>NC_052307.1:57634666-57949250 GCF_016432855.1 Salvelinus namaycush | reverse complement strand
CGAAGGAGACAGGAATGAGTCACCACTGCCATGAGGTGAACATTCTTTCACCATGCGCCTTCACATAAGAGGCGGCTCCATTGACTTCAATTACATTGAAGTCAATGTAATTCTCCGGTTGGAACGTTATTCAAGATTTATTTTAACAACATTCTAAAGTGATTCAATACATCGTTTGACATATTTCTACTGACTGTTACGGAACTTTTGGACATTTCGTCACGTTTTAGTGAACGCGCTTTGTGACTTTGGAATTGTTTACCAAACACGCTAACCAAAGTAGCTAATTGGACATAAATAACGGACATTATCGAACAAATCAAGCATTTATTGTGGACCTGGGATTCCTGGGAGTGCATTCTGATGAAGATCATCAAAGGTAAGGGAATATTTATCATGTAATTTCTGGTTTCTGTTGACTCCAACATGGCGGCTAATTTGACTCTTGTTCTGAGCTACGTCTCAGATTATTGCATGGTTTGCTTTTCCGTAAAGTTTTTTTGAAATCTGACACAGCGGTTGCATTAAGGAGAGGTATATCTATAATTCCATGTGTATAACTTGTATTATCATCTACATGTTACATCACTGGATGTTTTTGGAACTAGTGAATGTAAACTCAGATTTATTTATATAAATATGAACTTTATCAAACAAAACATGCATGTATTGTGTAACATGAAGTCCTATGAGTGTCATCTGATGACGATCATCAAAGGTTAGTGATTCATTTTATCTCTATTTGTGCTTTTTGTGACTGCTATCTTTCGCTGGAAAAATGGCTGTGCTTATTGTGGTTTGGTGTGACCTAACATAATCGTTTGTAGTGCTTTCGCTGAAAAGCATATTTGAAATCGGACACTTTGGTGGGATTAACAAGATTACCTTTAAAATGGTATAAGAAACATGTTTGTCTGAGGAATTTTAATTATGAGATTTCTGTTGTTTTTCACTGGCTGTTGTCATATCATCCTGTTACCGGGATTGCAGCCATAAGAAGTTAATAGGTAAACCCTTTTGCTGGCGAGCCTTTATTTGCTTATTTTCAGGTCATATAGTGTGGATTATTTTGATAAATTAAGGATCAAACATATACATGTTTAAAGTGAAAAGGGATAATTGACACATTTTTCTGGCGAAAGCTTTAAAACTTCTTCAAATCATAGTCTCTGTTGTAGCATTAAGATGGACTGATGACTTTGTGAAAAAATTGTCAGATTTATGGACACTTGCAAACTGAAGAAGGGGACCTCAATCACAGTGAAAAGGTGTTGAGAGCCAGACGGAAGAGTAAGAATGTTTCTGGATGACATTCACCAAGAGTATAAGTGGATGATGGCCCACCTCGTTTATTGAGTTATGAACCTTTAGACAGCAAAAAGAAAAGGAAGAACATGTTTTATTGTTCAGTTTTGGTTCAGCTTTGGTTCAGCTTTGGTACACAGGACATATTGATACAGATGGATATTGTAGTTGAACATCCCCTTCAAAAATAGAACATTTTAAGAGTTTCCAATACAAGCTTGTGTTTATTTTGCTGTTGACCTTCTGGTGTATTTGGAAGAGAGGTCGTCACTGGAGAGCTGAGAATAGTGGATCTAAAGAGCACTTATTCATATCTGCTACATTTTGCATTCAGTTCAAGAGTGGTTTAGAAGCAATTTTTCATGGCAGTCAAATCTGAATAATAACTGTCCCTGGTGAAAACATGTAATTACCACAACCTTGTGGACCAACAAAAGGGTAAACTACTTATCCTAAACCTTTCAATGGAACATTATATGACTTTGAAATTTCCTCAGTTCAATACAATTGAATGATTTGAAATTATTTAATGAGAGTGAGTGTCACGGTTTTCTTCCATTGGTGAAGGAGAGGACCAAAATGCAGCGCGGCTTGTGTTCAACATAATTTAATAAAGAATATGTGAACACTACAAACAACAAAACAATAAATGTGAAAACCGAGACAGACCTATCTGGTGCAGAACACAAACACAGAGACAGGAAACAATCACCCACAAAATCCCAACACAAAACAAGCCTCCTATATATGATTCTCAATCAGGGACAACGATTGACAGCTGCCTCTGATTGAGAACCATATTAGGCTGGACACAGAACCAGACAAACTAGACACACAACATAGAATTCCCACCCAGCTCACGTCCTGACCAACACTAAAACAAGCAACACACATAAGAACTATGGTCAGGATGTGACAGTGAGATATTAGACTTGCTCAACATATTGGCTTTGTACTTCGGACATCAAGCTCTAAAGCGGGGGAAAGAGAATTTGAAAAAGGAAATATTAAATACAACCTTTCACCACAGCTCATACTAATACTGAAGCCATTTTATGGAATCTTCTTGACTGTATAATGACTTGGGTGTTTTTAAATGGAATAGCTCATCCTTTTCAAATTACAACTTGTTATTCCTCTTCATTGTCAGTGTGAAGAGGTTTGTTTCACTGTTTAGCAGATCCTAGAATGTCATGTGATATGTGCTGCTCCGCAGCCATTATTTACAGTAAGGTTGCTGTCTGAGACGTGTTTGATTTCAAAAACAGCACGGTAGAGGATAATGGAGAAGTGAGATTCATTTACCTTCAAAGCCCCCACATAATAATTTATGTGTGTTTGATGCAAATGTATGCCTTTGATTTTAGTAATTACTGCATCCAAGACAGCAAAGGGAGAAAAAAACACAATTGATCTTCAAATTAAGAAAAAGTGGCTTTTAAGATTCATAAATGTCTAGAAAGGTTCTGTTCTATTCTCATAGCTGTGACACATGAGCATACCATTCTGAGCTGCAATTATTATGTTTCTATATCTGATCTGATAGCTTCGAAAACGCTAAACAAGTTAGAACAAGTTAGACAAATCTATATATCAGCCCCCACTCATTCAGACTGACCACTGGGAAATGACTTCCTGTCTAGAGGAATACTGGTTGATCCGTATGGTAACACCCAGGTTATTACATACTAACTAAACATTGTGAAGTCCCCACGGATCAGATCACACCTGAATAAGGCATACCAGTGACGTGTGGCCTGTGCAGATCCTTTTTGCTGAATTGGAACATACCCTTACTCTGGAGTTCTAGTGTGTTTTGGCCAGCATGTACATGTAACTAACAAAATAAAGGAAACACCAACATAGAGTGTCTTAATAGGGCCACTAGAACAGCTTCAATGCGCCTTGCATAGATTCTACAAGTGTCTGGAACTCTATTGGAGGGATGCAATACCATTCTTCCATGAGACTTTCCATCATTTGGTGTTTTGTTGATGGTGGTGTAAAACGCTGTCTCAGACGCCGCTCCAGAATCTCCCATGCGTGTTCAATTGGGATGAGAACTGGTGACTGAGAGACACATGCACACATGCACACGCATGCTAACGCACACACGCATGCTAACGCACACACACACACCCCCACAAACACACACACACACACACACACACACACACACACACACACACACACACACACACACACACACACACACACACACACACACACACACACACACACACACACACACACACACACCCTTTAAACCACCTATGCTCCGTTGAGACCCCTCAAAGTCACTGAGATCTCTTTTTCTAGCCATGGTAGCCAAAATAATGGGAAACTTGGCATTTCTGTACATGACCATAAGCATGATGAGATGTTAATTGCTAAATTAACTCAGGAACCACACCTGTGTGGAAGCACCTGCTTTCAATATACTTTGTATCCCTCATTTACGCAAGTGTTTCCTTTATTTTGGCAGATATCTGTAGATAGTGTTCCAAAGCAGCAGTTGTGTCAACTAAGATGCCATGGAGATCGGTTAAATCTGTCCCTACTGCGGTAGCCTATATTTTGCTGTATATGTTGCAACCCTTGGTTTCCTCAGGCCTCAAATCCTTTGAATCATACTGAGCAATCTATGGGTTGCTAAAAGTTTGCAGGTGTACTATGTAGAAAGTATGTGTTGCAGTCTGTGAGTACAAGAAGACATACATTCACAGACATACATTGATGAGTTAATCACTTTGCACTTCTATTTCCATCTTTCTCCATCCCAACCCTCTCATTCCTCAGTGAAACGCTAATAGCAGATTTTTTTTTGATGATTCAAGACCACGTTGTAAATTGTGAATATAGGACTGCACTGTCTTTTTTTTCTTTTCTTTTTTTACTGAGCTTTATTTTAATTTTAGAGTGAAGGTTTGAAGTTCTTTAAGAACCTTTGAATGAAAGCTTTTGAAAATGGACAGCCCTTCATGCCGATGACACCAAAAGACCACTGCCATTCATATGAGATTTATATTTCAGACATACAGTACATAAGGTAATAGAAGAGATGGACTTGCAGAAGGCACAATGATTGAAATTCATAGAGCGTTCAACATCCAACTATGTCTACAATTCCAAAGTTATTGCTTGGAGGGAAAGCCCTTTAATGCTAGCTGTTACTCACACACCAAGGCACCTGTAACACTTTTCAGAGCTCAAGAGATTTGGCTCATACTTAAATATTTAAAATAACTTTTCCTATAGCTACTTTTCCTCTTCAGAGTGAATCTGTATGCTCTTAGTGGTTCAAATACTAATTATGCCAGCAACAACAACCATAGTACATGGAAAAACATTGATATGCAACTGAAAAGTTGACCCAGTAACATACAGATGTATGTCCATATTGGGCTTTACAATCATTTACAAAAATGATTTTACAGAAAAAATAAAATGACAGTAAGGATCTTTAAAAAGAACGTGCAGTGTTTTGTGTTGGCGGTTGTCCTATCTGTCTGTGGTTCTAGACTTTAGGGAGGTTCTTCGAATAGATCTCGGATCAGCTTCCCCAAGTCCAAACCTGAACTAAATAATTACGAGGTTGCACACAGAACATACCTTGGGTCAGGATCTTAATTTGATAACTTTTTTGTTACTGAGAATGTTCCTGCCCAGCAGAAAATGCAAACGTGTGTATTCAAAGTTTAAAAAGGCTTCTAAAGTTTGTAATTTCCATTTAAAATGTCAGACTTGATTTGCCCTAACGAAAAATATGTCCATTAATTATAATCCACATAATAATTCACATTTCCTGTTGCTGCTAAAGTATTTTCCTGCTGTAGCAAACTGGCTCAAATTAAGATCCTACATCTGTAGGCTACATGGCACTTTGAGATCTTAATGTAACACCATTGATGAATGATATACTTATTTCTCACGTCAGAAAATAAATGAAGGTGGAAATATTTCACTCTCGTATTACATGTTCACAATTCAAATATGCATGAGAAAGATTATGGCTTTTTCGATTGCTCATTGACCCCCATTACCTTTGCACACCATTAATACAATTCTGGTAGAAAAAGTAATGGATCTTGGATCGATCAATCTTTTTGATCGATCCCAAGAAAGGGTCATTCTAGTGACATTTAACCATATAACGTATAACAAGGCAAAGCAAAAAGGCTCATGTTTCTAACACACTTGATGTTGATGATCCACTTACTTTGAATTGCTACATTAAATGAATTGCTATATTATTATACCCACATTATATTACAAACATGGATACATTTCCTTCAATTTGTGCATGTTGGTTGTTTGGGTCTGTAAAAATGGCATACAACCTGGTAGATGTGGTCCTTCATCTTCTAAGCCCTCAAAGCCCATTTGAGTATAGGCTGGGGCCTGACAACCCAGTGCTCTCCTGTAACCTTGGTTTCTCATCTCAACAGCACAGAGCCTCACAGCAATGCTGGTGATTTTTAATGACTCCTGATACTTTTGAACACACATGCACTGTAGAGGGATACAGTAAGATCAAAAGGCCAGGATTTACCTGTTTTTCTTGTCCTCTCTTTGGTGTCAGATGAACATATCAGTGGATAGCACAATGAGGTCAAAGAGCCTCTTCCGGCTCATTTACTGAGCTTTTGTGTGACATTGCATTTAAATGGCTGCAGGGGCAGTATTGAGTAACTTGGATGAAAGGTGCACAGAGGTGCCCAGAGGAAACGGCCTGCTCCTCAGTCATAGTTGCTAATATTTGCATATTATTATTAGTATTGGATAGAAAACACTCTGAAGTTTCTAAAATTGTTTGAATTATGGCTGTGAGTATAACAGAACTCATATGGCAGGCAAAAACCTGAGAAGTTCCACTTCCTGTTTGGATTTTTTCTGAGGGTGCTAGATTTTCAACCAAGCTCTCATTGAAGTTACAGCGAGATATTGATGAGTTTTCACATCCTACGGCTTCCACTAGATGTCAACAGTCAATAGAACTTTGTCTGATGACTCTAATGTGAAGGGGGGCCGAAGGAGACAGGAATTACTGCCATGAGGTGACCACGCATTGAACACGCGCGTTCACGTGATAGGCATCTCCACTACATCTCTCAACTGAAGTCAGAGAGATTAAAGTAGATGTCACGCGTCAAAATTTTGATTGATGACCCTATGTGAACCTATGTGACCGCTATGTGAACCCTATGTCCTGATGACGTGTGCATGCCCAAGGGCTGCCGGTCAGGCAAGCCTGGTGGTTAGGTGGGGGCTGGTTGGGTGAGTAAGGGTCCAGTTGTCAGGTCAACCGGTAATGATTTATGACCCAAGCCTGATTTATGACCCTATGTAATGATTTATGACCCTATGTCCTGTAGAAGGGTGCATGCCAATATTTGGGTTTCAGGTCAGGACATCGTGGTGGTTAGGGGGGTAGGGTTGGGGGGTTGAGTAAGTGACCAGGTGTCAGGTCAACCTGTTACTGTTTCTCACGGTTTGGGGTGGTTAATGTCCCTTATAAAGCCCCAGAACAATTCCTGTTTAAGAGTGCACAAGATCTTAAGAATAACCATGGATTTTGGGATCGGTGACAAAGAAGTGATGACTGTAACAACTGAAGCAGGCCCTCGGGTTGCCCATAGAGCAAGGGCAAAGTATCAACCCGCAATATATGATGCGCCAAAAAAACGTTTTTTAAATGTGTATAGAACCCAAATACCTCCAGCAAATGCTCTGACAGATCAAGTGTTGATGTCTAATGGTCAGCAGTGGGGGTATCGGTTTGATTACCTGGCCTGTAGAGTGACCCTCTATACGGTAGATGAAGGAGAAGAATATACAGACCAGACTGTAGGCTTGGAATATGGTGTTGAAGACTGGTCGGTTTTTCGCAAGGTTGTGTGTCCTGAACTGAGCCTTATCACCAAGGGGTATAGTGTGTTCACGGGCCACGAGACCCGTTGGGAAGGTACCCCTGACTCCTCAGGACAAATATTTCACAGGGTGAAAATACAAAGACAGAATGGACGACCGTGCGGCTGCGTGGAGTTCTATATCGGCACCGAGGCAATCCGAAACCACAACATTAGGGGTGGTGGCCTGACTGGGGATACCCGACTGCGTCTGCTTATTCCTTTTAAAAGTTGGGATGTAATGGAATTGAAAATGTTGCAACCGTTGGATGCTCTCTTTGTACAGAGCCAACAGCGGCAGAGCCTTGTTCATTTAAAGAAGTGCATAATATATACGAATCGTAAAGATTACGATGCAAAAGAGCCTCAAGAAGATACAGCGTCAGAAGAAAACTAAGTAAGCGGATGCTTTAACCACGCCCCCCCAGATACCCAATGGCCTTGTTCTACAATAAAAAGAAAAAAGCAGCCAGTTCTTCATTTCAGCATACACCATGGATCTCCAGACCATCTACGTGGACGCATCTACGTCATGGGGGCCCGACACTAAGGACTCTATGCCACGAAGCCCTACACTCTACGCACCCCTGGCAAGACCCGTGACACCCCCGACATTTACACAGCCTGAGGATGTGTTTGATGGGGTGGCCAGTACTATTTTTGTGGATACCATCAAGGCCTCTGTAGCTACACTTTTAGACGTGGTGATTGGCGAATATATACGAGAAAAATGCATCGGCTGTGAGATCAATCATCCCAGCCAGCGTCGTCATCCTTGCCTCTACGACCCGCCTAGATACTACTTTTTCAATCATTTTGAGGAGCTGGTGAAAAGACTGTGGTCCTGCCGTTTTATACCAGCGCTGGTCCTCGCCCTGGAGTCTATGGGTCTTGTGCCGTCTATCCCTAGAGTTTACGGGGTAACCGAAGCCTTCCTACATGAACTGAAGGAGGCCATCTTCATCCACGAGAAACTCAAAGAAATCCGACACACCCTGGTGGACGACAACAAATACCGGGAAGCTGTGGTGGCTGATGTGATGCTTTTCTGGCTCAATAAATCCCAAGAGACCGAGTGACATTTTGTTATTTAGAGCTATGGGTAACTATGTGTCTACGATGTTTGAGCGAATAAATACCTTTTTTCTTTTGAGAGACCTTACATATGTTATGCATCAGATTATTGAAAATAAAGTGAACAAGGGATCGTTCTACACGACACACAATACCTGGGCTAATGTAGAGCGTTTGCTGAAAATGGAGCAAATCATGAAACAGGTCCGACATACGGGCGAGAGTTTACCATGGACACATATGGTATCAAGGCTTGTTGAGGATTCTGAAGAACTAGAAATAACTTTGGCTAAGATTTTACATTATTTGTTTGAACCACCCTTTAATGTGAATGTGTATCATATTTGTTGTTTATATACTTATATATCAGACGTGTGTGTTTTAAAAATTCAGCGACACAAAACTGTAAATCTAAACCATATATACAGGGTGTTGCATGCTGTGATTGTTGAGAAAACTGGGACTTGTATCTTGCAACAAATCCTGAATTGTCTGTATACGTAATACTTGTTGCATTCTTAAAATAAAAATTCACAAACTGAAATGTTGTCGTTATATGAAAGTGGCTCATTAACGTTATTGTACCTCAGAGAGGCAAGAAGGATGGCTGAGCAGCTGTTGAAAAACATATATTATAATCCCGCTAACCCCGGGTCTTATGGGGGTAAAGAGCGTTTACAGAGAGCTATAGTCGAAGAAACAGGTAGTCTGTTAAGCGATGCTAAAGTGAATGAATGGTTATCCGAGCAAGATGCCTACACTCTACATAAACCTGTAAGAAAACAATTTCCAAGAAATAGAGTTTTTTCTACGCATCCCTTATCCCAATTTCAGGCGGATCTATGTGACATGCAGTCCCTTGCCGATAAAAATGATGGAAATCGCTACATGCTAACGGTTATAGATATTTTCTCTAAATTAGCCTATGTAAGGGTGTTAAAAAATAAGAGCGGGGCAGAGGTGACCAGGGCCTTTGAATCGATCTTGAAGGCAGGAGGCGCCCCCAAGAAAGTGCAGACGGATGGCGGAAAATAATTTTTTAATAAAACATTTCAGAAGCTAATGAATAAGTATAATATAGTACATTTTGCTACAGGCTCTGATTTGAAAGCTTCGGTTGTGGAACGCTTTAATAGGACTTTGAAAGAGCGGATGTGGCGATATTTTACAGCTCACAACACCCACAGATATACAGACATAGTTCAGGATTTAGTAAACGGGTACAACCACAGCTACCATAAGAGTATACGTATGAAGCCCTCTGAGGTCTCTTCGGAAAACTCTTTTCAAGTCTTTAAAAATATGTATGGTTTGTTCCCACTTCGCCGTAAGAAAAAAATGACTTTTAAATTCCTAGTGGGTGACTTGGTGCGTATATCAAAGTTGAGGGGTGTTTTCGACAAAAAATACGAACAAGGCTTTAGCTCGGAGTTGTTTACCGTTACAGAATGTCTGCCACGCATTCCCCCGGTCTACAAATTAAAAGATTATGACGGGGATCTTATAGAGGGATCTTTTTATGAGAAGGAATTACAGAAGGTCCAGTTGGGTAAAGACAAAGTCTTTCACGTGGAGGAGATTCTAGATCAGAAGAGAGAAAAGGGTAAAAAATGGTTGCTGGTCCGCTGGAAAAACTGGCCTCAAAAGTTCAACAGTTGGGTATTGGAGCATGATGTGGTGGAGGCAACGGGGATTAATTTAAACCCCTAGTCATGATAACTAGCGCATCAGTCGCGTGTACACAGTTGGGCATCATGGAACACAGCGGCTTCTACCTGACTCTCCCCAGTAATGCGTCGGCACAGATATATCGTAATAATCAGAGTTCGAATTATACAACCAATTTTCCAAAGCCTATAGAGTTATCAGAGGCTTGGGAAGTAGGTCTCAGCGAGATTACATACCCCCATAGTTGGTATAATATCAAAGCTAAGGACCGTGATTTTTATTGCAAAAGGTTATCGGAACCTGCAAAACTTATTAAGCTTAAAAAAGGTTTCTATAGAACCGTCGACAGGATCGTCTCAGAGTTGAATGAACACCTAACCCTGAACAAGATGGAAATATTCCTATTCTACAATCCAATCCATAAAAGGATACAAATCTCAGGGCTTGCTAACGGCGGTATAAAGACCAGCGGTAATTTAGCCTACATGTTGGGGATGGGTCCCAATAAATGGACGTATGTGAACGATAAATTATTCCCATTCCCTGCGGATATACATGCAGGATTTTACAACATATTTGTGTATACCGACATCATAACCTATCAAAGGGTCGGAGACACATGTGTGCCCCTCCTGCGAACAGTTCATATAGACGGAAAGGATGGGGACATCGTCACTGTCAATTATGACAAGCCGCACTACGTACATGTCAGCAAGAACTATATTGAAAACATTCTGGTTGAGCTTAAAACGGATCAGAACGAAAACATTGAATTTACTTATGGTAAAACGATTGTAAAACTCCACTTTAGACCCACCAAAACCTCTCTACATATATAATATCTGTATTATATTTATAAACATAATACAAATAAAAGAGTTATGGAGCACCATCAGCTCGACCCTAACCGTTATGTTTCATACTATGTGGATCAAGTTGGTAATGGACTACCAGGATATCATGGAGCACCGACAATGTATGGTGCGGGGATAGGCGGTATATTCCGTAACCTCTTTAGGATGGTTTTACCGTTTATGAAGAGGGGCTTCAGCATAGCCAAACCACATTTAAAATCCGCGGCTAAAAATATAGTAAGTGAGGTTGTAGCCAATGCTATGACCCGAAGGGCGTCACCAGATGTGGAGCATCAAGAAGGCTCGGGGCTTATGATATTGTCTCGAAGACCAAAAAAGAGACCCCCAGGTTTAAGACGCAGGCCGGCACCTAAAAAGCGGCGGTTAACTGTTAAAAGAACCTCAGTAAGTCAAAGACGTGGTAAAGTGAGGAGGTCTGAACCAAAACAGGCTAAAAGAATACTAGGAAGTATTTTCTAAAAGAATAAGTGACATGGCTCTTTTACATCGAATGTCCTCTGAAGCTATAAAGACAGAACTCGATCTTTTCACGGCCCCGTTAACGCAGCATTCAATAGATAGATCCAGTTATGTGGAGATAGCCCCTCTCTCTGCTATTACCGATAACGGGCCTATCGAATTTTTCATACCAGGCCACGGTGACAACTATCTGGACCTCAACAACACCTTGGTGCATTTACGTCTAAAAGTGACCAAAAGAGATGGGTCTAATATTGCAGGCGATGCCAAAGTGAGTCTCATTAATTACCCCTTGGCCACCATTTTCTCCCAAGTTGATGTGACTTTGGGTGAACGCCTAATCAGTCAAAGCAGCGCCACATACCCTTATAGAGCCATCATGGAGTGTTTACTAAACTACTCCGAAGACACTCTCAAAACACAATTTAGCGCCGGGCTGTTTAGCAAGGATACTGCAGGAGCCTCTATGGAATCGACAGACCCTTCCACCGGTGCAAACAAAGGACTAGCGGCACGAGCTCGCTACTGCGCCGAATCTCGAGAGTTTCATTTGCTAGGCCCTATACACTCTGACATTTTCTTTCAAGAACGGTTACTCTTAAATTCGGTTGATTTAAGATTAAAATTAACCAGGGCCAAGGATGATTTTTGCCTGATGTCTCCCCAAGACGGGGATTTTAGTTTGAAAGTGTTGGGGGCCACCCTTTTTATTAAAAAAGTGTCTGTATCTCCGGCCGTACGCCTGGGTCACTCACATGCTTTGATGAAAGGAAATGCCCTTTACCCTCTCCAAAGAATTACCATGAAAACCTTTAGCATACCTGTGGGCAGTAGAATCTGCAGTCAAGAAAACCTATTTCTAGGCCCTTTACCTAGATATGTGGTTATAGGTCTGGTTGATCACGCCTCTAATACGGGGAGTTTAGATAAAAACCCCTTTAATTTTCAACACTTCAATGCAGAGTATGTAGCTCTCTGTCAGGACGGACGTCAGGTTCCGGCGAAGGCTTTCCAACCCCAATTTAATAACAACATATCTGTGCGAGAATTTTACAATCTATTCCTGGCTACAGGGTGACATCTAAAAGATCTCTCTTTACCTATTGACAGAAATGAT
This sequence comes from Salvelinus namaycush, assembly GCF_016432855.1. Classification (NCBI taxonomy): domain Eukaryota; kingdom Metazoa; phylum Chordata; class Actinopteri; order Salmoniformes; family Salmonidae; genus Salvelinus; species Salvelinus namaycush. Next base: position 57,936,843 of record NC_052307.1, on the reverse strand, counting down.
TTTGCAGAGGGTTACACGTTGTATGCTTTCAATTTATCCCCTGATGATGACACCTCAGGAAATCTGTCTGTGGTGTCCCAAGGTAACCTCAGGCTGGAAATGCGTTTCCGTACACCTTTAGCCTGTACAGTTAGCATGATTGTTTACGCATGCTCTGATTCAATCTTGGAAGTGAATGCCCGAAGACAGGTCTTAGTGGATTATTATTAAGAACCTTTGAGCAAAGACATGAATACCCAAGAGTTGGACGGGCTCATGAGCCGCTTGATTGGAAAACAATTTTGTGGAGTGTTGGCTTGTGATGAATTACCTATTGAGATATGGCCTGAGAGGCCTGCAATGTTTATTGTCAATACCCATCCTAAACACATGCCTGGTGAACATTGGCTAGCTATGACATTAGAACAGGAAGGTGGACGAAAAATCTCAACTTTTTTTGATTCCTATGGCTTTCCCCCCGGTTTTTCACATTTCCCTAAATCTATTAAAGATTTTTTGACCCTAAACGGTACAAAGATCTACTACAGCATCAAACAAGTGCAAGATAACCTTTCCACTACATGCGGTCACCACTGTGTATTTTACCTGTGCCAAAGAGCCCGGGGAGTTTCTTTTGAAGATGTTATGTCTCTTTATAAGGATGATTTAAGAAGTAATGATAACCTTGTATCTTGTTTTGTTAGAAAATATCAAAAGTGTTCAAATGTGTGTCCTTTAAGAACGCGTAATCAAGGCGTATGCTCACGTCATATGTTTCAAGAATGCCACAAATGTTAACTTGCTTATTTTTCAAATAAAAAATTTATTGAATTTAATCATAGTCATTCAAAAGTCATTTTCAAAAGGCTAACCACCCTGAGAGATCGGGATTAGGAAAAGGTCCTGAGACGTTCATGGGTGTAAATGAGTTATCATCATCGTTTTCATAGGGGGGAGGTGTCGTTGGGGCATCTTTAGGGGTGCTGTATCTCGTTGAAGGCTTTTGTTTTAAAGCTTGAATCTGTTGACGAAGCTTATGGTTGGGTACACCGGAGAGGGGAATGTTGAGGATTGCCAGGGCCTTAAGAAACTGACGCCAGCCGGGAGGTCTTCGGTCATCAGCAACCTTGTGGGCCGCCGTGGTACTTTTAAGCAAGTCCAACATATGGGAACCCCTAACCACAGAGCCCTGAAGGATAAACTCTCCAGAGTCGTTCCAAGCAGCTATCCCCTTTGAGTCTTTTATCTTGTTCATAATGTATTTAACATTCTTCCTGTTACGTAAAGGCACATGTGTCAGTAGGTCATGCATAACTTTATCTTCAAATGGCATTTGAGCTTCACCAGACATATTATCTCCACTAGGTAAGATCGCCGGTACAGGCCTTACAGGGGCATGGCTATCGTTAGGTTCGACATCTGTTAAAGGGTCCGGTAGGGAAAGGGTTAAATGGCTAGTCTCTCTCTCCCCTTGTTTTACCCGAGTCAAATACCTTTGCATTAGGTTTGTGTATTTTTGAATCTTATCATAGGGGTTCAATCCTTTTCGGTTCAAGACATCCTTCATGGCCGTATCCAAATCATTTTCAGCTGTTTGTCTGATATTTTCAGGACCCTGCATTTGTTTTTTAAGTCTATCCAACTCTTGTTGACATTTACATTACATTTAAGTCATTTAGCAGACGCTCTTATCCAGAGCGACTTACAAATTGGTGCATTCACCTTATGATATCCAGTGGAACAACCACTTTACAATAGTGCATCTAACTCTTTTAAGGGGGGGGGGGGTTAGAAGGATTACTTTATCCTATCCTAGGTATTCCTTAAAGAGGTGGGGTTTCAGGTGTCTGTTGAGGCACCAAGTACATTTTAGTGGCCATCACACCGCGTGTTCAACCCCCACGTCTGGCCGCAATAAGGCTGGTGATGAAGGGCACGGCTATACTGAGTAAAGGCAGAAGAAAACCCCCAGACTGTTGTATACTATGTCTTTTCTTTTGAAGACTGGCCCTTTTATTGGCAAAGAGTTTGATCGCGGTCTTTTGTCTCTTTAATTTTTTCAATTGGTTCAGGGTGAGTGGAATGCGTCCTTTGAGAAGATTCAAAGCAATCTCACATAGGGCTAATATGAGATCTGAAGAACAGCGACCCAAGATGGCCTTCCGTTCTTTAGCTGTAGACCCAACTAGCCTTCTCAAGAGGGGCAGGTTTCTTTTTAAACGCAGAGACATAGCGTTTACTTTTTAGGAAGGTATGCAGCAGGCCTCTCCCCCGGAAACAGCCCTGTACGTAGCCTAAGGTGTTCTGGAGTATTTGCTTTTAAATCCACGATTAAATAAGAAAATGGCTCTTTGGTAGCGTCCTCATAGCTCTCCATAAAGTATGATTTCCGTCCAGGGTACATCTGCTGAGCTAGAGTGCTAATTTGCAGTTTGTCTCTAGGATTTTTAAACAATACCATGTAGTTGGCATTCAAGCTAATGGTCCGACTATTTTTACCTTGGTGAAACACATTCTGGACCAAGTAAAGCACGGACAGGTTTCTATGATGAGTATATTGGGTAAAAGCTCGTGCAATTTCGGGGTGTTCGCTACCAGCAAATAGCATATCGTCCAAAACCAGCAGATTATTTTTATGTGGGGGGAGAAGTTCATCATCAGACAGAGATTCGGGTATTCCTTCAACAAACTTGATTTTTATTGTCTTCAATAATTCATCATACAGAGGTTGGTAACATGAATAACACCATACAATATTGTCAGGCTTTTGAGATAACACATGTTCAGAATTCTCTAAAATACTTTTTACAAAAAAAGTTTTACCACTGTTTGAAGGGCCTGCAATTAATGCTGAAAAAGGCAATTGTAGACGGGGGTCAAAACCCTCGACAGCAGTCATTATATCTTAAGCTTTAAGACACACTGGGGGCTTGTATCATAAGTCAGTAGCCAAAGGGCAATGTGGTACCGTCAGGCATTAGACGTCTCTTGTCATAGACGACCCTGAATCTTTTAGTGAGTGGGGCGTTTCTTAGATGGAACCCCTTTTTATCCCTCACTATTTTGTTGTAGGAGCTCAAAATCTCCAAGTCACTATTCCTGTCATTTACGTAACCCTCGACCAAGCGCGTGATTGATTCCAAGTTTACACGCGGGGCATTTTCGTAGTTTTGAGTCACGCCTTTGGCTTTCAACACCACGTGATTGGCTTTAGTCCTAAACGCATAGCTTTTGGGACCACATGAGGACCATTCAGTGATATGGTCACCCTCTTCGAGTTCACTAGTTAAACCCCCAAGATAGTTGCTAAGTGGGGGGTTCCAATCCCCCGGCTTGCTTACATAGACCACAGAGTCTGTGTCGTGGTAAAGAACCCGCCGCTGAAGCTGTTCCATGAGGGTGTACAGTTCAAGTCGGCCATAGGCTGTGGTAAATGCTGCAAGAAACACATTTACATTACCCGGGGGTAGAACCCACTTTTGGTTGCGCCGCCATTGCACCAAGGCAATGTCTTGACTCAAGAATGAAAAATGTGAAATTTCGTATTGGTCCGAAAAAACAAATTCCAAAAATTCTTCCGGGTCTTTAATGATCGAAGTTGTTAGCATATTGCATCTCTGCGCTAATTTCCCCCAAAGGGAGTTCAAGTACAATTTCGAAACATTTCTTTTGGTTTTGTTGACCTCTATTCTGTCAGGGTCAAGAAGTATGCCTTCTCTGTCATGGTAGTCTTGAATGTACTTGTCTTTACTCTCTTGATCTGTGACCGATGCAGGATAGCCTGAAGCCATCTGCTTGCATCTCAAGAAGGTCTTGATGTACTCTTTAAAAAGTGTGTCTGATTTCCTGGAAAAGTTCCACACTTCAAAGATTTTGGCCACGCGATACCCCTTCTCTAAAGCCTTAGAGAATTCAACGGTGACCCATACACCGGTCAGGGCTCTTTCTTGATCTGAGTGATCACATGGGTTTTCCTGGTTGTTGTTTTCACAGCATGTGCGACAAAGGGGAAAGAAAAGTTTTCCTTTAGACCCCTTGTAAGGCAACACAGGTATAAACAGACCCCTAGGAGGGTAGACAGTCGCTTTGATTAAACCAAAATAATTTTGAGGTATGTCAAAGTCGCTGTGAATAATTTCAGGATGCCCTATAGGATAGCATGAGGAACTCATTACATGAGGATATAGGGATGTAAAATCTACATAGCCTATGGTCTCGTCGGGTTGAGCTACATAACGCAATGTCAAAGCATTGGTCCGGCCTCCAAACAAGGCCTGTCTCGGTTCCAGGGGCTCTGGAGGGTCATATTGGGTAAGGAAGGCCTGAACATGAGGATCCGCCTTTTTGAGGGCTGTCCATTCGTGCTCCCACAAAACCACAACTTTTAACCCGTAAGTAGCCTTTAAAGAATTCAGTTTGTCTTGAAACTCTTGGTACATTTCCCCAAAAGTCTTTTGGGTTAGGACACACATGGCCTGGGGAACAAAGCATAATTTACAACCGTGGAAGAAACAACCGTTGTACTCATACACTGTCTCAACCCCGTCAAGCTGTGTGTATCCATCTACATGGTAAGGCCCAAACACCTTCTCACCCCTATTCAAAGCATGTTGGATAAAAATATCTTTATCCTGGGCCAAGTACTCCAACCATTGAATGGAACCACTAGAGTAGGCCTTGAATTGGCGTCGGTAGTTGTCTGGCGATGGGATAGCTATAGATGCTGGAGTTAGATAGTGTGTACGATAGGTTTTCATGCACGCGGATGCAATAGTTGTACAGCTCCAGGGGTCAATGCCCGCATCTTTGATTACCTCTTCTCTGAATCTGAGGCATCCTTCACGAAGTATAACAACGTCATTGTCACAGTATGATTCCATCTCTTTATGAAAATCAAAAGTGCCATGTCTTACTGTCTCGTACCACGTCATGAATTTCTCACGCTCTTTGGGAGACATTTGATCACACCCGTACATTTCGGGGGATGGATAAGATCCTATATAATGTAGATTCTCCTCAGATGTGAAGAAGTGGGGGAAATAACCTTTGACAGAGTTTTCAAAACCCAAGGCCTCTGGCATTTGAGCCAATCTCATGGGTAAGAAGCTTAAGCTGTCAATGTATCTCTGTTTGAAGGCTGGGTCAACAAAACATAAGATTTTACTCCCTTGAGCAATAACACTTGGCGCAACGCCTTGCTGTATCAAAGGGTTCAGAAGCAGATAGGAGTCATAGGCTCTAGCATTGTGAGCTATAAACGTGAAGTTTCTGTACTGGGCCTTTCTAAAATGTTTTAGAAAGAGCCGGGCACAATTGGGCCCCTCGGCCGACCACTTTTCACCCTTGAAAGTCCTGGTGGATACAAAAATAGGCAAGTGAACCCCTGATTGCTGATTTGTCTCAAAATCATAAAAAACATATTTCTCTGTATGTTCATCTTCAGCCAAGGGCTGAATGTAACACTCATGTGGTGCTTCTTGAAGCACTTCTGCGTCTCTGCTTTTCAAAGGCCCTTTACAGATTGGGCAATGTAGAATTCCACAAACATGGGGTTTAGGGCTGTCTATTTTAAGGTTGTAATTGCAATGACATTTTGGACATTTCTTGTTAATGTCACAACTGCTTACAGATTTACAGGCCTTGGGGTGCCATGTTTCAGTTTTGTGTTTTTCGTAACAGTAGGCCGAACGACATGTGCGGTGACAATCCTCACAGGGTGTCAAGTTTAGCATTTGCATAGGGCAATGTTTATCCAGACATACTGAACAGTTATAACGACACGAGTGACCCCCCAGGCGTGTGTAGCCTGTATGACAGGCGGGACAAACATATGGGGCGCCTAAAAAAGCTGTGATGTTAGTTACGGCATAGTAATGCTCATTTTGCACATAAAAGTACATAGTCTTAGGCTGTGGCGCTTGTATATTTTGGAACTTTAAGAGAGCGTCATTAGCCCTACTGTGGTACAAAACCACAATCTTGATATTCAGAAAGTTTTCAAATTTGACTATGTCCGAGAAAGCCACAGGATCCTGTATACCGAGACCGACAACCGTTTGTAGCTCTTGAGCTTTCTGTAACGCTGCGCGTTCTGTACATCCTGGGCTGAGTAAGTGGGCCAGCCCTAGGGCAAAGCATAGCTTATTACCAGGATTGGGAACGATTATGAGGTAGGCCCTTTTATTGCTTATGATTTCTGACTGCATTAGGCTATCGAGCTTCCTTCTCTGACCACCGCCCCCTTGTGGTTGACGTACTAATTGTACTACAAGTTCGAGGGTCCTATCTGCTAGCACGTTTAAATTTGACTGAACAAGGCGGTCTAGCAGGTTAACAAATTGTTCAAGATCTGCTTCACCATTCTGTAAAATAAGCGATACACGGCTCTGCAGACTGTTTCCACAAATTTCCAACTGTAAGAGATCCCTTGGTTCGCTATAATCTCTAACTCTATCTAACAGTTCATTCAAAGTGTCCATAAGCATTACGTAAAACACAGCATATTCCCGAATCTGACCCCCCCATGCGAAATTGAAAAACTGTCGAACCTCAATATTGTGGAATTTATTTCGATACAAAACATGTACACTGCGATCAAGACCATCCCCATCCTGATTTGCTAGACAATTGTCCAACTGTTCAAAAACATCGTATTGGGTTTCAGACTCTTCGGACATGGGTGTTAAAGGCTGGCTTAGAGGTGTAGGTGGTGCAGAATTAAACCTAGGGCTCTCGTTCTGTACACTGCGCTCAAGACCTTCCCCCTCCAGATTTGATAGACATTTGTTCAGCTGTTCAAAAACATCGTATTGGGTTTCAGACTCTTCGAACATGGGTGTTAAAGGCTGGCTTAGAGGGGTATGTGGTTCAGAATTAAACCTCTGGCTCTCGTTCATCTGGGTAATTAAAGATATGATTGATTCGGGTATCTGTGATAACCTGTTTTCATCGGCAGGCCCTGACTCATTCATACGTGTAATAATTTCTATGAGTTCGGAGGGAATCTGGGATAATAGGTTTTCATCTATAGGCACTATGTCAATTAGCCCCGAATCATTCATATGGTTAATTATATCTTGGAGCTCTGTAGGGATTTGCGCTAAGAGGTTTTCAATTGTCTCGCTTAGGTCTATAGGTGGCGCCATTTGTCTACTTAAGGATGTGTGTTCTTGTGTTTTACATATGTGTTTTTTAACGGCGGTATTTGCTTGTTTTAACCCTACTGTTGTTTAACATGCGGGGAAGCTCTCTACGCCAGAATGACACATCCTGACTGTATTGATGCTCGAATAGAATACACATACGGCGTTGAAGTAAAGCCTTTCGTGATCTTAAACCCTGTGTAAAAGCCTTGAAAAACCTGGCTTGGTCTATTTCAGAATCGGCTGTTGCCCCCCCAGAATTGGCCTCTTCAAGAAGGTTGGCCACTTCACAGAACATTAAATCGTCTACCTCAGAAATGTCATTTAAACCTTTGAAATCATCAGGCTTCGATGTTCTGTTGACTGGGGTCTTTGGCGCCTCCTCGGGGTCTAGATGTGTAGCTTCTTGGATGTCTTTATACGCCGGGGAGGAGTCTGAAATAAAAATAATACATACAAAAAAATAGGTTATTAACCCTAAAATATGTTTGATAAAAATGTAAAATACATTTCAGATATAAGCCTATATATTAACAATACATTAATTAAATACCTCGGCTTTTTTGACGAGGGCTGTTCTGAAGAAGCTCTGAGAACTCGGGAACATGTCTTTGGGCAACCCTAATTACCGCATCTGCCTGGTCTGTAGCTTGTGAGCCTGAAAAAAATAAAATAAAAAAAACAGCATTAGGCCATGTTTTAACATATTCAGGCATAAAAATAAAATATATATATATATATAAATAATAAAAATAATAATAATAATTGATTCATAACTTGTCCTTGGAACGCTGTCTCGTGAATACCCGCCCAGTAGTATTGTTCGGGTGAAGCGGACCTGTGGATCTGGGCACTGATTGTCCGTTGGTGTTTAGAAATATGGGGCGCACCGGGGTCCTGGCCCAGGGGAGTTGACCTGCCGTTTAAAGTCTCTGTTCGCGGCTTGTGTGTAAATACATCCTGGGAGTAGGGCAGAATTGTCTCGTAGGCATATCCTTCACAGAAACCGTGCAGACTCCCTATGGCATCATTTAACCTTCTAGGCTGTATGTCCGCTGTAAACACATAAAATAACTTTTAATATAAGATGCCGACACTTTTTGTTTTTAAGGTATAAATATTCTTACGGAATTCTTGGAGCTTACTTACTACAATTCAGGGTCGGCGTTGGGATGCAAGCAATTTGTTCCGGAGACCCTATGGCCGGTTCGAGCTCAGTTATACCTCGGAGAATCTGCGTGAAGGTTTGAGAATCTAAAAAAACATTAGATAATATTAAAGCTATAATCATTTTAGCTAATATTGACATGTTATACGTTAAGAATCCGGGCCCTAAGGCCTGTTTAATATTTCTATAACATACGTTTTCAAACAATTCCCCACAACAAACAAATCTAATATATAGCATATATAAATATTTATTTCAAGAACTAACCTTCAGAAAGATCCATGAGGAGGTTTTTCCCAGATTATCTTTTTAACGGGTCCGTCCGATAACTATTCCTGGGGGGGATGCTGTAGGGTAAATTTGTAGCGGCGCTAAAACGGGTCTAACAGGGGACCTGTTTTGCCTAGCTTTTGTACCCTTCTAACTCGAGGGGTGTCGTATTTTTTCGCGCTAAAACCCTCCCAAGATATATTTGACACATTTCAAACACATGGTATTGGGGGTGTCTAAACATTAGGATCCTTTTGGATATTCTAAAATCTCCGGGGTGCTAGCACCTAGATGCAGGGGTGGGGTGGTCTCGACATCGCTGGGATGAATGATTTTTTAGCCCACCTAAAAAATAGTTTTTGAAAGGACTTTGTGTTTAGGAGGCTTAAGACACAATATTATTGTTGAGGGGGTAGGCATCTGTTTTGCAGGATAGTGTAAACCCCTTTTTCTGTTTTTGAAACACACACACACAGCCACTACAGAAAACTCCCTCACGCACATACGCGCGCACATGGCTTTTTTCCGCAAGTTTTTTTCTCAGGGACAGACTGCGCTAAGAGTGAACAAACGCGAGAGTTCATAACGTGGTGAGATTCGGCTTTTAAAAACCCTTTATTTCATTCAAAATATTTAGTACATACATTTTATAGCCTTACATTCTTAAGGTATTTTACGATTCCTTTCTTACAGATCCAGGGGGCTTATGCAACCATCCCCCATTATCAGTGTCCAGTTCGCCCTCAAAAGGCCTGGCTCTCTTGCAAGGTCCATCAACACATGGTAAGTTTTCACTCCAGGGGTAGATCCGGCGTCGGGCCTTTTGGTCTTGACTCTGTCTCAAGGAAAGCCTCGCCCAGCGCTGTAACTGTTCACCATTTTGGAAGAGAATGTCCAGCTTATTCATAAGGGTTATGAAAATCGGATAATCCACCCATTTAAAACTAAACACAGGCATAAAAAAGTTTACCTCTTTGCAGGCTCTGGAAGCTACAGGAGAATTGACAGACTTTGTAGCATTAGCACCATCATAAACTTCACAGGCTAAAATTGTCACTTTGTTATTAGGGGCATAGTCCATTGAAGCGATTCTTAGAGCTTTCAGATCACTGCGTCCGCAGACCTGTTCTTCCAACGCATAGCCCGGCACCTGTGTACCACTCAGAGCCTGTTCAATTTTGCAGAGCGCCAGCCTGATCTTTAGCCATTCTCTCATCCCCAGAGCAGGAGAAAAAATCCCAGGTTTTGCATGATAAAGGGGTTTGGGTCCACTGCCTGTGAATATCTTTACCGTAGAATCCTCCGGGTGGAATATGTAATAAATATGGCCCTCACTCGTACCCAAAAATCCTTTAAAACATTCTGGAGCTTCACACAGAACTTCTTCAAGGCTTTGGTCACTGGGTTCATGACAAGCCGAGCATAACATCCCTAAAATTGGCATAGGTGTCATTTTTGTTTAATATTCCGGGGGGTTATCATGTACAGTCTTAAACAGGAATTGTTCAGGCGCTTTATAAGGGGCATTAACCACCCCAAACCGTGAGAAACAGTAACAGGTTGACCTGACACCTGGTCACTTACTCAACCCCCAACCCTACCCCCCTAACCACCACGATGTCCTGACCTGAAACCCAAATATTGGCATGCACCCTTCTACAGGACATAGGGTCATAAATCATTACATAGGGTCATAAATCAGGCTTGGGTCATAAATCATTACCGGTTGACCTGACAACTGGACCCTTACTCACCCAACCAGCCCCCACCTAACCACCAGGCTTGCCTGACCGGCAGCCCTTGGGCATGCACACGTCATCAGGACATAGGGTTCACATAGCGGTCACATAGGTTCACATAGGGTCATCAATCAAAATTTTGACGCGTGACATCTACTTTAATCTCTCTGAAGTCAATCTAATTCTCCGGTTGGAACATTATTCAAGATGTATGTTAACAACATTCTAAAGATTGATTCAGTACATCGTTTGACATGTTTCTACTGACTGTTATGGAACTTTTGGACATTTCGTCACGTTATAGTGGACGCGTTTTGTGACTTTGGAATTGTTTACCAAACGCGCTAACCAAAGTAGCTAATTGGACATAAATAACGGACATTATCGAACAAATCAAGCATTTATTGTGGACCTGGGATTCCTAGGACTGCATTCTGATGAAGTTCATCAAAGGTAAGGAAACATTTATCATGTATTTTCTGGTTTCTGTTGACCCCAACATGGCGGCTAATTTGGCTATTGTTCTGAGCTCCGTCTCAGATTACAGCGGTTGCATTAAGGAGAGGTATATCTATAATTCCATGTGTATAACTTGTATTATCATCAACATTTATGATGAGTATTTCTGTTGAAACGATGCAAAATCACTTGTTTTTGGAACTAGTGAATGTAACGCGCATATGTAAACTCAGATTTTTGGATATAAATATGAACTTTATCAAAAAAAACATGCATGTATTGTGTAACATGAAGTCCTATGAGTGTCATCTGATGAAGATAATCAAAGGTTAGTGATTAATTTTTATCTCTATTTCTGCTTTTTCTGACTGCTATCTTTCGCTGGAAAAATGACTGTGCTTGTTGTGGTTTGGTGGTGACCTAACATAATCGTTTGTAGTGCTTTCGCTGAAAAGCATATTTGAAATCGGACACTTTGGTGGGATTAACAACAAGATTACCTTTAAAATGATATAAGACACATGTATGTTTGAGGAATTTTAATTATGAGATTTCTGTTGTTTGAATTTGGCGCCCTGCACTTTCACAGGCTGTTGTCATATCGATCCCGGTAGCGGGATTGCAGCCATAAGAAGTTTTAAGTGGGGGAAAAAACAACCTATACGCATATAATGATACAGACTGAGTCCTTTTAATTCCTGTACATTTATTATGCCAGGTGGACCACAATGTTAGTTGTTTGTGCAATGATGTTACAGTAACAAATTACATATATTCATATGTAATTATACATACAAGCAATATGAATACACAATACTATCCATGCACAAAACTACAGTACATAGTCAATTAATGGCCTCCTCTGTCAGTCCTGTCCAGAGGAATATTAAAGGGTAACTCCACCACTTTTAACTTTTGGGTTGTTGTTATAAAGAAACGAGTGATGTCCTACACAGTTTTGGTGTAATTTTATGATTTCATGTCTATTGACTGTTTAGTGATGTGCAAAACTGGAAATTGCTTCTCTGTGACGTTTTCAAGTAGGATACCTGAGAGGACTAATAAAATAAATTATGGACATTTTCAGCTATCTATATAACTTGTCTGTCGTTTTCTGGTCATACTGGAACTCCCTGCTATACTGTATGTTGCTCTGGTTGTCTTCATCTGATAATATCTTTAAATATTTAAATAAATAAAAAACCTATATAATGATATTTATAGTCAGCTAATGCCAATATGTTTGTTGTTGTTCAAGGCTCAAACTCCCATGATTCCATTCAGCAAAACCACTCCCATGGGGCCAGGGTTCTGGTCTGGAAGCAGGCTTTCGACTACAGTCTTCTTTCGGTACTGCAGCTTAACCGACAACCGGCCCAGAAAGACAACTCCCATAGACCCACAGAGAAGTCCGATTTAGAAATTCCTAATATTATTCATATAATCGTTGCTGAGGCTGATTAAAAAAAATAAAAAATGTTATATTCATCCACTGTCTGCCATGATTTTGAATGACGTGACTTCGTCTCTGCTCGCGCTGCTCCTTGTGCACATTGAGTGCTAGTATGCATGTAAAATTGGGTCAAGTAAACCGCATGCAACCCGGATATAGACGGTCTATGAATCAGAGTACGCGAAGGTGATCAGATTACGTTGAAAACAGTGGTCGGACATCATGGATGCAGTCTCTAGTTCTTTTATATAAAACTTCATACTTTTATCCAATAGGCCTACAGTGTTGTTGGATGGTTATTTGGACAGTCGCTATGGCTGTATTTAGTTGTTATTTTTTAAACACTTTACTTCAGATGCAGCAGGGTTCGCTACTTAGCTAGCATTGCTAATGTTAGCACCAAAGATACAACAGGCTTCAATCATGAGAGACTAGGATTCCACAGTGATTTGTCTGTAAATGTCATAATAAATGTGGTGTTCTAACATGCCTACATGTTGTTTGGACTGTTGTTTAAGACAGTCGCTAAGATACAATTCAGTTGTTATTGTTGCAATCACTATTATTTTGGATGTAGCAGTCGGACTAGCTAGCATGCTAGCTAACCATTATCAGACAAAGTATCTTATGGTTAGAATTTGTTAGCATCTAATTTCTTAACTTTTTTTGGCGTAATGCAGTTGACTGGTAACAGTGACATGAACACACATATAATATATACATGTATATACATATATACACATACATATATATATACATACATATATACATACATATATATACATATACATACATAGAACAAGGGGGAGAACAAGTATTTGATACACTGCCGATTTTGCAGGTTTTCCTACTTACAAAGCATGTAGAGGTCTGTAATTTTTATCATAGGTACACTTCAACTGTGAGAGACGGAATCTAAAAATACAGAAAATCACATTGTATGATTTTTAAGTAATTAATTAGCATTTTATTGCATGACATAAGTATTTGATACATCAGAAAAGCAGAACTTAATATTTGGTACAGAAACCTTTGTTTGCAATTACAGAGATCATACGTTTCCTGTAGTTCTTGACCAGGTTTGCACACACTGCAGCAGGGATTTTGGCCCACTCCTCTATACAGACCTTCTCCAGATCCTTCAGGTTTCGGGGCTGTCGCTGGGCAATACGTACTTTCAGCTCCCTCCAAAGATTTTCTATTGGGTTTTCTACTGGCTAGGCCACTCCAGGACCTTGAGATGCTTCTTACGGAGCCACTCCTTAGTTGCCCTGGCTGTGTGTTTCGGGTCGTTGTCATGCTGGAAGACCCAGCCATGATCCATCTTCAATGCTCTTACTGAGGGAACGAGGTTGTTGGCCAAGATCTCGCGATACATGGCCCCATCCATCCTCCCCTCAATACGGTGCAGTCGTCCTGTCCCCTTTGCAGGAAAGCATCCCCAAAGAATGATGTTTCCACCTCCATGCTTCACGGTTGGGATGGTGTTCTTGGGGTTGTACTCATCCTTCTTCTTCCTCCAAACACGGCGAGTGGAGTTTAGACCAAAAAGCTCTATTTTTGTCTCATCAGACCACATAACCTTCTCCCATTCCTCCTCTGGATCATCCAAATGGTCATTGGCAAACCTCAGACGGGCCTGGACATGCGCTGGCTTGAGCAGGGGGACTTTGCGTGGGCTGCAGGATTTTAACTTCTTGCGACTACAGGGGGTGCTGTTCCGAATTAGCATTTTGTCGTCTCCAAATTAAACTGCCTAGTACTCAATTCTTGCTCGTACAATATGCATATTATTAATTCTATTGGAAAGAAAACACTTTCTAGTTTCATACAAAGTTGGAATGATGTCTGTGGGTGACCCAGAACTCTTTCTACAGCGAAATCCATGACAGACAGTGAAAGGTCTGAGAGCGAAGCTCTGGTTTCAGATCAGTTTTTAAGGTCTCTGTCTATCCTATGGAACGACACGAACTGCACCCGCCTTCCCCTGGATGTCAGTAACCAATGAGAAGTGGAATGGGCCTTCTCCGTAGCTCTCAGAGGTTATAAAAGACCAAGGAGTGAGAGTAGCCCCCCTTTCGACGCTCGCCCTTACGCAGGAAGGGACCTCCGGACGCCATTTTCACAGGCTCGGTTATCAACTTGAAATGTATCCGTCTGTAATTTAATTCGATATAGGACTTAGAAACATCATAAGGTAGTTAATTTAAACCGTTTTATAGGAAATTATATCCGTTTAGTGCGATTTTGAGGAATTTCTTTGTTGTGCACTCTGAAACTTTGGACACGTTTTGGGGTCCCGTTCGATCGTTAGTGGATATTTCGAAGGACAGAGGACATCTATCGACCAAAAGACGTTTATAACATAGAAAGGATACATTGCCCAAGAATATGATGGAAGAACAGCTCATAGTAAGCAATATTTAATATGATAAATTGTTGTTCTGTCGAAATATTTTAAACGCATATTTCGCCATTTTGTTTGGTATAGCTTCACTTGGCGAACCCTGTATTGAAAAGTAAGGATAATTTTACAAATGTAAATCAGCGGTTGCATTAAGAACTAATTTGTCTTTCGATTCCTGTCAACCCTGTATTTTTTAGTCAAGTATATGATTAGCTTTCAATTAAACTAGATCACTCTGATAGATGACGTCAGACATATTGAGGCTTGATTTCCTAGTATTTTTATTGTGTAACCACGGTTTTGTATGGCTAAATATGCACCTTTTCGAACAAACTGTATATGTATGTTGTAAAATGATGTTACAGGAGTGTCATCGGAAGAATTCTGAGAAGGTTAGTGAAAAAATTAATATCTTTTGGCGATGTTGACGTTATAGCGCTCTTTGGCTGGAATCGATGCTCTGGTAACGTTTGCACATGTAGTATGCTAACTTATCGATTTATTGTGTTTTCGCTGAAAAACGCTTAGAAAATCTGAAATATGGTCTGAAATCACAAGAACTGGGTCTTTCCATTGCTATGCTTTGTCTATTTTTATGAAATGTTTTATGATGAGTAAATTGGTCATACACGTTGCTCTATCTAGTAATTCTAGTCGATTTGTGATGGTCGGTGCAATTGTAAACTGTGATTTCTACCTGAAATATGCACTTTTTTCTAACAAAAACTATCCTATACCATGAATATGTTATCAGACTGTCATCTGATGGTTTTTTTTATAGGTTATTGGCTATCAATATCTTAGTTGAGCCGAATTGGTGATAGCACCTGAAGGAGTAAGAAACTGATGGAGTTAGAATAGTGGTGTATTTTGCTAACGTGTTTAGCTAATAGATTTACATATTTTGTCTTCCCTGTAAAACATTTTAAAAATCTGAAATGGTGGCTTTATTCACAAGATCTGTATCTTTCATCTGGTGTCTTGGACTTGTGATTTAATGATATTTAGATGCTACTATCTACTTGTGAAGCTATGCTAGCTATGCTAATCAGTGTGTGGGGGGTGGGGGGTGATCCCGGATACGGGGTTGAGGTTCGGTAAAGGTTAATCCATGACGGCGTAGTGTGTTTACTTATGGTTTTCTTTGAGACTGTGGTCCCAGCTCTCTTCAGGTCATTGACCAGGTCCTGCCGTGTAGTTCTGGGCTGATCCCTCACCTTCCTCATGATCATTGATGCCCCACAAGGTGAGATCTTGCATGGAGCCCCAGACCGAGGGTGATTGACCATCATCTTGAACTTCTTCCATTTTCTAATAATTGCGCCAACAGTTGTTGCCTTCTCACCAAGCTGCTTGCCTATTGTCCTGTAGCCCATCCCAGCGAACGTACAAAATCAGAGTTTGGAATCTGATTGATTGATTGCTTCTGTGGACAGATGTCTTTTATACAGGTAACAAACTGAGATTAGGAGCACTCCCTTTAAGAGTGTTCTCCTAATCTCAGCTCGTTACCTGCATAAAAGACACCTGGGAGCCAGAAATCTTTCAGATTGAGAGGGGGTCAAATACTTATTTCCCTCATTAAAATGCAAATCAATTTATAACATTTTTTACATGCGTTTTTCTGGATTTTTGTTTTGTTTTCTGTCTCTCACTGTTAAATAAACCACAAAAGCTCTGACGAAGGCCTTGAGGCCGATACGTAAGCTTATTAAATATGAGTGATACTATCAAGAGCAGTGTGCGGTTTCCTTTTTCCTTCAAATAAACCTACCATTAAAATGATAGACTGATAACTTCTTTGTCAGTGGGCAAATGTACAAAATCAGCAGGGGATCAAATACTTTTTTCCCTCACTGTATATATACACTGCTCAAAAAAATAAAGGGAACACTTAAACAACACAATGTAACTCCAAGTCAATCTCACTTCTGTGAAATCAAACTGTCCACTTACGAAGCAACACTGATTGACAATAAATTTCACATGCTGTTGTGCAAATGGAATAGACAAAAGGTGGAAATTATAGGCAATTAGCAAGACACCCCCAATAAAGGAGTGGTTCTGCAGGTGGTGACCACAGACCACGTCTCAGTTCCTATGCTTCCTGGCTGATGTTTTGGTCACTTTTGAATGCTGGCGGTGCTTTCACTCTAGTGGTAGCATGAGACGGAGTCTACAACCCACACAAGTGGCTCAGGTAGTGCAGCTCATCGAGGATGGCACATCAATGCGAGCTGTGGCAAGAAGGTTTGCTGTGTCTGTCAGCGTAGTGTCCAGAGCATGGAGGCGCTACCAGGAGACAGGCCAGTACATCAGGAGACGTGGAGGAGGCCGTAGGAGGGCAACAACCCAGCAGCAGGACCGCTACCTCCGCCTTTGTGCAAGTAAGAGCACTGCCAGAGCCCTGCAAAATGACCTCCAGCAGGCCACAAATGTGCATGTGTCTGCTCAAACGGTCAGAAACAGACTCCATGAGGGTGGTATGAGGGCCCGACGTCCACAGGTGGGGGTTGTGCTTACAGCCCAACACCGTGCAGGACATTTGGCATTTGCCAGAGAACACCAAGATTGGCAAATTCTCCACTGGCGCCCTGTGCTCTTCACAGATGAAAGCAGGTTCACACTGAGCACATGAGCACATGTGACAGACGTGACAGAGTCTGGAGACGCCGTGGAGAACGTTCTGCTGCCTGCAACATCCTCCAGCATGACCGGTTTGGCGGTGGGTCAGTCATGGTGTGGGGTGGCATTTCTTTGTGGGGCCGCACAGCCCTCCATGTGCTCGCCAGAGGTAGCCTGACTGCCATTAGGTACCGAGATGAGATCCTCATACCCCTTGTGAGACCATATGCTGACACATGCACATGCACAGAAGTGTGATTGACTTGGAGTTACATTGTGTTGTTTAAGTGTTCCCTTTATTTTTTTGAGCAGTGTATATATATATAAATGTCCTCTCACTGTCAACTGTGTTAATTTTCAGAAAACTTAACATGTGTAAATATTTCTATGAACATATCAAGATTCAACAACTGAGACATGTCTGTTTTGTGGCCTGCTGGAGGTCATTTTGCAGGGCTCTGGCAGTGCTCCTCCTTGCACAAAGGCGGAGGTAGCGGTCCTGCTGCTGGGTTGTTGCCCTCCTACGGCTTCCTCCACGTCTCCTGATGTACTGGCCTGTCTCCTGGTAGCGCCTCCATGCTCTGGACACTACGCTGACAGACACAGCAAACCTTCTTGCCACAGCTCGCATTGATGTGCCATCCTCGATGAGCTGCACTACCTGAGCCACTTGTGTGGGTTGTAGACTCCGTCTCATGCTACCACTAGAGTGAAAGCACCGCCAGCATTCAAAAGTGACCAAAACATCAGCCAGGAAGCAGAGGAACTGAGAAGTGGTCTGTGTTCACCACCTGCAGAACCACTCCTTTATTGGGGGTGTCTTGCTAATGGCCTATAATTTCCACCTTTTGTCTATTCCATTTGCACAACAGCATGTGAAATCTATTGTCAATCAGTGTTGCTTCCTAAGTGGACAGTTTGATTTCACAGAAGTGTGATTGACTTGGAGTTACATTGTGTTGTTTAAGTGTTCCCTTTATTTTTTTCAGCAGTGTATATATATATATGTGTGATTGCAACTCAAAGGTAATGTGAAATAAACTCAAAATTTATGACATAAACTTTGTCTTTGCTTGCTGGCCAGCTAAGCTAACTGCAGGCTAACTAGGAGGAGCATTGCATCATGGGAGACGAAATGCATCCTGGGAATTGTAGTACACTATAGACCAGTGGTCTCCAATTCTGTTCTACCCTCCGTAGGTTTTCACTCCAACCCTAGCTGTAACTAACCTGATTCAGCTTATTAACTAGCTAATTATTAAAATCAGGCGCGCTTGATTTGGGTTGCAGTGAAAACCTACTGGACGGTAGCTCTCCAGGAACAGGGTTGAGAGAGCCCTGCTGTAGACGACCTTAAAAAATTATAAAAACAAGGATTTGTGTAGTATGACTAACAAAAAAGCTAAAACATCAAAATGTGGTGGAATTGTTCTTTTAAGAATGACTCCTCAGCTCCAGGACCTTTCCCTGGGATGGGTGCCTGCTTTATTAAACAGGCATTTTTAACAAGCACGAACTCTGGAGCTGTCTGGCTCTGATTACTCCCCAAACTGGCCAGGGACCTCATTAGTGGAGCCCTCCCTATAATTGATAAATTTACACAGGAAAGCCGGAGAGCCCCGAGAACTCTGAACTCCATTAGCTTTTAGCTCCGAAGGGGATCTCCCCTCTACTCTCCATTTTGTTTTGCTACCAATAGAAGCACTGTCATTATACTCAACCCTCTATGAATACAACAAACTGATTATTTTGAAGATGCTAATCATAATTTTACACTTGCGTGTGTATAGTGGTTGTGATATTGGGTTTAACTAAGAGTTGAGATGACCCAGTAATAGGCTGTATAGGATACATTTTAGAGAGGCAGATCCAATGGTACAGTTGCACCTTTCATTGGTATTCATTGTGGTAGTGTGTCCACACAACACCTGCCTTCTGGTTAGTCAGGGACACCCCAGTAATTCCTGTGGTGTAATTACTAGGACCCAATCCCTATAATGTATTTTTTACATGTGACATTTAGAACTATAGTGCCAAGTGAATGGCAGCTAAATTTGCAAGAACTTAGTGGAGAAAATAACTTTATCAAAAGTCAAAGTGTCGTTTACGGAGATTGTGAACATGAGCAGGCTTAAAGGAACATTTTATATGAATAAATACAGTATCAAGAAGTATGAATCCTTTTTGTAACACAAACTGGCAATTAGCTCCTCAAAAAGCAAATATCTGAGCTTGAGGAATAGCAGGGTAACACTCCAGTCAGAAAAGCACTAGTGTTATTACTCAAAGTTTTAAATCCTTTCACTGTTTGGTTCAGAACTGTATGTGTTAAAGCAGGAAGTCAAAAACTGAAGTAAACATTACCGGATAATCTCTGACCATAAGAGGCTTTTCAAAAACACATGCTCATTTCAGGATAATCCTACTGCTGGTAGTTATTTTCCTGAAAAACAAAATGCCACTCAGGAGTTCTTTATCCTCCAACCCATTGACTCAAGTGAATAGTGAGTACTGTATATGATTGTAAAAGCATCAATCCTTCTTACCAGCACTATGCTCTCTTATCCCCTTCTTACAAAACAATAAACCACATTTATTGATGAACATGTGGAACTCTTTGTCTGACAAATACAAATACTGCATCTCCTCTCCTCTGGCAGGTTTTTCTAAGGATATTTCCAGTAAAGCATGCAATGATCTAGTGACAAAGGGGGATGGCAGGGGAAAGGAAAACCCTAGGTAACATACTTGAGTTGTGTCCCGTTCAGTTTGACCAATGGTTTAAGTTAACATCCAGCGTCTCTCATAAAGGTGTCGATAATTTTTGACTGTATGTTTCCCTTGATCATGATGAAAGGAAGGAACCCTATGAAGCTACAGATGAGCAGAGTGAAGCTACACCCCAGAGAATGTCAGCCCCAATCACCATCGAACATCAAGAACCCTCTCTTCCTCAACAACCAGAATGATAAATCATCCACTTGAGACTAACAGAGGTTATGTCAAGGGTAGAAGACTTATATGTCACACAATATTGGGTAAAATGGGGGGTGGGGATAGACACAAGGGGCTCCATTTTAAATGGGATATGTACAGCCTGTGCTGTCATACACTTGGGCCTGTGACCAGTGTCAGACCCCACTTTTGGCAAGATTGCTTGAGTTCAAAGGTTACCTTCTAAGGGATCAGTCCACTAGGTTGGCCAGTCTGAACCAAAACCACTCCTGTCATGTGTAATTAAGTTAAAGCAATGTGATGAGTCTCCTTGGGGGCTATGGGTATGACCCCATTATGGAGAAGTGAGAGCATGACCCTGAGTCTGCATGGTCTGGAGAGGAATTTAACCACCTGTCCCTGTCATGGTATAGATGGATTACTGATGCTTGAGGTAGGGCCTTCAACATTTACATTCAAAACACAATTTTGGCTGATTTCGAGATTTCGAGTTATGTTGATTAGTGATTAGATCAAAAAGCCAATCTAGGCATTACACACACTTACACAGTAAGCAGTACACACACAAACAAATCCACAACCAAACAACAGAGGGAATACAAGAAGGGATGAATCAGAATTGCGTATATCCCTGGCTTAACTTATATCCATATCATGTATTAACTATTTGCGTCAGTATACATGACTGCCCTGTACACTGAGGCAAATCCTTGTAGGTGAAATGAGTTCCAGAATATTGCACACCGCTAGTTGAGGCTGCTAAATTGATACTGCGTTCAACCATATGGTGCAGAGAGAAACTCAGCTGCTGTCCCTCATACCAGAGAGGGTTTAACAGTTATAGATATCACACTTTCCCTGGCAAAAAAAAATATGATTGGAATGGACTCAGTGCACCCACAAGGATGAGGTCCTTCATTCAAACATCTGCCGTTTTTCTGGGAATTTGTATTTGTCTGTCATTTTCATGTGGCAATCAGATGATTTAAATGTTTGAATCAAATATGAACATGTCTCTTTGAAATTCTCAGAAAGCATGTGACACGCCACCACCCCCCACCCTGCCATTGTGATCCCTGAGTAATAGGCAGAGATAATAGGGTCTCAATTATTCATATTCCCTTTATGTTCTTTAAAGAATTGTCAGAGAAGTGTTATATGTCTTAATCTAATTAGTAGGTAAATCAGAGTGGGAGTAGGAAAACCAAATGAGATGAGAGAGATGAAACAAAAATAGGTTATGCCTTGGAGCATTGTAACTACTCCTCTGATTGTTTTCGCTGTTTTCCAGCCAATAGAAGTTGACATACAGTACATATATACATACATGAAAGAGTAGGTTTTAGAAGGAGTAGGCATATATGATACAGTGACTATTTAAAGTCTTCTTGTGAATTGGATTAATAATCTGTGAAAATAGTCTCGTATTTTGAACATTTGCATTTTTATCCAAATATTGATTTGGTGTCACTTCTCTTTAACAACCTTTCAGATACTGTCTTTGTCCTCTGACGAATAAGGGTGTCAAGGTGGGCCTGAAACAGTGCTGGCAGATGGGAGTATGCGGTTCACAGATGGAGGTGAGTGAACACATTTTCACCATGCTAGGGGACTATAAGACATGTTGCCTTGTGAGCCCTCTAGACATCAGCTTGGTTATTGCGTATTCCATTCACTCATAAATAAAAAAGTCCTGTTGTCAACCGAAGTCTGTGAAAACACATGCCATGGCATCTCATACACACAGACATAATATACACATCTAGACAAGTGTATGAGTCTAGGTTATTTTATGAGTTGAATGGGAAATGTCAGTATGTTTCATTATAGAAAATCATGATAGGAGAGACTGGTTGACACATGGGTTGGTTGTCACAGTGCATATAACTTGGGAAACTTTGGGAATTGTTTTGTATACTCTGCATTAGAGACCATCCGTGTTGTCCTGTCAGTGTCAAACTTTGAGACATTTTTCATTGTATCACGTTTGAACGGGATACTTAGAGATGAGTCGTTCAAATAAGATCATTCTAAGAGTCTGTTATTTGTTGCCTTAGACCATTCCTCCGTATAGAATCTTTCTAGATCCTTGATATCCTTCATCCGTGCTTATGGACTGCCCTCTTCAATTCAAACCACAGGTTTTCAATGGGGTTCAAGTCCAGAGACTGAGATGGCCAATTAACCATTTCTTTCTTGAATTTGATGTGTGCTTGGGATGATTGTCTTGCTGGAAGATCCATTTGTGGCCAAGTTTCAGTCTCCTGGCAACCAGGAGTTTGTCTAAAACGGAATCAAAATAGCCCATAACAAAGATGTACGTTTGGTTTATTGGATCTCCATGAGCTTTTTTCGTGAAGCAGCAGCTATTCTTTCTGGGGTCCACACAAAAAATGACAAGTAACACACTGATAGACAAGAAAAGTTACACGAATGTAAAATACAACGATGTATAAACAATACAACTAAATAATAATGTGTGTGTAGATTGTGTTAGTGATATAGTGTGTCTGCGTGTGCCATTTCTGTAATCGTGTAACCCCACGACGTCGGGAGTCCAGTAGGGATCTGACAGCGTATGCCAGGCTCCCCTCGATGTCCAGGGGAGGGTGGAGGGGTGTCGTGGGGGACAGCATCAGCTAGGGGACCAGGAACCCCCCGGCCTGAAAAAGGAGACATGAAGAGGGTCTGCCCGCTCCTTCCGACGATGGACGGCGTGCTGGAGTCTCACGTGCACATTGTTCCACACATTCATGCGCCGGAACCACTCATCTATTGCAGGAGCTGCAGTCTGGCCCGGGGTCCACGGCCGGCTGGAAACCCAAAACACACTGGCAGGGGGTCAACCCAGTGGAGGAGTGACGTAGAGAGTTCTGGGCGTACCCTGTCCATGGAAGGAAATGTGCCCAATCACCCTGCCGGTCCTGACAGTGACTCATCAGGAACCTCCGCAGCCCCTGATTCATCCTCTCCACTTGCCCGTTAGACTGAGGCCGATACCCGGATGGGAGGCTAATTGTGACCCCGAGCTTCTCCAAGAAGGCCCACCATACTCGGGATGTGAATTGGGGGCCATGGTCCGAAACGATGTCCTCCGGAAGGCCTTAATTCTGGAAGACCTGAGCGCCTCAGCAAGAGTGCTTCAGCAACCTGGAGAGCAGTGGGTAGACCAGGAAGAGAGATTAAACATGATTTGGAGAATCTATCCACTACCACCAGAATGGTGGTGAAACAATCAGAAGGGGGAAGATCAGTAACAGTCAAGGGATAGATGGGACCAAGGTCGCTGAGGCACAGGAAGCGGCAGGCACTTCCCTGCTGGAGCATTCCGGGGGCATTTGGTTTGAGCACACACGGAACAGGAGTTGACTTACTGCGTAACATCCTGCACCAAGGTGGGCTACCAGTATTTCTCAATATGGAATGGATGATGCGAGAAATACCTGGATGTTCAGCAACGACAGCTGTGTGTGTCCAGGTCAGCAGCCGATCCCTTATCCCTGTGGGAACGTGGACGCGCGCGGGAGGACAATTCCAGGGTGCGGGATCCCTCTCTAGAGCCTGGCGGATGTCCACATCTACGTCCCAAACCACTGGACCCGGGACAGGGCATCGGCCTTGATGTTCTTGGAACCTGGTCGATAGGTCAGCGTGAAGTCAAACCTGGTGAAGAGGGCCCACCTGGCTTGGCGCAGATTCAGTCTCCTTGCTATCCGTATGTACTCAAGGGTCCGATGGTTGGTGAGAATGACGAATGGTTCCTTGGCACCCTCCAGCCAGTGTCTCCACTCCTCTAATGCCAACGTCATGTCCAAGAGCTCCCGATAGCCCGACATTCCTCTGCGGGGGACATTTTCTTGGAGAAGAAAACACAAGTATACAATTTTAGTGGGTCCCCCTTTTTTTTGGACAAAACTGCCCCCCACACCCACCTCCGATGCATCTACCTCAACCACAAAAGGTAGTGGGATCTGGGTGTTTCAGCAAGGGGGCGGAGGTGAAACGCCACTTGAGGAGACGAAAGGCCTCGTCGGCTGCTGGAGACCTAATCAACCTACGAGGCCCACCCTTGAGGAGGGAGGTGACCGGAATCCACTAAAGCTGTAGACACAGGGCATGAGGGACAGTCAGCCAGAGTGATGGGTACTAAAAAGAGTAACAGGAAGAGCAGTAGATGGACAAGGAATGAGTATTCCAGGGGATGTAACATCACGTGACCGTCCCTCTACTCTGGTGGACCCCAGATTCTGAAGTAAAGGACACTGCTGGCGCTTGTGCCCTCCCTGGCCACAGTACAGACAGAGCCCCAGCTGTATCCGTGTGCATCGTTCCGAGTGGGAAGGCGTGTGACCCCTATCTCCATGGGTTCAGGCTCTGATCCCGAACACTCGCTGAAGGAGGGAGAGAAGTGATGGAGATGCCGACGCTCCCGGAAGAGGCTATCCAGATGGATGGCCATCGCAATGAGTGCGTCCAGGGTGAGGTTGTCAGCTCAGCAGGCCAGTTACGTCTGGACCTCCTCGCGCAGACCTCTTCTAAATAACGTGCAGAGCGCCGGCTCATTCCATCCACTGGAAGCTGCTACTGTCCAGAAGATAAGCGCATACTCAGCAGCCGTCTGATTCCCCTGCTGGAGCTGAAGCAGACGCTCACCTCCCTCTCTGCCCGCCGCAGGATGATCGAAAATACATTTAAACAGAGCCATGAACCCCTCATAAGACTCAATGTCCTACTCCTCTCTCCCAGACGGCCGTAGCCCATTCCAATGCCCGCCCAGTCAGCAGAGAAATAACCGTGGCAACCTTAGACCTCTCGGTGGTGGGAGCTCCCATCTGATGTGCGAAATAGAGGGAGCACTAAAGGAGGAAGCCACGGCATTTGTAAGGTGTCCCGTCATTTCTCCGGGAGGGATAGACAGGCATCGCTGACCTAGTGGGTAGCTGAATGGGCTGGTGTGCTGACTCGTTAGGGAGACTGGCTCTAGAATATCGTCGGCTGTTGAGATGTTGTTGACTGCGGAGAAGATCTTCCATGGCCGTCCCCAGTTGAGCCAGCTAATCATGGTTTTGATGAAGGTCACCTTGGTTATTGATCATCTGGGAGATGTCCGGTTGTCCTGCTGCTTCCATATTTTGAGTTGGTATTCTATATTGATGGTGCGTTGAAGCAGGAGCAATGTTTCAATAAAACAACAAGACCACGCCACTAACATAAGGCAGTACGCTGACAAATAAGAACAATACCAACTTGTGAGTGAACATGGGAGAGTGACATATAAAGGGGAGGAAATTATGAAGGTAATGGAGTCCAGGTGTGAATCATAATGATTCACAGGTGTCTGTAATGATGATTGCCAGGTGTGCGTAATGATGAATCCCAGGACTGGTGGTTTTTACTCTGGCGACGTTGTACGCCGGAGGGGAGGAGAAGGAGCAGGCGAGACAATTTCACAGTCCCTGAGAAGTTGTTTTGTCAATTTGTTACAGTTAATTTTGCTGTTCGCTTGAGTAATTGGAGATGGAAGGGAGTTCCATGCGATCATGGCTCTGTATAATACTGTGCGTTGCCGTACATTGGTTATGCACTTGGGGACTGTGAAGAGACCCCTCGTGGCATGTCTTGTGGGGTATGTATGGGTGTCTGTGCTGTATGTTATATGATTATGCATACAATCTGACATTTTATCACAGTAATATTTGTCATAAAAACTACTATAGAAGAGAAGCTGTTCATCTCTCGTCACCCTACAACCAGGAATGACTGGCATGCATGTTGTTGATGTTAGTTCTGTATGTGCAGTTAAGGGCAAGGCGTGCTGCTCTGTTTTGAGCCAGCTGCAGATTTACTGTCTTCCTTTGCTGCACTTGACCATAATATCGGACAGTAATCAAGATGGGACAAGACCAGAGCCTGAACAACTAGTACAGTAGATTTGTGTCAAAAACGCAGAACATATTTTTATGACAGACCTACCCCTACCCATCTTCACAACAACTTTGGCAATATGACTTGGCAATGGTAATTGACCATTCAATGTTATACCTAGCTTCGTCAACTGGCTCACTGGTCACACCCTTAATGCGTAACTCCAATTGAGATTTATGTCTTAGAGAATCGTTTTGAATCAATTACAATGCTTTTAGTTTTAGATGTATTTAAGACAAGTTTATTATTAATCACCCATTCTGAGACTGACTGTAACCCCGTGTTTAGAATTTCAGTGACCTCACTTGCTTTGGGTGCTGATATGTAGGGTGGAATCATCTGTTTAGTTACAAAATGTCTCAATTTACAGTGTGTCAACCAATCAGCTGGCTGAGAAGCCTGACTTGTTTGCCACCTCTTCTGCATAATTTCTATGAGCAAAACACTTTTTCAATTAATCATCAATCCAGGGGGCTGTAACAGATCTCACAGTTAATTTCTTGACAGGTGCATGCTGGTCAACAATTGGCATTAATAATTTTGCTAATCTGGAATCACTTCCTCAAACACACCAGACCAACATAACTGTTTTACATCTTCAACAAATTCCTTTAGGCCTGCCCTTTGGCACTTTGGCTTCTCATGTTATTGCCACAACATCCAATAGGAACTGATATTGCTTTGGAGCAAAGCTCTGCAGCCTTAGTGAAGATATGATCAATACAAGTGGATGTCACAAATCCATCACTATTGGTATGCACTTTAGTTGGTTGAGTGATAACCTGGATCATATTACAGACATTAGTCACATTTAGAAGCTTCCTCTTGAGAGGACAGCTAGTTGCTAATCAGTCAATGTTCAAGTCAAGCAGAAAATAAACCTCTCTATTAAAGGAAGGAATACTTCGGTATTTTGGCAATAGATTACTACTTCCTCAGAGTCATGTGAACTCATGGATACTATTTGTATGTCTCTACATCCAGTATGAAGGAAGTTCGTTTTGTGAGCCTATGCTAACTAGCGTTAGCGCAATGACTGGCTGTCTATGGTATCTACTATAATTTTGGTAGTTGGCATAGATGTCATTGCGCTAACGCTAGTTAGCAACTTCCTTAAGACTGCAAGTTCATCAGACTTTGCCAGCATTCTCGGAATCTTTCTGCACAGCCCTGTCTCGCTCTGGTTTTAATTGAGTCATTTCTGATTATTTCTGAGGGGGAACAAAGCTCCCTTATCTGTTACTTGAAAAAAAGTTAGTTAATGGAAAATGTTTTTTTTATTTCCCAAACTTTTTATTGTCCCGTACCCCTTCAAACATTAAACCTCCAACTGCGTACCCCCTCTAGCACCAGGGTCAGCGCACACTCTCAAATGTTGTTTTTTTGCCATCATTGTAAGCCTGCCACACACACACTATACAATACATTTATTAAACATAAGAATGAGTGTGAGTTTTTTTTAACAACCCGGCTTGTGGGAAGTGACAAAGAGCTCTTATAGGACCAGGGCACAAATAATAACATAATAATAATAAATAATTTTGCTCTTTATTTAGACATCTTACATATAAAATCTTATTTGTTCATCAAAAATTGTGAATAACTCACCACAGGTTAATGAGAAGGGTTTGCTTGAATGGATGCACATAACTCTGCAATCTTGTGTTGTATTGGAGAGAGTCTCAGTCTTAAACCATTTTCCACACTGTCTGTGCCTGTATTTAGTTTTCATGCTAGTGAGGGCCAAGAATCCACTCTCACATAGGTATGTGGTTTCAAAGGGCATCAGTGTCTTAACAGCGTGATTTGCCAAGGCAAGAAACTATGAGCGCAGCCCAATCCAGAAATCTGACAGTGGCTTCTGATTAAATTCAATTTTCACAGAACCGCTTGTTGCAATTTCAATGAGGCTCTCTTGTTCAGAAATCAGTAAGTGGACTGGAGGCAGGGCATGAAAGGGATAACGAATCCAGTTGTTTGTGTCGTTCAGGAAAGTAATTTCGCACTCAGCTCACTCCGGTGCTTCGCTATATCACATTTGACATTTTCCATAGGCTTGAGTTCATTTGCACACAAAACATCATACAATGATGGAAATACCTGTGTGTTGTCTTTGTTAATGCAGACAGAAAAGAGCTCCAACTTATCCTAATCCAGCAGAGGGAGCAGCCCCCTATCCACTTCGATGGGACAGTAGTGGAGAAGGTGGAAAGTTTCGGCGTACACATCACGGACAAACTGAAATGGTTCACCCACACAGACAGCGTGGTGAAGAAGGAGCAAGAAGGCTTGTCACCGAAAACACTCTCAAACCTTTACAGATGCACAATCGAGTGCATCCTGTCGGGCTGTATCACCGCCTGGTAAGGCAACTGCTCCGCCCACAACCGTAAGGCTCTCCAGAGGGTAGTGAGGTCTGCACAACGCATCACCGGGGGCAAACTACCTGCCCTCCAGGACACCTACACCACCCGATGTCACAGGAAGGCCAAAAAGATCATCAAGGACAACAATCACCCGAGCCACTACCTGTTAACCCCGCTATCATCCAGAAGGCGTGGTCAGTACAGTTGCATCAAAGCTGGGACCGAGAGACTGAAAAACAGCTTCTATCTCAAGGCCATCAGACTGTTAAACAACCATCACTAACATTGAGTGGCTGCTGCCAACATACTGACTCAAATCTATAGCCACTTCAATAATTAAAAAAATGATGTAATAAAGGTATCACTAGTCACTTTAAACAATGCCACTTTATATAATGTCACATACCCTACATTACTCATCTCGTATGTATATACTGTACTCTATACCATCTACTGCATCTTGCCTATGCCGTTTGACCATCGCTCATCCATATATTTTTATGTACATATTCTTATTATTATTCCTTATTCCTTTACACTTGTGTGTCTCTAAGGTAGTTGTTCTGAAATTGTTTGATTGCTTGTTAGATATTACTGCACGGTTGGAACTAGAAGCACAAGCATTTTGCTACACTCGCATTAGCATCTGCTAACCATGTGTATGTGACCAATAAAATTTGATTTGATCCTAGATTCAGATCATTCAGGCGAGAAAAAACATCACCCAGATAGGCCAGTCGTGTGAGAAACTCGTCATCATGCAAGCGGTCAGACAAGTGAAAATTATGGTCAGTAAAGAAAAAAACCTTCAAGCTCGTCTCTCAATTAACTTCTAGTTCCTCCCAAACCCGGATCCGGGAGCACCCCCACCAGTAAAAAAGCTGACTAGCATAGCCTAGCATAGCGTCACAAGTAAATACTAGCATCTAAATATCATTAAATCACAAGTCCAAGACACCAGATGAAAGATACACTTCTTGTGAATCCAGCCACCATTTCTGATTTTTAAAATGTTTTACAGGGAAGACACAATATGTAAATCTATTAGCTAACCACGTTAGCAAAAGACACAATTTTTCTTACTCCACCATATTTTCACTCCATCAGTAGTTATCACCAATTCGACCAAATAAAGATATAAATAGCCACTAACCAAGAAAAAACTTCATCAGATGACAGTCTGATAACATATTTATTGTATAGCATATGTTTTGTTAGAAAAATGTGCATATTTCAGGTATAAATCATAGTTTACAATTGCAGCCCCCATCACAACTCTCACTAAAATGACTAGAATAACTACAGAGACCATCGTGTATTAGCTAATTACTCATCATAAAACATTTCTTAAAAATACACAGCGTACAGCAATTGAAAGACACAGATCTTGTGAATCAAGACAATATTTCAGATTTTCTAAGTGTTTTACAGCGAAAACACAATATATCGTTATATTAGCTTACCACAATAGCAAACCAGACAACAGCATTGATTCCAGCCAAACACAGCGATAACGTATTCACCACCAAAATAAATTAATTTTTCACTAACCTTCTCAGAATTCTTCAGATGACAGTCCTGTAACATCATATTACACAATCCATATAGGTTTTGTTCGAAAATGTGCATATTTAGCAGCACAAATCGTGGTTATACAATGTGATCAGTGGCAACAGGTCATGCATTCTGGCCGGCGCCATCTTGGAAAGGCACCTAATCTAATCAATAAATAATCGTAAACTTGACTAAAAAATACAGGTTGGACATCAAATGAAAGATGCATTAGTTATTAATGCAACCGCTGAGTTAGATTTTTAAAATTAACGTTACTAGACATACAGTGTGCGTTACAGCCAGACTAGTGCTGCAATAATGGCGGACAAATCCGTTTACATTTTTCCACATAAATACGGAATAACATCATAAATAGCTCTTACTTTTGGACGAGCTTCCATCAGAATCTTGTGCAAGTGGTCCCTTGTCCAAAAGAATCGTTGCTTGGTTGTAAAACGTCGTCTTCAACTTCGGAATTAGCAGCTAAGAATAGCTATGTGGCCACAACATGCCCAAATCCTCCAAACGCAATACTAAGGAAATTCCGAAAATAGCAATATACTCGCATAAACTGATATAACTCGGTTTAAAATAACTTCGTTATGATGTTTCTAACACCTATATCGAATTAAATTACAGACGGATATATCTAAGGTCGATAACTGAGCGTTTCAAAATGCCATCCTGAGGTCCTGCTTTGCGCAATGACGAACGTCGAAAAGAGAGCTCCCCTCGTTCCTTGGCCTTTTATAAACTCTGAGAACTACGTAGAAACTCCATTCCACTTCTCATTGGTTACTGACATCCAGGGGAAGGCGGGTGCAGTTCATGTCGACCCATAGGATACATACAGAGCTTTAAACTGATCTGAGAACAGAGCCTCATTTTCAGACCTTCGCAGTTCCTGTCATGGATTTCGCTGCAGAAAGAGTTCTGGTTCACCCACAGACATAATTCAAACGGTTTTAGAAACTAGAGATTGTTTTCTATCCAATAGTAATAATAATATGCATATTGTACGAGCAAGAATTGAGTACGAGGCAGTTTAATTTGGAGACCAATTTTCACTAAGTCGAAACAGCACCCCCTATATTCTCAAGAGGTTAAGAAAAACGTGTCAATACTTTGCCCCTTGATAACCAGCGCTTTTCTGTATGTTGTAAAATCATTACATGGTCGCTGCCCATATCATTACATAATGCAGATACTACACGAGAGTTCAGGGGCCTTGCTTTAACAAAGTTAACCATTTTCACTGTAGTGTTAAACTCTTTTCAAGCTGTCAGGCATTCCCTTGGCAGCAAGATCCTCTTGGTGGATGCTGCAGTGTACCCAAGTGGCGTCGGGAGCAACTGCTTGCACGCTATGTTGCCCTGTCATGCCTTTTGCGCCATCAGTACAGATACCAACACATCTTGACCACAAATTCATTTGATGTCACAAAGCTGTCCAGTACTTTAAAAATATCCTCTCATTTTGTCCTGGTTTCCAGTGGTTTGCAGAAGAGGATGTCTTCCTTAATCGATCCCCCCATAAACGTAACGGACATATACCAGGAGATGTGCCAGGCCCGCCCATGTCTGTTGACTCATCCAGCTGTAACGAATATAATTCACTGGCTTGTATGTGAAGCAGTAATTGTTTGAAAACATCTCCTGCAATGTCATTGATGCATTGTGAAACAGTGTTGTTTGATGAAGGCATTGTCTGTATAGTTTTTTTTTGCCTTTTCCCCCAGCATTTTCCCAGCCATATCCGCAGCAGCAGGAAGAATTAAGTCCTCCACAATAGTACCTGTCCTAGCCACTCGGTAGCTCACCATATAAGACGCTTCTAGCCCCTTCTTATTAATGGTATCTGTTGCTTTTATACATGACTTACTACTCGAAAGTCGTCTTTATTCTCGCTCAAAAAACTCCTGTGGCTTATTTTCAAATTGTCATGTTTCATTTCTAAATGTCTGCGCAAGAGTGAAGGTTTCCCGTGAGAGAGTAACAGTTAATGTGATTGGATGTTAATTATTTGACTAGGCTACCTGTATTTGACATTGTGTTGTTATTTCGCTGAACACTAGATTTTACTTTTGGCAGTGAAACGAGGCTACTCAGGCAAGAAAAAAACCTCACCCAAATGTATAGCCCTGTTGGAAAATATAAATGTACTGTTTGAAAATGTGAAGATTATTATTATTTGGCGTACCCCCGACGGCATTGCGCGTACCCCTTAGCACTTGGTGGCCTATAGTAGCATCCCAAAAGAAAAGGCTTTAGATGAGGCAGGTGAACTTCCAACCACAACACTTCAACAACATTTGACACAAGATCCTCTCTAAGCTCACATGAATATGGCTGTGAATATATACAGCACCACCTCCTCCCTAGGAATTCCTGTCTTTTCTGTATAGGTTATATCCTTGTAGTTCTATTGCTGTATCATCAAAGGAATTACCTAAGTGAGTATTTGGGGTTATTTTCTGCTTATGAATCCTTATTGTGACGCCAAATCCACCACTGCTGTGCGTGGCCATGAGCTCTATTTTCATGTCATCTGACCATGGCACCGGTTCCAATCCAAGTGCCAATGCCGTTTAGCAAAGTCCAGTAGTTTACATTTCCTGAATATCCACCGACTGACGTGCCCAAAGTAAACTGCCTGTTACTCAGGCCCAGACGCCAGGATATGCATATAATTGGTAGCATTGGATAGAAAACACTTTGAAGTTTGTAGAAATATTAAAATAATGTATGAGACTATAACACAATTGATATGGCAGGCAAAAATCCAAAGAAAAACCAACCAGATTTTTCTTTTTAGCTCCGAGGCTCTTATAATGGAAAGCTATGGGTTCTATGTAATTCCAGCTCCCAGATTGCAATTCCTATGGCTTCCACTAGATATCAACAGTATTTGTTCATTGTTTCAGGCTTGTTTCTTTAAAAAAAAGCAAGAATTTTGAGTTTTTGTGCAAAGAGTCCCAGTTCAAAATCAGTCTTTCGGTGCGCAATGAAGAGATGCGCCTGCTATTTTTACATTTCTATTGAACATACTTCTTTCCATATGAAATATTATAGTTTATTTACATTTTAGGATACCTGAGGATTACATAGAAACATAGTTTGACTTGTTTGAACAAAGTTTAGGGGTAGCTTTTTTGAAATCCTTTGTCCACATGTTGAACAAGTGGATTACTGAAATCGATGGCGCTGTGGTTGAAGAGGGCAGTCCATAAGCTCAGACAAAGGATATCAAGGATCTGGAAAAAATCTGTATGGAGGAATCATCTAAGATCCCTCCCAATGTGATCTCCAATCTCTTAAAACATTTTAGGAAAAGGCTCAGTGCCATTATCGCAAGATGAGGTATTGAAAACAGAGGTGCCAATCATTTTGACATCTATCTTTTTGAGTAAAAAAGATTACTTGTTAACCTGTTATGGCTGCAAGCCCGATATCAGTACACCTATGACAACATCCCCCCACCCCCCCCACACTGATTAGCATCGCTAGCATAGCGTCACAATTAAATAGTAGCATCTAAATATCATTAAATCACAAGTCCAAGACACCAGATGAAAGATACAGATCTTGTGAATAAACCCATCATTTCTGTTTTTTAAAATGTTTTACAGGGAAGACACAATATGTAAATCTATTAGCTAACCACGTTAGCAAAATACACCATTTTTCTTTGTCCACCATTTTTTCTCTCCACCACTAGCTATCACCAATTCGGCCAAATAAAGATATTGATAGCCACTAACCAAGAAAAAACCTCATCAGATGACAGTCTGATAACATATTTATTGTATAGGATAGGTTTTGTTAGAAAAATGTGCATATTTCAAGTAGAAATCATAGTTTACAATTGCACCCACCATCACAACTCGACTAGAATTACTACAGAGAGCAACGTGTTTTACCAATTTACTCATCATAAAACATTTCATAAAAATATACAGCTCACAGCAATGGAAAGACACAGATCTTGTGAATTCAGACAATATTTCAGATGTTCTAAGTGTTTTACAGCGAAAACACAATAAATCGTTATATTAGCATACCACATATGCAAACGTTACCCCAGCATGAATTCAAGCCAAAGAGAGCGATATCGTTATCATCGCCAAAATATATTAATTTTTTCACTAACCTTCTCAGAATTCTTCCGATGACACTCCTGTAACATCATATTACAACATACATATAGAGTTTGTTCGAAAATGTGCATATTTAGCCATAAAAAACCGTGGTTATACAATGAAAATAGTAGCAAAACAAGCCTGGAAATGTCGGTCGCCATCTTTCAGAGTGATCTAGTTTAATCAATAGCTAATCATATACTTGACTAAAAAATACAGGGTTGACAGGAATCGAAAGACAAATTAGTTCTTAATGCAATCGCTGAATTACATTTCTAAAATTATCCTTACTGTGCAATACAGGGTTCGCCAAGCGAAGCTATACCAAACAAAATGGCGGAATATGCGTTTAAAAATTTTCGACAGAACAACGATTTATCATATTAAATATTTCTTACTGTGAGGTGATCTTCCATCAGAATCTTGGGCAATGTATCCTTTCTTGGGTCTAATCTTCTTTTGGTCGAAAGATGTCCTCTGTCCGTCGAAATGCCCACTAACGTTCGACCGGGACCCCGAAACGTGCCCAAAGCTTCAAAGAGCATCACATAGAACTGCCTCAAAATCGCACTAAACGGATATAAATTGCTATAAAACGGTTTAAATTAACTACCTTATGATGTTTTTAACACCTCTAACGAGTAAAAACATGACCGGCGAAATATTACTGGCTAAACCCAAGCTTGGAAAGAGAGCAGGTCCAACGTACATCGTGCGTCAGGCGCAGCAGGAAAAGAACGGTACTTCCGGTATTTCTTGTTTTATACAGGCCATGATTGCGCAATCGACTCCATTCAAAGCGTCACCACGTACTGACATCCAGGGGAAGACGTAAGCAGTGTTTGTATCCTCATAGCATTTACAGGGACCTTAAAACCGACCCCAGATCAGGGGCCAAGATTTCTGAAATCTGACTCCCTGTCAGGAAAAGTGCTGTAGAAGGAGCTGTGTTTCACTCAGAGACAAAATTCCAACGGCTATAGAAACTAGAGAGTGTTTTCTATCCAATAATAACAATAATATGCATATTGTACGAGCAAGAATTGAGTACGAGGCCGTTTGAAATGGGCACCCTTAATCAGAGCTACTCAATACTGCCCCTGCAGCCATAAAAAGTTAAACAAAATCTCTTTCTCTGAGAAATGTTAATAGTATCATCTTTTTTTTTTTTGAGCATATAATATAGCTTAGTATTCGTATTTATTTTCTACAGTATTATTTGCTCATCTTTATCAAGGGTGCCAATAATTTTGGACTTGAAGCGACATTGTTTCTGCGTCATTTCAATCCCAAAAATTATATAGGTTGACGTTGAATCAACGTGGAAAACTGACTGGATTTGCATAAAGTCATCAACGTAAGAGAACTACGTGTTTTTATCACCCAACTCTTAAACTAAATCCAATGATGTTAACGTTTTTGCTTGATTCCACGTTGAAGTCCGGTTAGTTGACAACTCAAACAAATGTAAATCAAAACTACACTTTTGAATGACGTCTGTGCCCAGTGGGGTGGTACCTCTCCTCATGTTGCAGTCCTCAGTGTCTCCTTTCTCTGGAAGTTTGACAATCATGTAACCAGTCTGTGAGCATCTTCTCTATTCTTCAGATCCCTTTGAAGAGTGGATAGCAAGTTGGTCAGGATGGCAGTGTTTGCTGTGAGCAGTTCTTCACTAATGTTGTCGGGTTTGATATTGACATTTTTTTGTTACCTTTTTATGGCTGTCTTGATTTCTGAAGAGCTTGGCAAGAGCCTAGGTGAGTTTCTTGCGGGCTTCTTTGCAAAAGGTGCTGTATTTCTAAAATGTCTAAACCTGTCGTAGAAGTTAGTCTGAGTTTCTCCACTGTCTTGTTCTTGGCAGGTTTTGATGGTTGTAAGTGTTCTCAACCGGTACCTTCCGTAGCATGGGTGGAATTATTACCCCAAGAGGTTCTGTGTGGGAGACAGGGAGTGCACGTTTTTACTCCAGCCAAATTTCCAGCCAAACAAGACAAATTTTCCTGATAATCGAATCCTAATATTCATTCATCTCTTCTCATTCTTAAATACTAATAATTTGCAAAACCATTGGCCAATGTGTTGTGAAATGGTCTCAAAGTATACCATTATGTAGATTTAAGAGTTGTTTTGATTGCCTATTCATCAATGTTGGGAAGAAATGTTTTTATTTTCTCAAGCTGTCTGAAATCTGCACTCATTGGAATAAACCAGTGTCAGCACAGGTATCTCCATCATTGTCCATTAGGGCCACATTGTGAAAAGGGTATATCTTGGTCCCTTTAAGTCATGCCTTCCCCTGATTGCCAGGCCTCTCATTCCAGCGGGGTGCAGAACCTTTCCTCCCTGATTAATGAAGTGGCAGCTCAAGTTTGTTTAATTGATAGCTCATACACTATTTCCTTCTCCTTTTCAAAAGTGCAATTATACTCATACAAAGCAATCCATCATTTAAATGAAGTTGACTGCAGAGGTAAATTAAATGTGCCAATTTAAATTAAGACTTCGCAATCTTTGGAAATAGGATCAGGCTGTTGCAAGGCGCAAGAACATGGTTGATTTGAAAACGCTCTTTCCTATATTATACGACTGAAATCATATAACATTAACGGTAACCATGGTATGTACTCACCTGTCCTTATAATTTGGTTTTAACAGTCTGACTGATTTGGTGACAATGTGTTTCAACGATGCACCCATTGCTAGCCCAAGCAACAAATATCTGGGGTTGATTTTAAAATGCTCTTGCAGTCAATTTGATTCCACTAATTGATATTCATAGCTATGTGAAAGGAGGAGGAGAGATAATGCTGGCAGGCAGGTAATGGAGTGAACCTTCTCATCGTTCTTGTGTCTCTACAACATGTTATAATTATCTGACAATCACAAGGGAAATGGCTCAAGCTACCTCCCCACCCAGCAGAGAGTACATTTTGTGACAGCCTCAAATAAGAGACTGTCAGCTTCTCAGACTTGAGACTCAGAGTCAGACTGAGCGTTAACTTGATACTGTACATTTGTGGAATAATTGGATATAGTCAGGTCCATAATTATTGGCACCCTTGATCAAGATGAGCAAAAAAGACTGTAAAATAAATAAATAGAACAAATACTGAGCCATATTGTATGCAAACAAATCTGAAAATATGACATTTTAGTTATATAATTGCTCAGAGAAAGATATTTTAACAAGTAATGTCACTTCTGTTTTCAGTACTCTAGCTCCCTCCCCTTGCGAGGATAACGCACTGGTCAGATTACGTGAAAATAGAGCTCTTTGGCCACGCACACCAGTGGTGGGTCTGGCGTCAAAAAACGGAAGCATATGCAGAAAAGTACTTCATAAAGGATCTACGGTAAAATATGGTGGTGGGTCTTATCTTATAGGGTTATTTTGCTTCCACTGGTCAATTCAAATTGTATTTGTCACATGTGCCAAATTCAACAGTGAAATGCTTACTTACAAGACCTTAACCAAAAATGCATTTTTAAGAAAAATAATTGTTAGGTACAAAATAGATAAGTTACAAATAATTAAAGAGCAGCAATAAAATAACAGTAGTGAGGCAATATACAGGGGGTACCGGTACAGAGTCAATGTGCGGGGGCACAGGTTAGTCGAGGTAATATGTACATATAGATAGAGTTAAAGTGACTATGCATAGATAATAAGTATAGAATAGCAGCAGTGTAAAAGAGGGGGTGGGGACAATGCAAATAGTCTGGGTAGCCATTTGATTAGCTGTTCAGGAGTCATATCGCTTGGGGGTAGAAGCTGTTAAGAAGCCTTTGGACCTAGACTTGACGCTCCGGTACCGCTTGCCGTGTGGTAGCAGAGAGAACGGTCTATGACTAGGGTGGCTGGAGTCATTGACACTTTTTAGGGCCTTCCTCTGACACCGCCTGGTATAGAGGTCCTGGATGACAGCAAGCTTGGCCCCAGTGATGTACTGGGCCGTATGCACTACCCTCTGTAGTGCCCTGTGGTCAGAGGCTGAGCAGTTGCCATACCAGGCAGTGACGCAACCAGTCAGGATACTCTCGAGGGTGCAGCTGTAGAACGTTTTGAGGATCTGAGGACCCATGCCAAATCTTTTCAGTCTACTATAGGCTTTGTCGTGCCCTCTTCACGACTGTCTTGGTGTGTTTGGACCATGATCGTTTGTTGGTGATGTGGACACCAAGGAACATGAAGCTCTCAACCTGCTACACTACAACCCCGTCGATGAGAATGGGGGTGTGCTCGGTACTCCTTTTCCTGTAGTACACAATCATCTCCTTTGTCTTGATCACGTTTAGGGAGAGATTGTTATCCTGGCACCACACGGCCAGGTCTCTGACCTCCTCCTTAGGCTGTCTCATCGTTGTCGGTGATCAGGCCTACCACTGTTGTGTCGTCGGCAAACTTGATGATGATGTTGGAGTCGTGCCTGGCCATGCAGTCATGGGTGAACAGGGAGTATAGCAAGGGACTGAGCACGCACCTCTGAGGGGCCCCTGTGTTGAGGATCAGCGTGGCAGATGTGTAGCTACCTACCCTTATCACCTGGGGGCGGCCCATCAGGAAGTCCAGGATCCAGTTGCAGAGGGAGGTGTTTAGTTCCTGGGTCATTTGATTAGTGATGAGCTTTGAGGACACTATGGTGTTGAACGCTGAGCTGTAGTCAATGAATTGCATTCTCACGAAGGTGTTCCTTTTGTCCAGGTGGGAAGGGAAGTGTGGAGTGCAATAGAGATTGCATCATCTGTGGATCTGTTTGGGTGTTATGCAAATTGGAGTGGGTCTAGGGTTTCTGAGATAATGGTGTTGATGTGAGCCATGACCAGCCTTTCAAAGCACTTTATGGCTACAGACATGAGTGCTACGGGTTGGTAGTCATTTAGGCAGGTTACCTTAGTGTTCTTGGGCACAGGGACTATGGTGATCTGCTTGAAACATGTTATTACAGACTCCGTCAGGGACAGGGTGAATATATCAGTGAAGACACTTGCCAGTTGGTCAGCGCATGCTCGGAGTACACGTCCTGGTAATCCGTCTGGCCCTGTGGCCTTCTGAATGTTGACCTGTTTAAGGGTTTTACTCACATCGGCTACGGAGAGCGTGATCACACAGTCGTCCGGAAGCGCAGATTCACTCATAAATGCTTCAGTGTTTCTTACCTCGACGTGAGCGTAGAAGTAATTTAGCTTGTCACTGGGCAGCTCGTGGCTGTGCTTCCCTTTGTAGTCTGTAATAGTTTGCAAGCCCTGCCACATCCGATGAGCATTGAAGCCAGTGTAGTACGAATTTTTTTTGGTCCTGTATTGATGCTTTGCCTGTTTGATGGTTCGTCTGAGGGCATAGCGGGATTCTTATAAACGTCCAGGTTAGAGCCCCTCTCCTGGTTGGGGTATGTACGTCGGTCACTGTGGGGACAACGTCATCGATGCACTTATTGAAGCCAGTGACTGATGTGGTGTACTCCTCAATGACATTGGATGAATCCTGGAACATATTCCAGTGCTAGGAAAACAGTCCTGTAGCTTAGCATCTGCATCATCTGACCACTTCTTTATTGACCGAGTTACTGGTGCTTCCTGCTTTAGTTTTTGCTTGGTAGCAGGAATCAGGAGGATAGAATTATGGTCACACTTGCCAAATGGAGGGCGAGGGAGAGCTTTGTATGCTTCTCTGTGTGGAGTAAAGGTGGTCGAGTTCTATTTTTTTATAAAGAAATGGACATTTAACATGTTGGTAGAAATTATGTTTAACAGATTTAAGTTTCCCTGCATTAAAGTCCCTGGCCACGAGGAGCGCTGCCTCTGGATGACCATTTTCCTATTTGCTTATGGCCTAATACAGCTCATTGAGTGGGGACTTAGTGTCAGCATTAGTTTGTGGTGGTAAATAGATAGCTACAAAAAATATAGATGACAACTTTCTTGGTAAATAGTGTGATCTACAGCTTATCGTGAGATATTCTACCTCAGGCGCGCAAAACCTCGAGACTTCCTTAATATTAGATTTTCTGCACCAGCTGTTGTTTACAAATATACACAGACTGCACCCCTTGTCTTACCGGAGGCAGCTGTTTTATCTTGCCAATGCAGCGTAAACCCCGCCAGCTGTATTTTATCCATGTCATCGTTCAGCCACGACTCGGTGAAACATAAGATATTACAGTTTTTAATGTCCCGTTTGTAGGATATTCGTGATCGTAGCTTGTCTATTTTGATATCCAATGATTGTATATTGGCTAATAGGACTGATGGTAGAGGAAGATTACCCACTCGCCGTCGGATCCTTACAAGGCAGCCCGACCTACGTCCCCGACATCTGTCTCTTTCTCATGCGAATGACGGGGATGTTGGCCTTGTCGGGTGTCTGAAGTAAATCCTTCGCGTCCAACTCTTTAAAGAAAAAATCTTCGTCCAGTACGAGGTGAGTAATCGCTGTCCTGATATCCACAAGCTCTTTTCAGTCACAAGAGGCAGTGGCAGAAACATTACCTACAAAATAAGTTACAAATAACGTGAAAAAACACACATAATAGCACAATTGGTTAAAAGGCAGCCATCTCCTCCGGCGCCATTCAGTTACTGAGCATTTGTTAAGGTCAACGGCATTGTGAACTTTACCAAGTAACGAGACATTTTAGCCAAAAACCTGGTTGCCTCTGATCTTCCAGCAAGACAACCACAAGCACACATCAAAAAATTGTTAATTGACCACAAAATCTACATTTTGCAATGGCCATCTCAATCTCTGGACTTGAACCCCATTGAAAACAAGTGGTTTGAATTGAAGGGAGCAATTCATAAGCGTAGACAAGGGATTTCAAGGCTCTCGAAATATTATGTATGGAGGAATGGTCTGAGATCCAAACCAATGTGCTCTCCAATTTCATAAAACATTTTAGAAAAAGGCTCAGGTTGTTATCCTCGCAAGGGTAGCAGTACTGAAAACGGGCGGCAATAATTTTGACCACTTTTTTGTATTTTTATTTTGTATTGCTTGTTAACCTCTAATTCCTCCCAAACCCGGATCCGGGAGCACCCCCATCAGTAAAAAAGCTGACTAGCATAGCCTAGCATAGCGTCACAAGTAAATACTAGCATCTAAATATCATTAAATCACAAGTCCAAGACACCAGATGAAAGATACACATCTTGTGAATCCAGCCATCATTTCTGATTTTTAAAATGTTTTACAGGGAAGACACAATATGTAAATCTATTAGCTAACCACGTTAGCAAAAGACACCACTTTTTTTACTCCACCATTTTTTTACTCCATCAGTAGCTATCACAAATTCGACCAAATAAAGATATAAATAGCCACTAACCAAGAAACAACTTCATCAGATGACAGTCTGATAACATATTTATTGTATAGCATATGTTTTGTTAGAAAAATATGCATATTTCAGGTATAAATCATAGTTTACCATTGCAGCCACCATCACAACTCTCACCAAAGCGACTAAAATAACTACAGAGAGCAACGTGAATTACCTAAATACTCATCATAAAACATTTCTGAAAAATACACAGCGTACAGCAAATGAAAGACAGATCTTGTGAATCCAGCCAATATTTCAGATTTTTTAAGTGTTTTACAGCGAAAACACAATATAGCATTATATTAGCTTACCACAATAGCAAACCACACAACAGCATTGATTCAAGCCAAAAATAGCGATAACGTATAACCCAGCAAAAGATATTAATTTTTTCACTGACCTGCTCAGAATTCTTCAGATGACAGTCCTATAACATCATATTACACAATGCATATAGAGTTTGTTCGAAAATGTGCATATTTAGCGGCACAAATCGTGGTTATACAATGAGAAAAGTAGCCAAGCTGCAAAGAAAATGTCAGGAGAAATCTTGGGAAAGGCACCTATTCTAATCGATAAGTAATCATAAACTTGACTAAAAAATACAGATTGGACAGCAAATGAAAGATAAATTAGTTCTTAATGCAATCGCTGTGTTAGATTTTTAAAATTAACGTTACTGCGCAATACAGCGTGCGCTAAAGCGAGACCGCACCGAAATTCATGGCGTAATTATTATTTGATATTTGTCAACATAAATACGAATTAACAGCATAAAGACTGCTTACTATTTGCTGAGCTTCCATCAGAATCTTGGGCAAGGTGTCCTTTCTCCAGAACAATCGTCTTTTGGTTGAAAGATGTCCCCTTCTCCTGTAGAAATAGCAGCTAACGCTAGCTATGTGCCGGAAAGGTGTCCAACTCCTGATAGCGCGTCACAAAGAAATCCCAGAAA
The DNA here is from genome assembly GCF_016432855.1 of Salvelinus namaycush. Classification (NCBI taxonomy): domain Eukaryota; kingdom Metazoa; phylum Chordata; class Actinopteri; order Salmoniformes; family Salmonidae; genus Salvelinus; species Salvelinus namaycush. The sequence continues at coordinate 57,894,389 of NC_052307.1, read as the reverse complement.
ATCGCAATAAACTGATATAAACTGCTATAAGTCGGTTTAAATTAACTACCTTATGATGTCTTTAACACCTATAACGAATAAAAACATGACCGGAGATATAGAACTGCTAAAACGAAAGCTTTTCAGGACGCCATTGTGATGTCCCTCTTGCGCCAGGCGCCCCGTTGAAAAGAACGGTACTTCCGTTCCACGGTCTTATATAGGGCCCCAGATGGTGCAATCCACTCCATTCAAATTCTCACCGCTTACTGACATCTAGAGGAAGGCGTATGCAGTGCATGTAGCCCCATAGCTTACATGGGGACTTATAAACTGACCCTAGAACAGGGACCTCGATTTCAGAAATCTCACTTCCTGACAGGAAATGTGCTGCAGAATGAGTTCTGTTTCACTCAGAGAAATAATTCAAACGGTTTTAGAAACTAGAGAGTGTTTTCTATCCAATAGTAATAATAATATGCATATTGTACGAGCAAGAATTGAGTACGAGGCAGTTTAATTTGGGAACGAAATTATTACAAAGTGCAAATAGCACCCCCTATTGCCAAGAGTAAACCAAATCTGTCTCTGAGCAATTGTATTAGTATAAATTAGACAATTTTACATGTTTTCATTGCATGGAATATAGCTCGGTATTTGTATTTATTTTATACAGTAATTTTTTCTCAGCTTTATCAAGGATGCCAATAATTAAGGACCTGACTATGTAAATTTGTGCACACAATAGATTAGCAGAGTATAAAAGACATACTGATGGTTTTGATTCAAAGCAATAAACGTTAACTATGTTTATCCACCCACAGTGGTAGCCTAGGAATCAAATGTTGTGCCAGTGACCAAAAGGTTGCTGGTTCGCATGCCTGAGACGGCAAAGTGGAAAAAATCTGCAGTTCTTCCCTTGAGCAAGGTAGAGATCAACAACTGCTCCTTGGGTGCCATTGATGTCCATTAAGGCAGCCACACGAACCACTCTGATTCAGAGGTGTTGGGTTAAATGCGGAAGACACATTTTGGTTTCATGTGTTCAGTTGTGCAAATGACTAGGTATCTAATTTCCCTGGGAATCAAGTTTTAGTTCTAAGTATTTAGTACAACTCAGAACTGAAGCCTGTCATTACATGCCAAACATGTTTTTATCCATAATATATAACAAATCAATTTGCAAGTATGATGATTGCTGTGCCTGCGGGGAAGTTTTGTCTTCCTCAAATTATTCTGTCAGACTACACCTCTTGAGCATTCTGTGCATATTGAATTAGTTCCTATTAAACAAAGGCACGTATGGTTGACAAAGGTATATTGTATTGTGTCTTTCATGTGCAAAGCATTGCATAGCAGTTTTTATTAAAAAAAAATGTTTTCAATAAAACAAGATACCTAGACAGACAAGGCACATGTGTATGTTACGTTACCTAATATAAACTTTGAACCTGTTCAACCATTCAGGTTCTATCCCAGTTATAGACATATAATTGATGTGGACCTTATTAGGGTATGCAGATTATGAGACAATCAAAGAGGACACATAACAATAAAATTTATTTATAAAGCCCTTCTTACATCAGCTGATGTCACAAAGTGCTGTACAGAAACCCAGCCTAAAACCCCAAACAGCAAGCAACGCAGGTGTAGAAGCACGGTGGCTAGGAAAAACTCTCTAGAAAGGCCAGAACCTAGGAAGAAACCTAGAGAGGAACCAGGCTATGAGGGGTGGCCAGTCCTCTTCTGGCTGTGCCGGGTGGAGATTACAACAGAACATGGCCAAGATGTTCAGAGATGACCAGCAGGGTCAAATAATAATAATTACAGTGGTTGGCGAGGGTGCAACAGGTCAGCACCTCAGGAGTAAATGTCAGTTGGCTTTTCATAGCCGATCATTCAGAGTATCTCTACCACTCCGGCTGTCTCTAGAGAGTTGAAAACAGCAGGTCTGGGACAGGTAGCACGTCCAGTGAACAGGTCAGTGTTCTATAGCCGCAGGCAGAACAGTTGAAACTGGAGCAGCAGCACGACCAGGTGGACTGGGGACAGCAAGGAGTCATCAGGCCAGGTAGTCCTGAGGCATGGTCCTAGGGCTCAGGTCATCCGAGAGAGAGATGGGAAGAAAGAGAAAATTAGAGGGAGCATACTTAAATTCACACAGGACACCAGATAAGACAGGGGAAATACTCCAGATATAACAGACTAACCCTAGCCCCCCGACACAAACTACTGCAGCATAAATACTGGAGGCTGAGACAGGAGTGGTCGGGAGACACTGTGGCCCCGTCCGACGATACCCCCGGACAGGGCCAAACAGGCAGGATATAACCCCACCCACTTTGCCAAAGCACTGTCCACGCACCACTAGAGGGATATCTTCAACAACCAACTTACCATCCTGAGAAAAGGCCGAGTATAGCCCACAAAGATCTCCGGCACGGCACAACCCAAGGGGGGTCGCCAACCCGGACAGGAAGATCACGTCAGTGACTCAACCTACTCAAGTCACGCACACCTCCTAGGGATGGCATGGAAGAACACCAGTAAGCAGCCCCTGTAATAGGGTTAGAGGCAGAGAATCCCAGTGGAGAGAGGGAAACTGGCCAGGCAGAGACAGTAAGGGCGGTTCGTTGCTCCAGTGCCTTTCCGTTCAGCTTCACACTCCTGGACCAGACTAGACCAGATGAGTCTTCAATAAAGACTTAAAGGTTGAGACCGAGTCTGCGCCTCTCACATGGATAGGCAGACCATACCACAAAAATTGAGCCTTATAGGAGAAAGCCATCCCTCCAGCTGTTTGCTTAGAAATTCTAGGGACAGTATGGAGGCCTGCGTCTTGTGACCGTAGCGTACGTGTAGGTATGTACGGCAGGACCAAATCGGAAAGATAGGTAGGCGTAAGCCCATGTAATGCTTTGTAGGTTAGCAGTAAAACCTTGAAATCAGCTCTTGCCTTAACAGGAAGCCAGAGGCTAGCACTGGAGTAATATGATCAAATTGTTTGGTTCTAGTCAAGATTATAGCAGCCGTGTTTAGCACTAACTGAAGTTTATTTAGTGCTTTATCCGGGTAGCCGGAAAGTAGAGCATTGTAGTAGTCTAACCTAGAAGTGACAAAATACATTTTTCTGCATCATTTTTGGACAGAATGTTTCAGATTTTTGCAATGCTACGTGATGGAAAAAAGCTGTCCTTGAAACAGTCTTGATATGTTTGTCAAAAGAAAGATCAGGGTCCAGAGTAACGCCGAGGTCCTTCAGTTTTATTTGAGACGACTGTACAATCGTCAAAATTAATTGTCAGATTCAACAGAATATCTCTTTGTTTCTTGGGACCTAGAACAAGCATCTCTGTTTTGTCCGAGTTTAAAAGTAGAACATTTGCCGCCATCCACTTCCTTATGTCTGAAACACAGGCTTCCAGGCAGGGCAATTTTGGGGCTTCACCATGTTTCATCGAAATGTACAGCGGTGTGTCATCCGCATAGCAGTGAAAGTTAACATCCTGTTTCCGAATGACATAACCAAGAGGTAAAATATATAGTTAAAACAATAGTGGTCCTAAAACGGAGCCTTGAGGAACACCGGAATTTACAGTTGATTTGTCAAAGGACAAACCATCCACAGAGGCAAACTGATACCTTTCTGACAGACAAGATCTAAACCAGGCCAGAACTAGTCCGTGTAGCCCAATTTGGGTTTCCAATTTGGAGAGATTTGATACAAAATAAGGGTTAAAGTTCGCAAGCCCCTCAATATATAATTGGCTACTTATCCATATAACTGTAAATAATGACACAATTCTGTCTTTGGGACGCGGTTAGCAAAACCTCCTCAGCTCAGCCAGCAGAACAGGGCCATCTGCCAAGTGTAATCAAGGAAGCATGTGCATAGGCTAACTGTTGCATAGCATGTATAACATCTACAATTAAGATTCACAATGAAAGATCTGTTCATATTAAATGCATTAAATAGGAAAAGGATCAGTTGATGCTAAATGGAAAAGCGATTAATCTAGACTTCTCCTCCTCCCCTCTCAGACAGAAGTCTAATAGGACACTTCAAATTAGTATTTGTATGAACATGCAAGGAACAATTTCACCCATTTAGCACCATCAGCACCTTGTATCATGACATGCCTTCTAAATTGCTCTAAAGCTGTATGTTTTCGTAAGATTACTGACCATGAGTTCCTGGAAGTTGTACCTGGAATGTACAGTTGAAGTCAAAAGTTTACATACACCTTAGCCAAATACATTTATACTCAGTGTTTCACAATTCCTGACATTTCATCCAAGTAAAAATTCCCTGTCTTAGGTCAGTTACAATCACATCTTTATTTTAAGAATGTGAAATGTCAGAATAATAGTAGAGAGAATGATTTATTTCAGCTTGTATTTCTTTCATCACATTCCCAGTGGGTCAGAAGTTTACATACACTCAATTAGTATTTGGTAGCATTGTCTTTAAATTGTTTAACTTGGGTCAAACATTTCGGGTAGACTTCCACAAGCTTCCCACAATAAGTTGGGTGAATTTTGGCCCATTCCTCCTGACAGAGCTGGTGTAACTGAGTCAGGTTTGTAGGCCTCCTTGCTCACACACGCTTTTTCAGTTCTGCCGACACATTTTCTATAGGACTGAGGTCAGGGCTTTGTGATGGCCACTCCAATACCTTGACTTTGTTGTCCTTAAGCCATTTTGCCACAACTTTGGAAGTATGCTTGGCGTCATTGTCCATTTGGAAGACCCATTTGCGACCAAGCTTCAACTTCCTGACTGATGTCTTGAGATGTTGCTTCAATAAATTCACATAATTTTCTGTCCTCATGATGCCATCTATTTTGTGAAGTGCACCAGTCCCTCCTGCAGCAAAGCACCCACACAACATGATGCTGCCACCCTCGCGCTTCACGGTTGTGATGGTGTTCTTCGGCTTGCAAGCCTCCCCCTTTTTCCTCCAAACATAATGATGGTCATTATGGCCAAACAGTTCTATTTTTGTTTCATCAGACCAGAGGACATTTCTCCAAAAAGTACTATCTTTGTCTCCATGTGCAGTTGCAAACCGTAGTCTGGCTTTTTTATGGCTGCTTTGGAACAGTGGCTTTTGCCTTGCTGAGCGGTCTTTCAGGTTATGTCGATATTGATACTCATTTTACTGTGGATATAGATACTTTTCTACCTGTTTCCTCCAGCATCTTCACAAGGTTCTTTGCTGTTGTTCTGGGATTGATTTGCACTTTTCGCACCAAAGTACGTTCATCTCTAGGAGACATAACGCGTCTCCTTCCTGAGCAGTATGACGGCTGCGTGGTCCCATGGTGTTTATACTTGCGTACTATTGTTTGTACAGATGAACGTGGTACCTTCAGGCATTAGGAAATTACTCCCAAGGATGAACCAGACTTGTGGAGGTCTACAATTTTTTTTCTGAGGTCTTGGCTGATTTCCTTTTGATTTTCCCATGATGTCAAGCAAAGAGGCACTGAGTTTGAAGGTAGGCCTTGAAATACATCCACAGGTACACCTCCAATTGACTCAAATTATGTCAATTAGCCTATCAGAAGCTTCTAAAGCCATGACATAATTTCTGGAATTTTCCAAGCTGTTTAAAGGTGTAGTCAATTTAGTGTATGTAAACTTCTGACCCACTAGAATTGTGATACAGTGAGTTATAAGTGAAATAATCTGTAATCTGTCTGTAAACAATTGTTGGAAAAATTACTTGTGTCATGCACAAAGTAGATGTCCTGACCGACCTTCCAAAACTATAGTTTGTTAACAAGACATTTGTGGAGTGGTTGAAAAACAAGTTTTAATGACTCAACCCTAAGTGTATGTAACTTCCGACTTCAACTGTATTTCAGGGAACCAGTTAGATTAGACAATGAATGGAGAGAATGCATTTTGCAGAAAAGTCTATTTGCAATAAAGACAGTCAAATGGCAAAATAAAGTGTATGTTTAAATTCAACTATTTTTCTGCATATAACAAATTGTCATGGGTGTTTCAACCAATCAGCGTAATTCATTAAACATCAAAGGGAGTGTGAAACAGGTAGCTGATGTTACAACAGCCCTAGATAACATGACCGATGTTGAGACACCATTACCCAGCTAATGAGCCCAGATACAGGCAGGTTTATGGGGAGAGGAGAACGACAGCACAGCTGATATATACCCATTTCAGAGTAATCCTGTGTGGCTACGACTGGCAGCTGCCTTGGTGCTCGACATGTGGGTAGATGCAGAGAGGCAAGAGCAAGTGATTATGCAAATGAGCAGCCCCTCTTGCTGAAAGATTAAACAGGCCACTGATTGCTTTTAGAGAATCTTCACTGACGCAGAGACGGCTGCTTTTTACTCCTGTCTGGCTGTAACCGTCCAACACCTCTCCTTTTTATTTCAGCGTCAACAGCGTGCACAACTTCTTTTCATCCGCTCCTTCTGCATCTTAATATAGCAGCCACAGCATTCAGATTTTTCATCAGACATGCTTCAAATATGAGGGGTCACTCTTCTTGATCAAACAGGTTGATGTGCTTTTTGGCAGTATGTTAAGCTCACCAAAAAAAGACAGCATGAAGGAACTCTGTAAAAGCTTTTGCATGCTATTGCCCTCAGTAGATATCTTTTCAAGTGGGTAAAAGAACCAAAAGGATCTTTATGTCATTTTATTTTACTCTCCACAAAGAAGCAATCAATCATTTTTTGTATATTGTGTGAGGGACAGCAGTTTCCAGCAGATGTCGTAAGAGCGTGTTGATATTCCTTTCTGGCTAAATTTCATGCTTGAGTTAATGCTTGATATTCTGCTTGTGCATGTTCTACTTTACAAAAAAACTTTCTTTGTGGTAATTTATTTCTCAGGATAACCTAGAATGGGATTATATGCTTTTTTGTTCATTGTAGACTAGAATCCGAATTTTACTTTGGACCTGCCTGGGTTGATTGACTACAGTGGTTAAGTGGAAAAACCAAGTAAAGCTGTGTAACCTTCCTATTCAGTATCATATAACTACCTTCATAAGATGTTTTATGAAACCCAATTCTGGGTTGAAGAGGCAATTTATTTGGCGTTCCCCATATACATAAATAGTGTCGTTGGATCTAACTCATGTTTAATACAGTAAGGTTTGACAAGACAAACTGCTAATAGGTATGGTGCTGTCAAGTGATAATGAAATACAAACACTATGAATGGCTCTGTGTACATATTAGACATATTATGCAGTGGTCTGGTGCCAAGTTCAGGGGCAAGCTAATGGCAGCTGTCAGTCATGTGTCACACGTTAGATGACAATTTGTAAACCTTAATATGTTGGATTTGTCAGTAACTACAATATATTATACGTATTCTTATCTATCAATATTGTATTCATAGAAATGTCATTTTCATTCAAGCAACAGTTTTTACTACATTATTTTATGACATTATTTGGTGGCATACCAGGCCTACTTGAAATGGGGAAAACCATGGAAAGTATTTGAGTTTGTAAGAATTTGGAATGAAGATGTTCTTTGTCATGAATTCATGAAGCCTTTCTATACTTCCTCTATTATTGCTGTATGTTATTTGGATACAGTGGCATGTAATTCTCATAAATGGTTGGGGGTTGTCTGGTATTCTTTCCCCTCCCTTCGTTATCTGTAAAAACAGTCAGAAAACTAGTCTTCCATATAAAATGTCACATTTATGGCATGAGTAGACTGGAGAGGATGAATATTGGCTTTTGTGCATTTCACCCAAGGACAGCCATGAACACAATGCCATGCACATATGTTTTCTCATGGGATCATGCAGAATTTCAGTGCTTACTGGAGTGTCACTTTATGATTAAACTTCATCAGGGTCTCAACATTGTTGGAATCCCAATTGCCCCAGACAAGATGAATTGTAATTATCAAGCCCCTGAACCTCTGTAATGAAATATAAATGGCGGAATCTATTGTGGAAGAGGTGAGCTGATTTTAATACATGTTAATTCCATAATGAATAAACATATGTGTACTCGCAGTAGCTAAATCAGTACTTAATTTCTATCACAGTGTATTAGGTATTCATTAAGAGTTGTGGAATCGAACCATTGGCTATGAAATTAGCACCATTGGCCTGTCTATGTTATTTCGTTCAGGGTATGACCAGGAATAGGCTAAATATCTATAATCTGCCTGCCAAACTGACAAATCAGCTGGTTATAGGGAACATTACATCAAAAGTCGTTTTTTGAAAGTGGTGTCATTGAAACATATTTTGAATTAGTTTAGTTTTTCTTATTATTAGTATGTATAGCAATGCACATGCAAAACAAAATGAACAGAGTTTGTCTTACACATTCCATCATGTCAGAGTCCTCCAACCATTCTTAGCCAATACAGCTATAGCCGCCCCCTCATAACTGTCAATAGGCCTGCATGACAGACTGACAGTATAATTCTAGCCATGCTCTATTTCTATTCTATAATAAACTGGTAGATTGATTACACATAAGCATTCAGTAAATTCAAGCATTCATACAAATGGACTGTCAAATCTACTGTAAACACAGTGTAACATTTTATTATACTGTTGATGTGACAATGAATTACAGTTAGCTAGGGAGATGTCAGTCTGGGTTTGTTCTGCAGTATTGATTTAAATGTGAGAACATATGGCTCGAAGATGATAATGCTATAATTAGGGGTTTTCAATTAACTCTGCAACTCTTCCAACTATTGACTTTTTTCACAACTGTCACCAGTTTGATGCCAAAACATTGACAACAAGTACAGTACACATTGACATAGTAAATTAAATAAAAGTGTGTGTGTGTGTGTGTGAAAAAAAATAAAAAGGATATTTCATGCTGAAATCCTCATATTCAACATGGTATTCACTAAGGTGATGGTTTAAATTTAGGATAATATTTTACAGCTTTGTCATTAAATGTTTTATTTTATTTACTATATTTGACATGTGATAAGGCCACAGAGGGCCAGAGATTATTACAGACACCTGTGATAATCTAACGTACCCAAAAGGGACACTAGATGTCTTCTGATAGATTACATAAAATCCTTGAAAGATACCACAATTCTGGTAGTTTACTGGTAAACTTAGAATGTGTCCAGTAATATACCTTCCCTTTGCAACTATGCTAGCAGCTATATTTGCTGCTAATGTCACGAATCCCGCCGAAGATGGTGCCTCTTCCTGTTCGAGCGGCGCTCGGCGGTCGTCGTCACCGGCCTACTAGCTGCCATCGATTCTCTTCTTTTTGTTTCTGTTAGTTTGGGCTGATTGGGTGCACCTGTTTTGAGTTTAGTTTTGTGGGTAGGCTATTTAAGGGCAGTAGGCCCGCTGGCTTTTGTGCGGACTTGTTTCTCTGTTATTTGGTGTTGGATTGTTATGTGGATTTTATAGTTTTCCGGACAGTTTAGTCCTGTGTTTTTGGACTGGTATTTTCATGCGCTGTTTTGGGCATGATCGTTTTCCCTGTCTACTGGAAATAAATCCACGTTCTTGAATACCTGCTCTCTGCGCTTGACTCCTCCACCCAGTACTCCTAACAGCTCTGACAGCTAAGAGGCAGGCAAACTGTTCATCATGTTACATACATTATGACATGGATCAGAGCTACCTATGATATGTTTTATGGACATACAATGATTCAAAAACTCAATGAGAGACAACTGTCCATGGCTGGACTGATATTCTGCTGGTTGGCGGCGATTGAAAACCAGGTGTTTTTTGGTGTTCTGTATTTTTTTGTTTTTTTACCCTTATACTGTCACACCCTGATCTGTTTCACCTGTCTTTGTGTTTGTCTCCACCCCTCTCCATGTGTTGCCCATCTTCTCCATTATCCCCAGTGCATTTATACCTGTGTTCTCTGTTTGTCTGTTGCCAGTGTGTTTTGTTCGTCTAGCCTACCAGCGTTTTTCCCTTGCTCCTCTTTTTCTAGTTTTCCCGGTTTTGACCATTCTGCCTGCCCTGACCCTGAGCCTGCCTGCCGTTCTGTGCCTTGTCACACGACCCTGGATTATTGACCTCTGCCTGCCCTGATCCCGAGACTGCCTGCCGTTTTGTACCTTATGGACTCTGATCTGGATTACTGACCTCTGCCTGCCCTTGACCTGTTGTTTTGCCTGTCCCCTGTTCTAATAATAAACTTTTGTTACTTTGGCGCTGTCTGCATCTGGGTCTTCTCCTGAAATGTTATAGTACGAACTGGCCCTGACTGACCCAGCAGACTCAGACCAGCTCCGCAACGCCACCTCCAACCAAGGAGTCACTATTGGAAGGCATGAGGAGTTGCTTCGTGGTCTTATGGAAGGGGTCCAGACTTTGGCCGAACACCATGACCGAGTGATGAACACATTGCTTGAGCAATTCCTGGGTTGTCTGTTAGGCAGCCGACCACGACGGTAACTTCCCAGCCCCTCAGTAACCCGGCTGTTAGCAGCGCCGCTTCCCCGGACACCTTGATTTCCCAGGAACCCCACTTACCTCCACCGGAACACTTCGATGGAGAGTCGGGCATTTCTCACTCAGTGTTCCCTCATCATTGAACTGCAGCCCTCCTCCTTCCCCTCGGACCGCTCTGAGATAGCGTACCTCATCACGCTGATGTCCGGGAGGGCTCTCGCCTGGGCTACGGCAGTATGGGAACAACAGTCTGCCGTATGCTTCAGTCTGGAGGAGTTCATGACGGTGGTGAAGAAAGTTTTCGATGTTCCATTGTCCGGGAGAGAGGCTGCCCGGAAGTTACTCCAACTTTGGCAAGACTCCCACAGTGTGGCAGACTATGCAGTGGATTTCCACACGTTGGCAGCTGAGAGTGCCTGGAAACCGGAAGCGTTGTTTGACATGTTCCTGCACGGAGTATCGAAGGAAGTAAAGGATGAGCTTGCAGCCCGGGAACTACCGACGGATCTTAACTTGATCATCGCCTTGACCATTCAGATCGATGGACGACTACCGGAGCGAAGAAAGGAGAGGAGGTTTGATTTCTCTCGCCCGCCCAAGGCTTCCACTTTGCCTCCGAGACATCCCGGAAGTCCCCGACGGCTCCGTTGCAGAGAAAATCCGAGGCTACCCGAGTTCCACCGAGAGTCTCCGAAGTCTGCCAATTCACCTCTTCCTGAGCCGATGCAACTAGGCAGAGCTAGGCTGTCCCCAGCCGAACGGCTATACAGGCTTCACACAAAGAGTTACCGGTATTGCGGGAATACTGGTCATTTCGTGGCCACCTGTCCACTAAAAGACCAGGCTCACTGGTAGGAGCGAGTACTCTGGTGGGCCATACTGAGAACTTTACCTCTTCCCTTACTCGCACCCCTTTTCATGCCATCTTACTGTGGAGGAACCAGTCGAAATCTCTTAGGATACTCATCGACTCTGGGGCCGATGAGAGCTTTATGGACGCTATCCTGGAGCCTGAGCTGGGCATCCCCACTCAGCCCCTCTCCATTTCCATGGACGTTAAGCGCTGGACGGGCGTCACCCACAATACCACCCACATCAACCTAAGTGTGTCAGGGAACCACAGCGAGATGATCCAATTCCCGCTTATTAAGTCTCATCAGGTTCCAGTGGTATTGGGATTCTATTGGATCCAGCGACCCAATCCCCTTATTTACTGGTCTGCTGGTACCATCATGGGCTGGAACACGTTCTGCCATGCTCATTGCCTGAAGTCAGAGCAGCTTGCCCCGGAACGTCTTCCTGGGGGCTTGGAAGTTGCCCCGGACCTCTTCGCCTTACCAACGCCCCTGCTGTGTTCCAGGCTCTGGTGAATGAAGTTTTCCACGATATGTTGAACCGGTTCGTCTATCTACCTTAACGAGATCCTTGTTTCCTCCCACTCTACCCAAGAACACGTGCTCCACGTCCGACAGGTTCTCCAACGCCTCCTGTAGAACCAGCTTTTTGTGAAAGCAGAGAAGTGCGAATTCCATCGCTCCACCATCCCCTTCCTGGGTTACATCATCGCTGCAGGGAGTGTAGAGAGTGTCCTGTCCCAGCACTCTGCCCTGGACCTCAAGTTACATCCCTGCACTGCCTTCTCCCATCGCCTCAAGGCCAAGGAGAGGAACTACGATGTGGGGAATAATGAGCTTCTCGCGCTGAAGAAGTGTTGGAGGAGTGGAGGCACTGGATGGAGGGGCCAGAACATCCGTTCATTATGTGGACAGACCACAAGATCCTGGAATATCTCCGCTCCGCCAATCGTCTCAATTCCAGGCAAGTTAGGTGGGCCCTGCCTTTCACCCGGTTCAACTTCTCCCTCTCATACCGACCGGGATCCAAGAATGTCAAGCCGGATGAGCTGTCACGCCGCTATAGCCCCACGGCTACACCCCCTGAACCCGAGACCATCCTTCCCACCTTATGCGTGGTGACGGCACTCGGCAGGGGAATAGGGAAGCAGATTTGTGAGGTGCAGCATTCCCAGACGACATCTGGGGGGGGGGGGAGGGGTTGGGGGGGGGGGGGGGGGGGCAGATAACTGGATGTTTTTTCCTGATGCTGTCCACTCCTTGGTCCTGGAGTGGGCCCACTCCTCCAAGCTTGCCTGTCACCTGGGCTCTCGTCGGACCCTGGCCTTTGTGCGACAATGCTTTTGGTGGCCTACCAAGGTTGCTGACGTCTCCGCGTTCGTCGCCGCCTGCACGATCTGTGCGCAGAACAAGACTTCTCTGCAAGCTCCGGCTGGTCTCCTTCAACCTCTGCCTGTTCCTCACTGTCCCTGGTCTCACATATCCCTGGATTTTGTCACGGGTCTCCCCCCGTCTGATGGCAACACCGCCATCCTGACAGTAGTGGAATGGTTTTCCAAAGCTGCCCACTTCATTCCTCTACCAAAGCTACCCTCTGCCAAAGAGACTGCCCAGCTCATGGTGCAGCACGTCTTCCGGATCCATGGACTCCCAGTGGACATGGTTAACAACCGGGGTCTTCAGTTCTCGTCCCGGTTCTGGAAGGCGTTCTGCACACTCATTGGGTCGTCGGCCAGCCTGTCCTCTGGGTTCCACCCCCAGTCCAACGACCAGTCGGAGCGAGCCAACCAAGACCTGGAGATGATTCTTCAGTGCCTGGTCTCTGCCAACCCCACCACCTGGAGCCAGCAACTAGTGTGAGTCAAATGTGCCCGCAACACCCTTTCCAGCTCTGCCACGGGTCTCTCGCCCTTAGAGTGTTCCCTGGGTTATCAGCTCCCTCTCCTCCCAAAGGAAGAGGTTGGCATACCCTTGACCCAGATGTTTGTCCGCCACTGTCGTCGTACCTGGAAGAGAGCCCGGTCGGCTCTTCTCATAACCACCTCCAGGTATCGACAACAAGCGGTCCGCCACCGGACCCCGGTTCCCCGGTATCGTCTTGGGCAGAGATCTGCCCCTCCGGGTTGTGTCCCGCAAACTTCCCCCCGGTTTATCAGCCCTTTCCCTATCTCCAAGATCATTAGCCCCTCTGCTGTTCGTCTTCTGTTGCCCCGTACCCTTCGTATACATCCCACTTTTCATGTGTCTAGGATCAAACCCATGTCTCACAGCCCTTTGTCTCCTGTTTTCAGGACCACCCCTCTCGGCGGCCAACCGGCGCACACGGTGAGTCGTCTCCTGAAGGTTCGACCTCGGGACAGGGGATTCCAGTACCTGATTGACTGGGAGGGTTATGGCTCGGTGGAGAGGTGCTGGATCCCCGCTAGGGACATCCTGAACCCAGGCCTCAACGCTGATTTCCAACGCTGGCACCCCAGTCAACCAAGTATGCGGCCAGGTAGGACGCCAGGTCCTTTTCCCACCCTGCACTGTGAATGTTTACACGGTGTGTTCAATAAAGACATGAAAACGTATAATTATTTGTGTGTTATTAGTTTAAGCAGACTGTGTTTGTCTATTGTTGTGACCTAGATGAAGATCAGATCAAATTTCACGACCAATTTATGCAGAAATCCAGGTATTTCCAAATGGTTCACACACTTTTTCTTGCCACTGAACACTGCCTATAGAAAGTCTACACCCCTTGGATTTCAACACATTTTATTATTACAAATTGGGATTCAAATGTATTTGTCTCTTTTTGTCAACGATCTACACAAAATACTCTGTAATGTCAAAGTTGAACAAGAATAATAATTTTAAAAACATCAGGAAACCCTAAGCAGGTCTTTCTCTAGGATTTTGCCTCTGCTTAGCTTCATCCCGTTTCTTTTCATCCTTAGAAACTCCAGTCTTTGCTGATGTCAAGCATACCCATACCATGACGCAGCCACCAACATGCTTGAAAATAAGGAGGCAGTTACTCAGTGATGTGTTGTTTGATTTGCCCCAAACACAAGGCCAAAACATGTATTCCTTTACTTTAGTGCCTTGTTGCGCACACATCACTCTGTCATTTAGGTCATTATTGTGGAGTCACTACAATGTTGTTGATCCATCCTCAGTTTTCTCCCATCACAGGCATTGAACTCTGTAGCTGTTTTAAAATCACCAGAGGCCACATGGTGACATCCCTAAGCAGTTTCCTTCCTGTCCTGCAGCTCAGTTGAGAAGGACAACTGCATCTTTGATGTGTCTGGGTGGTTTAGTACATCATCCACAGCATAATTACTAACTTGACCATGCTTAAAAAGACATTAAATGTCTGATTTGTAATTGTTACCCATATACCAATCACCTCCCTTCTTTATGAGGCTTTTGAAAAGCTCCCTGGTCTTTGTAGTTGAATCAGTGCTTGAAATTCAATACTTGTATGAGGGAACTTAAATATGGTGTATGTATGGGGAACAGAAGAAGGTGTGGTCATTCAAAATTCATGTCAACCCTTATTATTTCACACAGTCCATATAACTTATGTGATTTGTTAAGCCAAATTTCACTTCTGAACTAATTTAGGCTTGCTATAACAAAGGGGGTTAATACTTATGAAACAACTATTTTATTTATTACATTTTTATTAATTTACATTTACATTTACATTTAAGTCATTTAGCAGACGCTCTTATCCAGAGCGACTTACAAGTACATACATTCATACTTTTTTTTTGTACTATTTTGTACTATTTTGTACTATTAATTAGTACAAATTTGTAGAATTTTCTTTTCACTTTGAAATATGGATTTTTTGTTGTTGTAGATCTGTCACGTTCCTGACCTGTTTTCTGTTAGTTTTTGTATGTGTTAGTTGGTCAGGACGTGAGTTTGGGTGGGCAGTCTATGTTTTCTGTTTCTATGTTGGTTAATGGGTACCTAATATGGCTCTCAATTAGAGGCAGGTGTGTGTCGTTTCCTCTGATTGAGAGTCATATTAAGGTAGGTGTTTTCACACTGTTTGTTGTGGGTGGTTGTCTCCTGTGTCAGTGTCTGTATGTTACGCCACACGGGACTGTTCTCGGTATGTTTGTTCGGTTTTTGTGTAGTCAGTTTTCCTGTTATTGCGTTCTTCGTGTTTCATGTAAGTTCGTCGTCCAGGTCTGTCTACATCGTTTATTTGTTTTGTTAATTATTCAAGTGTAGTTCGTTTTTTCGTCTTGTTTAATAAATCATGTCATTTCACAACGCTGCGCCTTGGTTCAATCCATGCTCCTCCTCTTCGGATGAAGAGGAGGAGGAACACCGTTACAAGATCAATGAAAAAAAATACAATTAAATTGATTTCAATCCACTTTAACGCAACAAAATGCTAAAAAAAAGTTCAATGTTGTGCACACTTTCTAAAGGCACTGTAACCCCTAACCTTGACCACTCAGTAGCATGTCTAAACTAAACCTTACACTGACCAGATAAAGCCTACATTTCTCAATGTTTAAGTTTTTCTTTTAATCAATTTGGTCCATGGACAGAGGTGGTGTAGGAATAACGTTGTCACCATTGCATTCTGCTCTTAAAATGTTCTGGAATCTGCAGTTTTTTCCCTTAATTTTTCACTGCACTTGCATGTTCTGTTGAAAGCATTTGTCAATGAAGGTTATCCTTATGTAATATGATTCCCATACATTTGCTGAGCTCTAGCTTTATGGGAGCTGGTTGAGGCCTTCCGTACCGGAGGCCTCTGGGTAGCAATATACAGTACACACATTTTGATGGATTGGATGAAATATATAAGAAACACATTATTGTAGCAGCTCAGATCGGAATTGTTGATTGATTGTTCATACCTGACTGACTCCGACTGATGTGGTAGGCTATAGCCAGGGTAGATGAGTCATGATTCATGGTAAACATTATTAAACAGAGCCAAGGCAGTCCCTTGTCCTTCATTTTTTGTTTTAGTGTGTGTTTCATAGGAAAACCCTAACTTGGACACTTCAAAGTCATGCTATTTATAAGTAATGTGTCTGTTATGGCACTCATTTTCATACCACAGAGAAAAAAATGATGATTGTCCAGTGCAGCAGACCATGCAACGTTTTGTACGCCTAAAATACAGTTTCCAGATTTCTGCCCTCAAAAGTACTTCAACAGATGTCCTGTCAGACAAAATATTTAAGCAGCTTTCCAAGCTGAAAGCACAAGGCTGGATGCTCTGGGTGTAAATTCCTTTTGAAACATAAATATTCTCTATTTACACTCTGTCAATTAAATGCATTGGTTGATATCTGCTCCAGGGCCCAGGCTGCTCGACTTCTACATTGGAGAATGCAAATTCAAGAGCTCTCTTTTTGGTTGTCATTAGATATGCAATGTGTTCCATTGTGCAATTCCTAGATGTCATAGTGACACCTAGTGTTATGGCAGATAAATTACAGCCTCCCTCAAGGTCACCACAAATCAGTGATTTTGAACAGCAGCAGATTATCATAGTTTTAATGAGAGAGACAGCTAGCGACTCAAAGACATTTAGAATGATTGTTTATTGGGTATAGTTAATAATTCAGTACTTTAAATAAAATGTGATGAATTAAAAGGTCTCCATCATTATAGTCTATGTAAGTCTGCCATGTAAGATTACTTAGATTTCATTATTAATATTATTATAGGTACTTTTTGGGAACATTTAAGAATGGTAATGAAGAATGTTTAGTAATCATGCAATCCTGTACTGTATTCTGGGAGTTTGTGTCTCTCCCCAGTGTGAGTGAAACAGTGTTTTAGTTGAACAGGTCTGAGATCAGCGATTTAATGAGAATGAATGAGTCACACATCTCTACTGCTAATGAAGTCCCGGTCTACTGTGTCTAAAGCATGTCGGTCGAATGAGTTTGGCATTAAAACTCCCAGACTTTAATTTGCTTGTAAATTTCAAGATATTGGTGTCACTATGTTTTGAGGTTTGCCTCATAATGGTGTAAAGGTATTTAAAAATGATACATTTATTTACTTTGTTTATAGATCATTTGTAAATTAGTACAGAACAGTTTGAATTTCTTAAAGTTTTGAGGTAATTTGGGAAAATTGTACTGCTACAGTAATGGGGTGTTATCCTCAATTAGGTTGACCCTCAATTTGCAGCATAAACATTGAGAAATAAATCACTTTAGATATGATTTAAATTGCACATACACCCAATGATTTGAGGCCAATGAGCTTTTCGTTGAATAAACTTCTGAAATTGATATATGTGAATGAATACTTCATAATGGGGAATGTGGTACATAACACTGGTCAATGTTGTTCCTGCTTAGTTGAAGTGACGAATGACCATTTTTATTAATGGAAATAAATGGCTGAACCAGTGCAATGATTCAAAACATTTTGAGTGTATCATTTAAGTGTGCCATTTTCCATTATGCCAATGTTAATTATATTTGTCCTCACTCTATTAAAATCTAATGTGATATATCAAGCTTGAGAAAACATTACACCCACTTAAATGGCTTCAGTGACATTTAAGGTTTTAACAAACTTGTTATCAATATTTGTATCCAAATTCTAATACAAAATTAGGATGGCAAGACTTTGATTCATGAGTATGAGCCTCAGATTGGCATCAACTGAATTACAGGATGCAAATTATTTGCAATAGTTCCAAATTTAATTAAAACTAGAGCAAACTCAAATCCGACAACCATTGCTAAATCATTACCTTTTATTATTATTTGTCATGTATGTGCTTAGAACACTAGCCTTTCCTCGTGAGGATATTACTAACTTGAATTTGCCATTTTCTCCACTAATATGTTTGGCAATACAGTGGCTTGCGAAAGTATTCACCTCACCTTGGCATTTTTCCTATTTTGTTGCCTTACAACCTGGAATTAAAATGCATTTTTTGGGGGTTTGTATCATTTGACTTACACAACATGCCTTCCACTTTGAAGATGCAAAATATTTTTTATTGTGAAACAAGCAAGAAATAAGACAAAAAAACTACTTGAGCATGCATACTGTAACTATTCACCCCCCAAAGTCAATACTTTGTAGAGCCACCTTTTGCAGCAATTACAACTGCAAGTCTCTTGGGGTATGTCCCTATAAGCTTGGCACATCTAGCCACTGGGATTTTTGCCCATTCTTCAGGGCAAAACTGCTCCAGCTCCTTCAAGTTGGATGGGTTCCGCTGGTGTACAGCAATCTGTAAGTCATATCACAGATTCTCAATTGGATTGAGGTCTGGGCTTTGACTAGGCCATTCCAAGACATTTAAATGTTTCCCCATAAACCACTCGAGTGTTGCTTTAACAGTTTGCTTAGGCTCATTGTCCTGCTGGAAGGTGAACCTGTGTCCCAGTCTCAAATCTCTGGAAGAATGAAACAGGTTTCCCTCAAGAATTTCCCTGTATTTAGTGCCATCCATCATTCCTTCACTACTGACCAGTTTCCCAGTCCCTGCTGATGAAAAACTTCCCCACAGCATGATGCTGCCACCGCCATGCTCCAATCTGGGGATGGTTTTCTCGGGGTGATGAGAGGTTTTGGGTTTGTTCCAGACATAGCGTTTATCTTTGATGGCCAAAAAGCTCAATTTTAGTCTCATCTGACCAGAGTGCCTTCTTCCATATGTTTGGGGAGTCTCCCACATGCCTTTTGATGAACACTTTAAGCAATGGCTTTTTTCTGGCCACTCTTCTGTAAAGCTCAGCTCTGTGGAGTGTATGGCTTAAAGTGGTCCTATGGACAGATACTCCAATCTCCACTGTGGAGCTTTGCAGCTCCTTCAGGGTTATCATTGGTCTTTTTGTTGCCTCTGATTAATGCCCTCCTTGCCTGGTCTGTGGGTGTTTGGTGGGTGGCCCTTTCTTGGCAAGTTTGTTGTGGTGCCATATTCTTTCCAGTTTTAAATAATGAATTTAATGGTGCTCTGTGGAATGTTCAGTTTCTGATATTTTTTTATCACCCAACCCTGATCTGTACTTCTCCACAACTTTGTCCCTGACCTGTTTGGAGAGCTCCTTGGTCTTCATGGTGCCGCTTGCTTGGTGGCGCCCTTTGCTTAGTGGTGTTGCAGACACTGGGGCCTTTCAGAACAGGTGTGTATATATACTGAGATCATGTGACAGATCATGTGACACTTAGATTGCAAACAGCTGGACTTTATTTAACTAATTATGTTACTTCTGAATTTAATTGGTTGCATATCTTATTTAGGGGCTTCATAGCAAAGGGGGTGAATTACATATGCACGCACCACTTTTCCATTTTCCATTTTTTTTAAACCAGTTTTTTTTCTTCATTTCACTTCACCAATTTGGACTATTCTGTGTATGTCCATTACATGAAATCCAAACAAAAATCACTTTAAATTACAGATTGTAAGGCAACAAAATAGGAAAAACGCCAAGTGGGATGAATACTCTTGCACGGCACTGTAAATAAGACAGGTACACATGACAGAAGCATCAAACAGACAAACCACAAAACAGACAAACCACAAATACAAGCATGCATCCCTCTGCTGGCTTTCCCTCTGCTGGCTTTGTAAGGCAGGGCCTGACTGAATTCTCTAGTCCTATTAGCTTCTAATGGCAGCAACACCTCTCCATTGTTTTGAACATTTATCTTCACTTAATTTCAGGTGGTTCCTGACTCCTCATCCTTTGATCTTATCCATGCTTTCTCTTGGACAGCCAAGCCTTCTCTTAGCCGATGGGTTCCAAACTAGTTCTGTTAAGTTGTGTTGTGACCCTCTCAGGGTAAGACCAGTTGGGTAGATATTGCCCCCTGGTTTGTTTGCTGCCAGAGGTCTTTGTTGTCCATTATGTCTAGCTTTCTGATCTGTAAAATATTGCAGATGCATCATTTGACGTATCAGTGGACATTGTATAGGCTTGAAGTGATGACATTGTTTCTGAATCAAGATACATTTTACACTGTGTTGAAGGTTCTCGGGCTGTTTTTGAAAGAAAGTTTGGGTTGTATTTCAGATAAAGTTATGCTTTTTTTGATGAAGCTTGGAGTCTTCTGCTTAATCCTATTCTGTTATAATTTCAGATGATAAGAAACAGTGTTTCACATTCAGGTTCTTAGAAACCTGAGCTTGATGCACTGAAACCCTCTGTATAGCTTGGTGTAGTACAGCGCTCAAGGCAATATGTAGTGATCTCAGGCCACCATGAGATGGCAGTGTTGATGCACCTTGGTTCTTTGAGTAGGAATCGTCAAGCAGCTCTGATGAATTACCGTGCTATTGCTTTATGTACAGTAGGCAAATGGAAATATATATTCAGATGCTTTTCTGCATATTTTTTAAGTACAATCAAACTTGGAATAAGATGCTGTACTGTATGTGCCTTCGGGAACAAGGACATAAATAATCAAACAGACTAGAATAGTCAGAGCGATTGTAACTTATTTCAAGGTTATTTGTCTTCTGCTAAGGCCTGTTCAGACAGCACTGTCAACTGATAAGGTCTGAATGTGAGTCTGGAGCTAGTATGTTTTGCCCTATGGAATCAAATTTCAACTGTGGGAACTCTGGTGTAACCATGTGACCAGAGGTCAAATAGATTTTGGAGCAAAATGCTGCACAGTTCCACAGTTGCTCCTCGCCAACTGTGATGCTTTGTGGGAGGCACATGTTCAATCATAAGGGTGTTTTTGATTGACCCAATATTTATGGACTGAAACAGAAACAGACGTAGCTACTGCGAGTTCTAGTCTGTAGTGATTTATAGTCAGTGTGATTATCCAAAGTCCTCTCATATATTGATTATACCAAAATACAGTTGGAGGGTGTACTGTACGAATGGTGTGGAGGTACAGAGGGGACATTTTCTCATTCTAAGTAAGAACTTTAGAAAATCGAAAATGGCAGCCATTTTGAACTGACATGTTGATATGTCCATCTTAATAGACAAGGCAAAGTCATGAAGCATCACTTTAGACCAATGATTGGGGTTTTCCCTTCAATTAAGCCCATGCAACCCTGTAGTGAGAGACAGGTCCACTCCATCTTGTGTTTGTTCCTTGCTGTGTATTGTCAGAAAGAAAGAATCCACCTCAGTGTACCTTAACCAGACCAGATTATGTACAAACAAACTACCATGGATGATGCTGCCGCATGCATATAGTATAAGTCTGTTACAATGGATTTGCTTCAGTTCAATAACAAATAAATTAACAGAATGCAGTGCCAACATGCCAATGCTATGATTCTAGATGCTTTTGAGTAGAGCGAATCAATGTCTGGCTTCAACAGACTTATGAATCGTACATTTTATGTACTTAATTTGCACAGAACATGTTTTTGTATATGAATCTTACTCAAGTTCCTATTTATATTTTTGGTATTAATTTGCATTATTATTCATTGTGCATCCCAACACTAGTCCCATCATTCACAAAATGTTCTGTGCATCTACGATCACATCTACCATCCCCTTGCCCCATGCAGATCATTTTCATTTTCCTTAATTCCCTCAAAAACCCTGCTCCTCATTGTTTTCACCCACTTAAAGCTGATAATGAAATGTAGGCACTGCCGACACGAGCGATTAATCAGAGCAGATGTGTATCTAGGTGAGTGCCAGAGCCAGGTCTCTGGAGCACAGCCATGCGGCTCGCTCCACTCAGTCTGGCTTCAGGAAAATCTTTGAGTGAGAGGAGCCTGAGCGCAAAGCAGTGCTTCTCACCCACCGCTGTCACCAACACACGCGCCAGGCTCATTACAATTAATTAGCCGCCGCCGAAAGGTCCTCACACTTCAAAAGCCATCACATCTCATCTCACCCAATGCAATAAGCCGCTGCCGGGCTGTTGTCACATTTGCTTGCCTGGTAAATCCAGGAAGACACTGACGCACCTTTCCCTGTTTTGGTAGCCTCCATTGAAAAACAGCTTTGGTAGGGTGTGTTCTCGTTGACTTTGCTTGCCTTCTAATACAGGCTAAAACTAAATGTGTAGGCCTAGCCCTAGACAAGGGTAGTCTTACTGATGACGATGAGACAGCCTTTAGGGAGGAGGTCAGAGACCTGGCAGTGTGGTGCCACGGCAACAACCATTTCCTCAACATCAGCAAGACAAAGGAGCTGGTGGTGGACTACAGGGAACGGAGGGCCGAGCACGCCCCCATTCACATCGACAGGGCTGTAGTGGAGTGGGTCAAGAGCTTCAAGTTCCTCGGTGTCACATCACTAAGGATATATCCTGGTCCACACTCATCAACACAGTCGTGAAAAGGGCACGACAATGCCTCTTCCCCCTCAGGAAGCTGAAAAGACTTGGCATGGGCCCTCAGATCCTCAAAAAGTTCTACAGCTGCATCATTGAGAGCATCTTAAGTGGCTGCATCGACACTTGGTATGGCAACTGCTTGGCATCCGACCACAAGGCGCTACAGAGGGTAATGCGTACGGACCAGTACATCACTGGGGCTGAGCTCCCTGCCAACCAGGACCTCTATATGAGGTGATGTAAGGCCCTAAAAATTGTCAAAGACTCATTAATAAAGCTTGTTTTTCAACCACTCCACACATTTCTTGTTAACAAACTATAGTTTTGGCAAGTAGGTTAGGACATCTACTTTGTGCATGACACAAGTAATATTTCCAACTGTTTACAGACTTACAACTTATAATTCACTGTATCACAATTCCAATGGGTTAGAAGTTTACAGACACTAAGTTAACTATGCCTTTAAACAGCTTGGAAAATTCCAGAAAATGATGTCATGGCTTTAGAAGGTTCTGATAGGCTAATTGACATCATTTGAGTCAATTGGAGGTGTACCTGTGGATGTATTTCAAGGCCTACCTTCAAACTCAGTGCCTCTTTGTTTGACATCATGGGAAAATCTAAATAAATCAGCCAAAACCTCAGAAAAAAATTGTAGACCTCCACAACTCTGGTTCATCTTGGGAGCAATTTCCAAATGCCTGAAGGTACCACGTTCATCTGTACAAACAATAGTACGCAATTATAAACACCATGGGACCACGCAGCCGCCATACCGCTCAGGAAGGAGACGTGTTCTGTCTCCTAGAGATGAACGTACTTTGGTGCGAAAAGTGCAAATAAATCCCAGAACAACAGCAAAGGACATTGTGAAGATGCTGGAGGAAACAGGTACAAAAGTATTGATATCCACAGTAAAACGAGCCCTATATCGACATAACCTGAAAGGCCGCTCAGCAAGGAAAAAAACACTGCTCCAAAACCACCATAAAAAAGCCAGATTACGGTTTGCAACTGCACATGGAGACAAAGATCGTACTTTTTGGAGAAATGTCCTCTGGTCTGATGAAACAAAAATAGAACAGTTTTGGCCATAATGACCATCGTTATGTTTGGAGGAAAAAGGGGGAGGCTTGCAAGCCGAAGAACACCATCCCAACCGTGAAGCACGGGGTGGCAGCATCATGTTGTGGGGGTGCTTTGCTGCAGGAGGGACTGGTACACTTCACAAAATAGATGGCATCACGAGGCAGGAAAATGATGTGCATATATTGAAGCAACATCTCAAGACATCAGTCAGGAAGTTAAAGCTTGGTCGCAAATGGGTCTTCCAAATGGACAATGACCCCAAGCAGACTTCCAAAGTTGTGGCAAAATGGCTTAAGGACAACAAAGTCAAGGTATTGGAGTGGCCATCACAAAGCCCTGACCTCAAGCCTATAGAACATTTGTGGGCAGAACTGAAAAAGCGTGTGCGAGCAAGGAGGTGTGTGTGTGTATATATATGTATATTATATCAAATATAGAATTTGGCCTTTACTACTACAGCCCATAGAAACACATTGAATAACACATTCAAAAATGACAAAAAATACAGTCAAAATATAAATCATAAGGAACAAGGTTTTGAAGTGTCTGTCCTTTATCTGGCAGATTCAAGACAGCTCAGGAAATATTATTAGACATTAAAAAATATATATTTATCCCTTTTTTTGGGTATGCACAAAACTACATCCATACTTCCATTACATTTTTTATAACCAGTACTGGTTACCTTCAGACGAGTCCTGTGACACTTGTGGGGGTCGGAGAGCAAAAGGGAAAACACCATCGTTTCGTGAGAGTCTCCCCTTTCCGCAATAGTTTGTAGGCCAAACCGTTAGGACGCTACAGACGTTTTTGTGAGAAGACTGATTTTGGGGATATCTCATGGTCTGACCAACACTGCTGTATCTCGGCCACCTTCCGCCTCAGCCCACGCTAAAAAAGCTTAAACTGATGAATTTTGATTGGGATTTTTAAAAATTATGTTACTTAGATTGATGCACCAGTACGTCGATAGACTCTAGGGGTTTTTAATATGTATGAAAATGGAGGGATACCACAGTTTACAACTACTTTATGTTGAATAACCAGACGTTTTAGTTTGATATCCAGATAAATTGCTATTGGACTGAGAGCTTATCTAAATGGAATCAGTCAAACCCCTTCCCACTGGGCACAGACATCATTTCAACATCTAGTTTTGATTTACATTTGGTTGAGTTGTCAACTAACGTGAAATCAACAAAACTTTTCACCATGTCATTGGATTTATGTTAAAAGTTGGCTGAAAATACATAATTCCTTACCTTTATTTATTTTCCCAAATCCAATCAGTATCCATGTTGATTCAATGTCATCACATATCATTTTTTGTTGTTGAAATGATGTGGAAACAACGTCGATTCAACCCATTTTTTCCCAGTGGGATGTTTGTCAATGCCTTACCATATGGAATGCTATATACTGTATACTATGGCACACCCAGCAACAACAGGCCAAGTTATTATATATTCATTCCCATTCCTCCCAAGTAACACCCCCTGTGCCCTTCTGACTGGGGATGCTTCCCACATTCAAAGAAGATTCCCCAGTGAGGTTGAAAAGATGGATGGGCTCAGGGCTGGGAGTTGTCATGAAAGGTAAGATCAAAAACACAATAGACCCACACCCACCTCTCTGCCCAAAGAACTGGGCGGGAGTGGTTGATCTTTGTGGGGGAAAAGCTGACAGGCTTCATTTGTCTGACCATCGAGCGCTGCCCCTGGTGTCACATCATATCTCCACATCATCCTGTCACCTCACCAGGCAGACAGCAGGCAGAGTTTGTTAGTGCCAGCCATGTTGTTGACTCCATCACATAGTTACCCATGCACACACACGCGCACACACATGTAACTGATGTCAAAATGGCTAGCAAGTAAACAGTGAGCTAGCAGCGTTCAGTCGGTGACGTCACTTGCTCTAAGACCTTGAAGTCATTGTTTTCCTTGCTCTAATAGAACCGCTGCATTTGTGGAGTGATGGGTAACAGTACTTGATGGGTGACTTGTCGATTTGCTCAGAGGGTGATTGGTTCGAGCCCAGGTTGGGGCAAGGGGAGGAATAGAAGCAACACTGTTACACACACACAGATTACATTGAGTATAGGGATGTGTTTGTGCTGGGTAAGATTGATGTCTGTCTACTGCTGTTAAGGATGATATTTTATTTGCCCAACCATTGAATCAAGTTGTTATTCAAGAAAGGTATAGTTATCTAGGTCTATCTGTCACAGATGAAAGGGACGAAGTGTGTGAATGAAAGTGCTGTGACTCATGCTCTCGTGTGTTGAAAGCCCCTTTCTATTATTGTAATGCCTAACCAAGCTCAAAAAGGGTTCTCTCTTATATACAATTTCATGTTGGATTGAAAGTCAAAGCTATTGTGGTGTAAAGGCAGTCGGTTACATGGAGCATTCTAAGGTAGTCACTGGCGCACTGGTCCTTAGTTTTGCATGTCTCGTCAAACCTCAGGACCTGTCCACAGTCGTTATAAAAGAAATCACTCCAACGCTGTCAAAGCAGTTATTAATGGGGGTATGTATTACTCTCCTAATCAGCTGTGACAATGAACATTTCAGCTGGATCAAGATTAAATGCATGACAAACACTACACTCTGATAAGTAGATGCCACTAAGACACTTTGTCTTGGCCAGAACTAAATCACAGATTTGATATTTTGAAATTATATATGTTTTTTCCACTTATTCATTTTATTGTCTGGGATAATCTCTGGATTAGGTTTATCATATGTTCGGTCAAGTTTACATTTCATTGGAAAATTGCTATTATTCTTGAGGCAGCAGTCATGTATCTATTTCTTAATTTTTCTTGAATAAACACACCAAAAAGGCACATTGCTTTACCCTGCCAAAAGTATATGTATTACTGTCCATTGTGTGAAATCCCTCAGCTCTGAGGCCAAAACGGATCACTTAAACCCTTGGGCTCTGTTGATGCTCAGCCGATATGCATTGAACACTGATGCATCTCACTATAGAATCAGTTAAACGAAAGCTGATGGTTTTAGAAAGCCACCAAGTGTGAGTAGCATGTACATGGTGCCCTACATTCTCAGTACATCACCTTCTCTGTCACTTTACAGGGCACGCTTACCTGGAAGGGCTGAGTTAACAGATACAAGCACAAACTATCCTATGTGAAACCTGCTCAGTGGATTTTTGTCACGTTTAAAATTCTAATCATTTACTGGAATGTCAGGACAAGAGAGAAGCTTAATATAAAACCCAAATCCCATTAGAGATGGACCCAGAGAAATGAGGGGAGACATTAGGTCGTCTTTACACAAGACACGAGGAGAGGACTGTTTGATGGGGGTCAGAAATGATGTCCCACAACGTGCACATTTTTGTTTCTGCGTCTCTGCCCATCACCCGAAAATCGCCTAAAGTGAAATGTATCATTATAGGATCTCTGTCCACAGAGGAGTGAGGCTAGAAGGAGCAAGTGACTTATCTGCCTCCGACGGTCGTCTTTAGGGTAATATAGCATGCATGAGAAGCTGTTCCCACCTTTGAATGGGGGTACGTGTCATTCAGTCCCTCTGTAGCCTGCAGACTCTCTGAAGCTGTGGCATGGCAGAGGCAGATAATTAGTCTCCCGCTCCATGTTGGATGTGTTTTATTACAGTACCTTGATGGCTTTACCACTTTACCTAACTCTCTCTGTCTTTCTCTCTCACTCTCTCTCTCTCTCTGATTAACTCTATTTGTTTCTTTGACTCGCTTTCTCTCGCTCTCCCTCTCCTTTTGTAGTTATTGACCTTCACCTGCAGAGGGCAAGAGCAGATGTGCTCTACATGGTGTGTAATTGGGATGGTACACTCCACGCTGAGTTTCGAATACTCTATAGTGATTGCACCGCGTGCAATGCATTTTCACGCTGTTGACTTAAAAGCCTTGTTAAATAAGAGACACATCCTCCCTAGCCTCAATGCCCCACCACAGCATATTGTAGTCACAGAATACCGGTACACTTTCCTCATTCAATTAAGAAATAAATGACAGTGGCATGGGAGGGGGCAAAGTGGTTTTGCTTGCCTGCCTCGTTAAAGAAAGGATTAATTAGAGGACATACACCAATATATCAGGAGAACATGTCAGCTTGGAATATGTGGAGTGATTACCAATCGCAAACCAGCAGTCTTACAGTTAGACATTATTACTGCCCTCAAAATAAATTGCTGTAGTTTTAAAGATTCTGCGATTTCCCGTACGACATAAACTAATTGATGAATGTGAGTTTTTTTAAATGTTCAACGTTCTGTCAGAATACATTGAAAGTTCCTGCCAAGTTCTCCAATAAGAGCTCCGTTCTACCTCATTGATCAGAACCGTTGCTTGACAGCTCATCAGGAGTGTGTACATACATGTTTAGCTGTGACTGTTTATGCTAATCATACATATTACAACTTTTACATTTTCAAATTCCTCCATAGAATGTAAAGTGGCATATGGTGAAATTATTATAAACATTTATAAATTCAATTGATCTTTTTCACATTTACTTTCAATAATCTACATGGTGCATCCATTTTAAAAACATTTAAAATCATTTTGAGGTTTTCCACAAGTGCTAACGGTTCCTTTCCTGAACTTATTAAATGTATTTAATGCACAGAGTCCTATCTTACTTTTTAATTAATTCCATAAATCATTATTAATAACCTTTAAAGCTCCCCATCTGCATGCCTGTAATCACCATAGTCAATCTTTGGTGTCAGTTTTGATTGCCAATCCATGTCCTCCTTTAATTGACCTTGTCCACCGAGGAAAGAGCGTACAATATTGCCTTTCCCTTTGGTAGTCCATTCATTTCTGCTCCAAATTAAGAGTGCAGAGTTTGTTCAGGAGATTGAATTCAATCACTGTACTTTTTATGGCTGATATAACCAGAGCAATTTCATCGCATTGAACGTATGGGAACTGAGCTATGGTAGAAGTAATAAGAGTGTAATATGGAGCTGTCTATTCATGAAGAGTGTGTTTTAACTGATTATGCAGCTAACCATTATGTTTATCGGCTCACTCTGTTGATACAAAAACTTGGAGACAAGCCATAAGGATAGTACTTCAACCCATGGTGTAGCCTGCGTCTGGCATGCTACGTAGTTACCGTGAGGCCTATGCTTTTGTGGGGACTCCTTGGACTCCTTCAGTGTTCTTCTAAATGAATGTTGAAGTGTACCACCTGTGAACCCCAGTGGTTCTGCAGTTGAGCTTTGAGTTCAGGTTAGGCCTATGGAGACTCCTGTCATTGCTGTAACTGTGCTGGACTGAGTGGAGAACAGGATGTGAGCTGTGTGATTGATTTAAGGAGAAAGGCTCAGATTCTTAAAATGCCATTTAGTGGAAATGGCAGCCGGTAATAAATCCTCGTCAAACCTGGTGCATCCTGTTGTCTCGACTCTGCATAGCGACAGATTTTTAATAAGCACTATGTGGTCTTCTATGTGTGGATCACACACCCCTCTATCTACCCATGCAAATGATGTAAGCAGGCTGTATGTGTATAGAATGAGAATGTGTAGCCATATCATGTCCACTATTCAAGGTGTAAGGTAATTGTTGCTGTCATTTATTTATACTAAGTGCAAATACTTTTTTATTTGTATGGAAATAGCATTTCAGGTACACGGAGAGTTATCCTCACTTCCTGCTGAAGTCACGTACTCTAGGGGTACTGCTCCTTTGTCGCAGTTTGCTGTTTTACTGAATCTGTCAGCAAAAATTAATTGGTGTCCATTTTACCTCCCCTGGAGCTTTAATTTCTGTTAGCAGAAAGATACCCAGGCAAAATTAGATGGTGTAAATAACATTTGCTCCATAATTGCTTCAATAAAGATTAATCACCTATTTTCCATTGTCCTTATGTGAAGGTACAGTGAGGCCAACACATTGGAGACTGGCAGAGGGAAAACAAGTACTGTAGACTTGACCAGACTCTCTCTCTCTCTCTCTCTCTCTCGCTCTCTCTCGCTCTCTCTCTTTCTCCCTCTTTCTCTTTCTCTCTTTCTCTTTCTCTCTTTTTCTCTTTCTCTTTCTCTCTCTCTGATGAGTGTCTGGAGGAACTTTGATTGGCAGACAAATTTGCTTGGCAGAAAAAACAAGTTTGTTAGGCATGTGAACACCCTGAATAAACTAGTTTCTCACGGTAGCCTGTATAATGATACTGTTCACTGCTTGCCACTGATTTGCACACATATTGTTAATTTACTTTTTTAATTGATTGCCATCTCTCTTTTTATTATTTGTAGTTTTTTTGCACAGCTCTTTGAGCTGCAAGTTTATCACTTTACTGTCTTTTCATTGCCATTTTAAGAGGTCTAGTGTTGTTTTCATGTGTTTTCCATCTCCTTTCCAAACAAACATGCAGTATTCTCTTGCCGGGTGAATTTGGGGTTGAACCCCTCCCTCCCCCCTTGTATTAATAGCTCCTCTGGAGAGGACCTGTCTGGGTGTATCTCAGGAGGAGAAGAGTAAAGCTAAATGAAGCCTGAACTTGAGAACAGGCCTACCTAGCTTCCTTAAGGGGATGTTTGGAGCACATTAAGTGAAACCTCAGTAATGTGAAAAACAAATGGAGGGATGTGAAAACCCCCAGTGACTTTCACCGCCAGCTATGCTCAGCTCCTGCCATAAATCTCACAACCCCATATGCACACTAGTATCTAGACTAAAAAAAAGATTAAGCAGTAGCAGGATTCCTCCTGCTGGTTTTCTACTGAGTAGAAGGACACTAACATCAGAATGAAACATCTCATTTGAGCATTTAGCTCTGGCTTAGGCTTGTTGTCTCAGAGCCAAGTGGCTTTTTCATACCTTCAGCTAACTTAGGTGCTATTATCCAGTTCTACAGAGTATTGTAATCCTGTATTCAATGACAGTAGATTGGGTTTGAACATTTGGATAAAGCACAGGAGTGATGCATTTGGAGTAATGAAGATGCATTACTGTAAGACAATTAACAAAACTCCTTGGCATGTTATCCTACCAGGGACTGCTGGGTAAGTAGGGTGCCAGCAGTGTTTCCAAAACAAGCCTTAAATTGCTCCCTTGAAACTAGTAATATAAAAAACTGTAAACCCCAATGTTCTGTTTTAGTAAATTAGACCAGGTTGAGTGACAGTCTCTCTTTATTCAGCTAAATCAGTTATCATCTGAAGTGCATGATATCACCTGGAGCTGTACTTTTCTGATCTTCACACTGGTCTTCCACACTTTATAGGCTGTTTTTCTTTCCCCACATTCTAATAAATATCACACACACACTGGCATTGGCGAGTCATTGTTATTTAACCCACTGGAACAAATAAAAATGAATACATTATGAATGGAAGAGCTGTCCACATTGCTTATCCAAAGTACTCAGAAATAAAATTAATATATAGAGATTTGATATAAAACCTTTGCATGCACAAATCACTGGCAGTTACAACGTCACATGCCATTTGTCTGCTCAATAAAGTTGACTGAGCAGTGTGCAGATTGTGTATGAATTACCATTTTACTTCTCCCCTGTGGCCGTTGCCTACGCCGATTGGTCAGAGTGGTTTGACTGGCCTCATTTGCTTGTTAATTGCATTTTAGAGTTGAGCTAAAGACCTGTCATCTGTTTCTGTGGTTTCATTCATCTTACAAATAACCCAGAGAAGGTGGATTAAAGTGGCCTACCTGCTGAGGCCAAACACGTTATTTTTTGCGCATGCTGTACATACAGGTAGTAAAACTATAGACTTCAGTTATTAGTTTTCCTTATTTTGTTGGCCACAAAACAACACATTATGTAAAATGTGCCAATTCAATACTTTTTATATTTGTAGATACTGTGTGAGATGGTAATAAAACATCATATTTTAGAGTTGAAATCAATCTGTCCTTAGAGCACGATCTCATACAGAATTAAAGCACATAAACTCCACATTGAATCTTGATATGTATAACATACTGATACCGTTTTGCCACCAACGAAGAATGGATCAACGAGCTGCGTTTTTGTACAGTGCAAAATAGTATTCTGCAGGCGTGTATGTATGTGTATATATATATAATCCTTTGCCTTCCATTTTTCAAGTGTTAGAACTGGTGTCTCTCTCTTTTCACAGCCTATACATTGTGTGCTGTATTATATTTCAATACAAACTCTCCAAACTCCTCAAAATATGTACTGTACAACAGCCTATGGAATGTTTTTCTCTTGTTCCAGACAGTGTATCGTCCTACTGTGCACACTGTCCCATTCCTTGTAATTATGTAAATTACACATTAATGAGGTGTAATTGTGAATTCATAAAACAGCAGGGATAATCTGTAAAAAGACGCCACGTCTTAATAAAGGGGAATGGGAGCTTCATCATTGAGGGGCGGCAGTGCTAATTGTTTACCCACTACTGTTCCTTAAACACAACACATTAATTTGCAGGTCAGGGGTGTATTTATGACTCTTTGTATCATTTAATGAACTAGGTTAAATGCTTACCACGGTGAGCGTTATTTATATTGGACTTTTTAAAAAGACATTAGGCAACCACAGTGGAGTAGCTAGGTGCTAAATGGCCAATACAGCAACCCCTGATTTAATTAACATGGTCATAGAGAGAGTGTTTCAAGAGAGTTTCAAGAGAGTTTTAGAGTGTTTCAAGAGAGTTGAAATCCTATTGCCTCACCTCACTGTGAAAGAACCCAAAGTGGGAGAGATCCCAAGATGATGCCACGGATCTTAGATCACTTGGATTATAGTGTACAGGTAGAGGCCTACTGAATTATCCTTTTGTGCTTCACCACACTTGGCCAGGGTGATTCAAAGTTCTAACCTTGAGCAAAATCTGTAACCTGTAAATGTATATTAATTGAGTTGCCATTGTATTGGAAGTATTGCTATTACTTATTTAATAAACATGTAACCTACTGTAATGCAAATCTTCGTTTGGGCCACACCGGCGATACAATATAAACACAACAAGCTAGAACGGGTAACATATCTGTAGGTGCCCCTCAATCGATGAAAAAACACACATTTTGTGCATGTTGTTTTCCCTCTTCTGTATTCACCAAGAAACACAGATAACTGACGCCAAATGACTGGCAGGCAGGGTGTGTTTCTGCATTCTTGACACATACAGATGTCTAAAATCAACTACACATGTCATGGCTTTAATTACTTTCTACACTAAATCGATGGGGGCTGATTAATAAGATAGAGGCGGGTGCTAAGGTTGAACCGGGTTACTGAAACGAGAGCTTGCTTAAGGAGAAAAACTAATTGTATGAATTATTGAGCAAGCTGTCTGTCTTGAGCAATGATGCAATAGGATTTTACCATACAGCTAGTGGCCTTTAATTTACTTTTTCTTGATCTTTACACCAATGAAAGAAAAAGAACCATGCCTGAAGAGTTACAAGAAGGATAACTACATAATAGATGTTAATAACAGTATAATACTATTACTAGGCTAATTATGTCGTTGTATGTATACAAGTATATACATCTTAATGTAATGCATGCGTAGGCTACAATATGTACCATTATCCCATGTGCTGCCTATACATAATGATAAATGGACATTAGTGGGCAAACGCTTACACTGTCACAATTTTTATACACTTCACTTCTTTAATCAATTACAGGTATGTTTTAATTTGTCATTGTATAAAAGCAGTCCTTTAATAGTCCTGTCTTCCAGCAATGACTTTAGACTCTAATTAGACAAGGTTAACAAAAGGAGAATGACCCGTACTCTTCACCCCTCCAAAGGATGTTTTCACTAGCCAGCTTAATGGCCATTCTCTCATTTGATTAATGTGTCCATGTCCATGGGTAATTTTGGCAGGGTCTTGTCTAACACGTCATGAAAGTTCAATTGTATTCATGGCAAGCAGCATTTAATTTAAATGAGCACATTACAATTGCAAATGGTACAGCTATTTTAGAAGTTCATAGTCCAACAACAGTGTGTTATTAGGATATCCTTAGAAAAAAGAAAGCTGTGTGTGTGTGTGTGTGTGTGTGTGTGTGTGTGTGTGTGTGTGTGTGTGTGTGTGTGTGTGTGTGTGTGTGTGTGTGTGTGTGTGTGTGTGTGTGTGTGTGTGTGTGTGTGTGTGTGTGTGTGTGTGAGAGAGAGAGAGAGGGGGCAATGTTACATTTTCTAATAAACAAAATGCATTACTCAGGTGTAATGTAAACTCAACAAAAAAAAGAAACTTCACCTTTTATAGGACACTGTCTATCAAAGATAATTCGTAAATATCCAAATAACTTCACAGATCTTCATTGTAAAGGGTTTAAACACTGTTCCCCATGCTTGATCAATGAACCATAAACAATAAATGAACATGCACCTGTGGAACGGTCGTTAAGACACTAACAGCTTACAGAAGGTAGGCAATTAAGGTCACAGTTATGAAAACGTAGGACACTAAAGAGGCCTTTCTACTGACTCTGAAAAACACCAAAAGAAAGATGCCCAGGGTCCCTGCTCATCTGCATGAATGTGCCTTAGGCATGCTGCAAGGAGGCATGAGGACTGCAGATATGGCCAGGGCAATAAATTGCAATGTCTGTACTATGACGCCTAAGACAGCGCTACAGGGAGACAGGACGGACAGCTGATCGTCCTCGCAGTGGCAGACCACGTGTAACAACACCTGCACAGGATTGGTACATCCAAACATCACACCTGTGGGACAGGTACAGGATGGCAACAACAACTGCCCGAGTTACACCAGGAATGCACAATCCTTCCATCAGTGATCAGACTGTCCGCAATAGGATGAGAGAGGCTGGACTGAGGGCTTGTAGGCCTGTTGTAAGGCAGATCCTCACCAGACATCACCGGCCACAATGTTGCCTATGGGCACAAACCCACCGTCGCTGGACCAGATAGGACTGGCAAAAAGTGCTCTTCACTGATGAGTCGCAGTTTTGTCTCACCAGGGGTAATGGTCGTATTTACGTTTATCGTCAAAGGAAAGAGCATTACACCGAGGCCTGTACTCTGGAGTGGGATCGATTTGGAGGTGGAGGGTCCGTCATGGTCTGGGGCGGTGTGTCACAGCATCATCGGACTGAGCTTGTTGTCATTGCAGGCAATCTCAACACTGTGCGTTACAGGGAAGACATCCTCCTCCCTCATGTGGTACCCTTCCTGCAGGCTCATCCTGACATGACCCTCCAGCATGACAATGCCATCTGCCATACTGCTCGTTCTGTGCATGATTTCCTGCAAGACAGGAACGTCAGTGTTCTGCCATGGTCAGCGAAGAGCCCGGATCTCAATCCCATTGAGCACGTCTGGGACCTGTTGGATTGGAGGGTGAGGGCTAGGGCCATTCCCCCCAGAAATGTCCGGGAACTTGCAGGTGCCTTGGTGGAAGAGTGGGGTAACATCTCACAGCAAGAACTAAATCTGTGCAGTCCATGAGGAGGAGATGCACTGCAGCACTTAGTATCTGGTGTGGCCAGCAGCTGCATTGACTGTTACTGTTGATTTTGACCCCCCACCCTTTGTTCAGGGACACATTATTCAATTTCTGTTTGTCACATGTCTGTGGAACTTGTTCAGTTTATGACTCAGTTGTTGAATCTTATGTTCATACAAATATTTACACATTCACACAATAAACGCAGATGACAGTGAGAGGACGTTTCTTTTTTTGTTGAGTTTATGTAGACCTTCATGTGGAAGCTACCTTTTTTGAAGTTTTACTTTTCTGCAAGAAGATTATATTATAACCATGTTTAGTGGTTGATATTGAAGTCATTTTTTATTCTAGATATTGGCATGACTGTATACAGGGCCTTGCAAAAGTATTCATCCCCTTGGGGTTTTTCCTATTTTGTTGCATTACAACCTGTAATTTAAATTCATTTTTATTTAGCTTTCCTGTAATGGACATACACAAAATAGTCCAAATTGGTGAAGTGAAATGTAAAAAAATAACTTCAAATTGCTTGTGGAGTTGTGGAGAAGTACAGATCAGGGTTAAGTTATAAAAAAATATCAGAAACTTTGAACATCCCACGGAGCACCATTAAATCCATTATTTAAAAATTGAGAAAATATGGCATCACAACAAACCTGCCAAGAGAGGGCCACCCACCAAACACTCACAGACCAGGCAAGGAGGGCATTAACCTGTTATGGCTGCAAGGGGCAGTATTGAGTAGCCAGTTAAATCGTGCCCATTTCAAACGGCCTCGTACTCAATTCTTGCTCGTACAATATGCATATTATTATTACTATTGGATAGAAAACACTCTCTAGTTTCTAAAACCGTTTGAATTATTTCTCTGAGTGAAACAGAAGTCATTCTGCAGCACACTTCCTGACCAGGAAGTGGAATGTCAGAAATCGATGCTCTGTTCAACTTCATGCCTATACATGGGCGTGATACGTAAGAGTCTACATACACTTCATACACCTTCCCCTGGTTGTCAAGAGGCGGTGAGAGAATTTTTTTTGTGTTTATCTTGGTCTGAGGTGGAATTAAAGCTCTTTGTTTGACGTGACCGTCCATTTCCTGTTTCTGGAGCGCGTGAAAGAGGACATGAATTTGCCTTCTGTTTTGCTCTCGTTATGGACGACTAACATCTCCGTCTTAGATTTTATTTGATACATGTGACCATATCATCGTAACGTATGTTTTTTCAATATAGTTTAATCAGATTATTGAAATTTTTTCGGGAGTTTTGCCGTCTTCCGTTCTCTGACTTTGTTGACGTTGGAGAGATCTGTAGCACTTGGCAAGTGCCCATGCTAAATGAAGAGGGAGATTTGCCGTTCCAGATCCAAACAACGACTGTTCTGGACAAAGGACACCTTGTCCAACATTCTGACAGAAGATCACCAAAAGTAAGAAACATTTTATGATGCTATTTCTAATATCTGTCGTGCATGTGAACTGGCCGTCGGCGCCCAAGTGTTTCTGGCTATTGTGGCTATGCTAATATAACGCTACATTTTGTTTTCGCTGTAAAACATTTAATAAATCGGAAATATTGTCTGGAATCACAAGATGCCTGTCTTTCAATTGCTGTACACTATGTATTTTTCAGAAATGTTTTATGATGAGTAATTAGGTATTTGACGTTGGTGTCTGTAAATATTATGGCTGCTTTCGGTGCAATTTCTGATTGTAGCTGAAATGTAAACTATGATTTATACCTGAAATATGCAAATTTTTCGAACAAAACATATGCTATACAATAAATATGTTATCAGACTGTCATCTGATGAAGTTGTTTCTTGGTTAGTGGCTATTTATATCTTTATTTGGTCGAATTTGTGATAGCTACTGATGGAGTAAAAAACTGATGGAGTAAGAATAGTGGTGTCTTTTGCTAACGTGGTTAGCTAATAGATTTACATATTGTGTCTTCCCTGTAAAACATTTTAAAAATCGGACATGTTGGCTTGATTCACAAGATGTGTACCTTTCATCTGGTGTCTTGGACTTGTTAATGTGTGAAAGTTAAATATTTAAAAAAAATATATTTTGAATTTCGCGCCCTGCACTTTGAGCTGGCTGTTGTCATAAGTGTACCGGTGTCGGGCTGCACCCCAAACAGGTTAATCAGAGAGGCAACAAAGAGACCAAGGATAAACCTGAAGGAGCTGCAAAGCTCCACAGCGGAGATTGGAGTATCTGTCCATGAGAACACTTTAAGCTGTACACTCCACAGAGCTGGGCTTTACAGAAGAGTGGCCAGAAAAAAAGCCATTGCTTAAAGAAAAGATTAAGCAAACACGTTTGGTGTTCGCCAGAAGGCATGTGGGAGACTCCCCAAACATATGGAAGAAGGTACTCTGGTCAGATGAGACTAAAATTGAGCTTTTTTGGTCATCAAAGAAAACGCTATGTCTGGCGAAAACCCAACACCTCTCATCACCCCGAGAACACAATCCCCATAGTGAAGCATGTTGGTGGCAGCATCATGCTGTGGGGATGTTTGTCACCGGCAGGGACTGGGAAACTGGTCAGAATTGAAGGAATGTTTCATGGCGCTAAATACAGGGAATTTCTTGAGGGCAACCTGTTTCAGTCTTCCAGAGATTTGAAACTGGGACGGAGATTCACCTTCCAGCAGGACAATGACCCTAAGCATACTGCTAAAGCAACACTTGAGTGGTTTAAGGGGAAACATTTAAATGTCTTGGAATGGCCCAGTCAAAGCCCAGACCTCTATCCAATTGAGAATCTGTGGTATGACTTACAGATTGCTGTACACCAGCGGAACCCATCCAACTTGAAGGAGCTGGAGCAGTTTTACCCTGAAGAATGGGCAAAAATCCCAGTGGCTAGATGTGCCAAGATTATAGAGATGTACCCCAATAGACTTGCAGCTGTAATTGCTGCACAAGGTTGCTCTACAAAGTATTAACTTGGGGGGGTGAATAGTTTTGCATGCTCAAGTTTTCAGGTTTTTTTGTTGTT
The DNA here is from genome assembly GCF_016432855.1 of Salvelinus namaycush. Taxonomy (NCBI): domain Eukaryota; kingdom Metazoa; phylum Chordata; class Actinopteri; order Salmoniformes; family Salmonidae; genus Salvelinus; species Salvelinus namaycush. Next base: position 57,856,338 of record NC_052307.1, on the reverse strand, counting down.
ATTTCTTGTTTGTTTCACAATAAAACATATGTTGCAGCTTCAAAGTGGTAGGCATGTTGTGTAAATCAAATGATACAACCCCCCCAAAAAATCTACTTTAATTCCAGGTTGTCAGGCAACAAAATAAGAAAAATGCCAAGGTGGGTGAATACTTTCGCAAGCCATTGTAGGTATGAACAGGTGAATATCAAAATGCATAACACTTCAAACAAATAGTCATTTTAAATTATTGTACCATTCAGTTCACCTGTAACTTAAGGCATGCACTTTCTCTGCTATGTCTAATTTGAAGTGTACTTAACTGTGATATTTATCATAGAAATAGGTGCTTTCAGTGTAGATTGCCTGTTAATCACTTTGGCATTTTTCTCCCTATGCATCAAATATTTCTTAGTGTTTAGAACTTTCATTTGCATGTTAATGAAGGTTAAGGGCAGAAGCCACTAATTACAATCCAGTAAAGTCCTGCCTAATGGTCCACTAAAGACATAGCATGGCTCCCATAATTCCATTATGCAAATGCTTTTCAGGAGTGAAAACCCATGAAAGGCCAAAGCAGACCAGACTGTTGCTACAATCTTGCCATTGGGTAAGTGTACAATGCTAGCAAACAGGACTCTAACATCTATTAGCCTCAACAGAGAACCAAGCCACCACACATTAGCTCTTCATAGCATGAACGCATCTAAACATTATTTTGGGGGCAGGTTATCAGCATTCCACAAAGTATTCTCTATTCAGCTCCAAAGCCAAATGTGTCCAATCACATCATTTGTAGAGTGGGTGGCTGGTGTTGCATCACTGCGCAACTTGTGTTTTTTTGTTGTTGTTGGTCAAACGACTTCAGCTACATAATGTAAGGTGGCACTGCTAGGGACGGATGGCAATGCCTCAACAGTCAAAAAGGCCACACATTAACCCTGCACATCTGCCTTTAGCGAAAGAGGAAAACAATAAAACAGATGAACAAGTCCATCTGGCCAATTATAAATGAAATCCTTGGTGAATTCAACTTCAATTATTTTGATACCTCTTACTATGAACAAATCATCTCTGCGTAAAGGACATCTACTCCATGGGAAGTGAAATCCTACAATATCTGGAGAGTTGTTGCCCTCACTGATTAAGAAAACTTTCCAACTGTAAATATTAAAGCTTTAACCTTGCCAATAGGGGCTATGAGTGGAAAAATTGCCTTTTGGCTTGATGAGAGCTACTGTTGCAATGCGTTATGACTGAATAACCTTATTGTCAAATGTGATCCCTTTGGGTGATTTAGAAAGCAGCTTCTTGATATTATCAAACGGTCCTTTAGTATTGGCATAGAGAACAGGACCCAGCAGCTAATGTTCGCTCATTCCTTCCGAAAACAAGCAACCAACTTAGTACTGCTGTTGTGTTGCATGTTGTTCACACTGTCTATTGTATTTGAACAACACAAAGGGATACAAAGCACAGTTTGTTTTACTTAGAAACTTTCCCTGGTATATTCTTAATTTTGGTTTTATAAGACCAAACTGTATAAGAATAAATGTAGTACTTGCTTAGTTTAATGGATGATACGTCCCAGTCCATGTGAAATCAGAGCTAAAGAAGAGAGATGGTTAACTTCTCTCTCCTCTCCTTTGCAGTCTAACCTGAAATGCTGTGGGTCTCAACTTGTTCAATCTGAAATGCGATGCTGTGTGCATAGCAATGGCCTTACCTTTAGAAAGTGCTGCCGTCTATCATTTTGCTCAGTCCTTCTTCATTCTCGTAGAGGTGGAGAGGCTCATCCTCTCACTTATTTCTTTGTCTCGTTTAGGTCTGACAAATCGTTTTTGGCTTGTTTTTTTGTTCATATTTTATATATTTTTAATAGTTTTGTGTTAAGTGTGTCCAGTTCCTTCATAATAGCAATGAGTCCTTTAATCATTGATTATTTGGAACATTAGATTTAAAAAAATAGGCCTAGGGCTAATCTTTTGCCAGCTGACTCATTGGAAGAGCTTACATTTAGCATATTCTACAGCTAGGTTTGTAAAGCTACCGGCAATTTACCAAAGTTACCGGAATCTTCAGTAGTTTTGGTAATTAACAGAAAACATATGGAAATCTATCATAAGTTTGGTAATTTATACTTGGATAACTGTAAATATATGCATATACTGTAGTATTAATTTATTATATACAGTGGGGCAAAAAAGTATTTAGTCAGCCACCAATTGTGCAAGTTCTCCCGCTTAAAAAGATGAGAGAGGCCTGTAATTTTCATCATAGGTACACTTCAACTATGACAGACAAAATGAGAATTTTTTTTCCAGAAAATCACATTGTAGGATTGTTTATGAATTTATTTGCAAATTATGGTGGAAAATAAGTATTTGGTCAATAACAAAAGTTTATCTCAATACTTTGTTATATACCCTTGTTGGCAATGACAGAGGTCAAACGTTTTCTGTAAGTCTTCACAAGGTTTTCACACACTGTTGCTGGTATTTTGGCCCATTCCTCCATGCAGATCTCCTCTAGAGCAGTGATGTTTTGGGGCTGTTGCTGGGCAACACGGACTTTCAACTCTCTCCAAAGATTTTCTATGGGGTTGAGATCTGGAGACTGGCTAGGCCACTCCAGGACTTTGAAATGCTTCTTACGAAGCCAATCCTTCGTTGCCCGGGCGGTGTGTTTGGGATCATTGTCATGCTGAAAGACCCAGCCACGTTTCATCTTCAATGCCCTTGCTGATGGAAGGAGGTTTTCACTCAAAATCTCACGATACATGGCCCCATTCATTCTGTCATTTACACGGATCAGTCGTCCTGGTCCCTTTGCAGAAAAACAGCCCCAAAGCATGATGTTTCCACCCCCATGCTTCACAGTAGGTATGGTGTTCTTTGGATGCAACTCAGCATTCTTTGTCCTCCAAACACGACGAGTTGAGTTTTTACCAAAAAGTTCTATTTTGGTTTCATCTGACCATATGACATTCTCCCAATCTTCTTCTGGATCATCCAAATGCTCTCTAGCAAACTTCAGACGGGCCTGGACATGTACTGGCTTAAGCAGGGGGACGCGTCTGGCACTGCAGGATTTGAGTCCCTGGCGGCGTAGTGTGTTACTGATGGTAGGCTTTGTTACTTTGGTCCCAGCTCTCTGCAGGTCATTCACTAGGTCCCCCCGTGTGGTTCTGGGATTTTTGCTCACCGTTCTTGTGATCATTTTGACCCCACGGGGTGAGATCTTGCGTGGAGCCCCAGATCGAGGGAGAGTATCAGTGGTCTTATATGTCTTCCATTTCCTAATAATTGCTCCCACAGTTGATTTCTTCAAACCAAGCTGCTTACCTATTGCAGATTCAGTCTTCCCAGCCTGGTGCAGGTCTACAATTTTGTTTCTGGTGTCCTTTGACAGCTCTTTGGTCTTGGCCATAGTGGAGTTTGGAGTGTGACTGTTTGAGGTTGTGGACAGGTGTCTTTTATACTGATAACAAGTTCAAACAGGTGCCATTAATACAGGAAACGAGTGGAGGACAGAGGAGCCTCTTAAAGAAGAAGAATAAAAAATCCTACAATGTGATTTTCTGGATTTCTTTTCTCATTTTGTCTGTCATAGTTGAAGTGTACCTATGATGAAAATTACAGGCCTCTCGCATCTTTTTAAGTGGGAGAACTTGCACAATTGGTGGCTGACTAAATACTTTTTTGCCCCACTGTATGTGTCCATATTGTTCATGAGTTTCTAATAAATAGACCGTATGGTTAGAGAGGAAATAGTCTATTTAATGAAAAAGTCTTCAAACTATTGCCAACAGTTTGATGCCAAAACATTAACAACAAACACATATTAACATAGTCAAATAAATAAAAGTTTGCAAAAAGTTTAAAGCATATTTAACGCCAATGTTATTCACAAAGTAGATTATTTATATTTTGGATAATATTTAACAGTTCTGTCATATTTTATTCATCTTATTAAATTATTATATATTTTACATGTGATAAGGCCAGAGATAATTACAGACGCCTGTGATATTCGGAAGTACCCAAAAGGCTCACTACATGTCTTGTGATAGATTGTTTAAAATTGTAAAATACACAGACATTCTGGTAGTTTACTGGTCAACTTTGAAAGTTTCCAGTAATATACCCTCCCTTTGCAACCCTTCCTACAGCAATGCGTGCTTTATGCAACCCTAAAACAAATCAACAAGTCAAAAACTACATAAATAAGTATTTTGTCAGCCATCCCACACACCTTCTCTTGCCCAGATGGACAGCATCCATCAATGAGAGCTGTAGTATTTCTCAGTTGATTGCTTCCTGTTCGGACCACAATGTCTACTTAAAAGTATTATTTACGGTGTCTCAGATTACGTGAGACTAATATGCTGATGTCATGGAATTAACTGATCCGCTGCTTTAGGCTATTCTTGTGTCATGATTTTCACATGGCATGTGCTGACATTCTGTCTGCTGCTAAACAGCTCTCACAGTACTCAAATGGTTACCAAAGCAACTATAACATTTAACATACATGGATGGGCACAACCCACCTGTAGAAATAAAATAATATTCATATTTTACAGTTAGAAATGGATCTGTGGAGTTTCTGTTATTGTTTGATAACTGAAACCGTGAAGAGATTAAAGGCTCTGGGCTGACAGAGGTTGGATTAGACTACGGTTGAACTGCCTCTTGAGTGTCTAAATGTCTTATTCAAATTCCATACTCAGCACCTAAAATGGTTGAAAAATGTATTTATTGCTTTCTTCTGTTATATACAGTACAAGACTGTATTTTCAAAGCTTGACAAAGTTTGTTAAATGGTATTCGTTTTCGACATTGGGAAACCAGCGTGCTATTCGGTGGGAATGACTGAACATACAGTAGTTCAACTTTTTGAGTTTGACTTTCAATAACTACCAGGTCCAACTTTAAGCGGGGAACCAATGCCATTTTGTAAGAGAATAGTGAATGTCATCCAACTATCAAGCACGTCAACTCCCCCAAGCTGAATTTGTAATACAAAACAAAGGAACCACTAGGTTGGGTAGCAGTGCTGATGAGAATCAGCTTAAACAGCTGTTGTGTGGCCATGGGTGAGCGACAGTCACTCAGTGTCTGACACTCCCCAACCTCAGTGACGGCTTAATGGTGTCAACAAGAGAGAAAGGGTCCAGACTGCTGTATCTTAACAAAATCTTAGACCCATCACACTCAGTAATTGCAGAAGTGGTGTTGGCAGTATGGAAGCTCAGCTTCACTCCACTTGACCGAGCGGGTCAACGGAAATAAATGACTTTCCCCAGACCAGGCATGGATCTGCCTCATCTTCTGTGTCACTGCCATATCCGTTGGTCAAGGACAGGGAGGCTCACTCTGCAGCGCTGAAACACAGATAAAACAGACTGCTGTTAAAACCACCTTTTTACTCTGTCTCTCAACCCAGCTGTCTTATCTCCTAGCAGCCATCCATCTGTGCTCCCCCACCCACCACACATAAAGTATATGCAGTGATTAGCATAGCTGTGAAAACACGGGGTGAAGTGCTAGTCCTATCAGTCATAAGGTTTGTTTACAGGTGCAACAATGTTATTCTTACACAGTTCTCTGCACATCTGCCAATATAAATGTTGAGATACATCTAAGGGGTATTTGCTTGGGTGTGTAGTGTTCACACCACACTATAAAGAGCCACTCCACTTCCCACCCGAGAAATAGGAAGCAGGCGGAGGTGCTGGCACAAGCAGACATGGCAAGTGGCACAGCAGATGGCCTTCCGCTTACCATCATTTCCTCTCCCATAATGCTTCGGGTGCGCAACACACACATAGCAACGTCCCTTGGGAGGAAGTAGCTACAGGCCACTCATTTTTATGGACTGAACAAGGCCCAAACACTACAGAGAGCCTAATTATTTACCAAAATACCCAGATCTGGTGCCCCATAGATTTTTGAGAGCCGACACAGGACAAGTTGGAATAAAAAACACTGAGTGAGTAGACCGGTGCGATGATGCCTTCTTCCTGCCGCCACCTGCCTCGTTATCCGCCTTGCCCTGTGCCAGGGAACCGGACAACATATCCAGTTTGAGCTTTTCATGATGTTCCCCTTCTCTCTGGCTCCCACAATCCCTGTTCTTTTCATGAGCAGCCCGAGCGGCAGATGGAACACTTCATTTCTGCTCCACCTAGCCTCTTATTTTCCTTTTGAACAGGTAGAGCGTGACCTGGTTTTACCGCTCCGGCCAACTCCGAATGTATTCCGTGACTAGCGAACTTAGCTGGATTGTAAAGATTGGCAGAAATGAGTATCTACAATGTGTTAGGGATTTTCTATGAGTTGTCTGAGTATATTTAGAATTTTCACGATGGTATTTCTGTTATTAATCTGTTTATCACACTGAACCGACTCCATGCATGTCCCGGCTGCCACCACAGTCAGATTGTCTCCAGATGGTGGTCATCTGCTAGTGCTACTCTCATTCATCTGCTGTCCCACTTCTAATGAATCCATTGAAGGCCAGCAGTCTTGTCTGTGAATATCCATTTTAATGCATTCATACATAGCCTACACATGCATCTCATGAAAGGTATTGATGTAAACGATCAAAAATTAAAGACATCCTTTGCTTGTAGAATGTTTGTAAATGTTCCATACTATTTGAACTGGAATTAAATGGAACTGTTTTAGGGCTGTACTCAATCCGTAGCGCCGAAGATCAGCATTGTAGCGCGGATGAAATTTACAGGCAATTTTCGATTGGGCCGACATATGCAGCGTTTACCGTGAATGCAGTCTCCGCGAATGTGGAAATATTGCCTTTAAATTTCAATTAACCTACAATGCGGATCCTCTGCGCTACATATAGAATCCAGCCCTTTGTGTTTGGAACCATTATTTCCCCTCAGTGATTGACTTTATGATTATAAATCCTCTCAAATGGAGGGGCAGGAGAGATGAGGATTTCACACTCAGTTCTCTAATGTTGTTAATGTGATTGACTCACATTGTGATTGAGAACTTTGCCAATGTGGGCTGAAAAAAATAGGTAAGTGTTTTGTTATTTCTGCTTTATTTGCTTAGAGACAAAGAGTGAGAGAGAGAATCTGAATGAGGAGTACGTACTGTGTAAAGTACATTGACACCCGAGAGCTCCATCTGTTCATCCTACTGTAAGGTATTAATACAACTGAGCTCAGAGGTACTGTAGCATGAGCTCTCCTGGTAGTCCCTTTAGTTGTCTGTAGATGGCATAGAGGAATGGACTAAGTTACAGTATAGATTAACAGAGGCAGCACACGGACATTTCTTCTTATGCCACTTAAGTGTGAGCAGTACACTCCTCTGTGGAAAGGGTTCTAGATGGAACCAAAAAAGGCTCTACCTGGAACCAAAAGGGCTTCTTTAAAGGGTTCTCCCCAGAGCCATATATAGAGAGTTAGGCCAGGTTCTAGAACGGCCACCATCTTAGCGCCGGTATAGAACTGTATTCTTAAAATGTTGGTGATGTAACAGTACTAGAGCGCCTCCGACAGTTCCCTATGGAATTACCTGCTGTAAACAAGCAAAACAGAGCAGTGAATTTAACATACGTTTTTATTGATTGGGATTCGGGATAATGTGTATACAAGTCTTTACTGTGTTGTTGTGTCAATAAATTGGATATCTGCTTTCACTGGTTTTGAAAACTATCAGAAATAATCAGCACAACACAGAAGCATTAATGATCACTTAGCAATGGCTATGGAGGAGAAAGTGCCGCTCTTGGAACGTTCAAAAGCATTGGCCCAACTCTTTATATACAGTGCATTCGTAAAGTATTCAGACACCTTTACTTTTTCCACCATTTGTTATGTTACAGCCTTATTCTAAAATTGATGAAATAAAAACAAATACACAGTAATCTACACACAATACCCCATAATAACAAAGTGACATTTTTTTTTTTTTTTTTACAGAAATACCTTAAAGTATTCAGACCCTTTGCTATGAGACTCGAAATTGAGCTCAGGTGCATCCTGTTCCCATTGATCATCCTTGAGATGTTTCTGCAACTTGATTGGAGTCCACCTGTGGTAAATTCAATTCATTGGACATGATTTGGAAACATCTCACACCTGTCTATGTAAGGTCCTACAGTTGCATGTCAGAGCAAAAACCAAGCCATGAGGTCGAAGGAATTGTCCGTAGAGCTATGAGACAGGATTGTGTCGAGACACAGATCTGGGGAAGGGTACCAAAACATTTCTGCAGCATTGAAGGTCCCCAAGGACACAGTGGCCTCCATCATTCTTAAATGGAAGAACCTGACAGAGCTTTCCGCAGAGAAAAATGGGAGGTAACTCCCCAAATACAGGTGTGCCAAGCATGTGGCACCATACCCAGGAAGTCTCGAGGCTGTAATTACTGCCAAAGGTGCTTCAACAAAGTACTGAGTATTGGGTCTGAATACTTATGTAAATGTGATGTTTCAGTTTTTTATTTTTAATAAATTCACAATAATGTTTAAAAACCTGTTTTTGCTTAGTCATTATGGGGTGTTGTGTGTAGATTGATGAAGAAAATAACAATTGAATCAATTTTAGAACAAGACTAACATAACAAAATTTGGCAAAAGTTGAGGGGTCTGAATACTTTCTGAATGCACCGTACAGTGAGCTCCAAAAGTATTGGGACAGTGACACATTTTTTGTTGTTTTGGCTCTGTACTCCAGCGCTTTGGATTTGAAATTAAACATTGACTATGAGGTTAAAGTGCAGACATGCAGCTTTATTTTAATTACAGCACTTTTGTACCTAGCCCCACATTTTAAGGGATCAAAAGTATTTGGACAAATTCCCTTATGTGTATTAAAGTAATACAAACTTGAGTATTTGGTCCTATATTCACACCACGCAATGATTACATCAAGCTTGTGACTCTACACATTTGTTGGATGCATTTGCTGTTTGTTTTAGTTGTGTTTCAGATTATTTTGTGCCCAATAGAAATGAATTGTAAATAATGTATTGTGTCATTTTGGGGTCACTGTTATTGTAAATAAGCATAGAATGTTTCTAAGCAGTTCTACATTAATGATAATGTGGATGCTACCATGATGACGGATAATCCTGAATGAATCGTGTATAACGATGAGTTTCAGACGCACAAATATCATACCCCCAAGACACGCTAACCTCTCCATTCAAATAACAGGGAAGGTTAGCATCCACATTACTGTAGAAGTCTTTAGAAACATATTATATTCTTATGTACAATAAAATTGACTCCAAAATATCACAATACATTATTTTGTGCCAAATAGAAATGAATGGTAAATAATCTGAAACACAACCAAAACAAACAGCAAATACATCCAACACACTTTTTGACTCACAAGGTTGGTGTAGTCACTGAGTGCTACGAATAGGAGACCAAATACCATTTTTAAAAAATACTTTAATACACATATAAGTGAATCTGTCCCAATACCTTAGGTCCCCTAAAATTGGGGACTGTGTACAAAAAGTGCTGTAATTTTTAACAGTACTTTAACCTCAAGGTCATTGTATCATTTCAAAGTGCTGGAGTACAGAGCCAAAACAACAAAAAATGTGTCACTGTCCCAATACTTTTTGAGCTCACTGTATATGGCTCTAGGTTCTCTTATGGGGAGAGCCAAAGAACCCTTTTTGGTTCGAGATAACACCTTTTTTCTAAGCGTGTACAGCCCTGCTGTGTGTAGGTGTCTCCTCCTTTGAGGTGATAATTCAACAAGGCTTATTGATTCTGGTAGGAAACATCTGTAGTTAAACTGGTTACAGCAGAAGACAGCAAAAACCTGTGCCGTAAATGTCAGAAGTCTCCAGAGTATATGACAACAGACAGTGAGAAACTTCAAATATAATTCACTACACCGAAGTGTAAGTAAATTGCAAAGAAATGTAAATCATCCAACACAGAACCCTTGCAAACACCATGCAGCAGAAGACACATTGTTCCCTGAAGCCACGTCTATTCCACCCCATACCCCTCACAGTTCACTGTGGGAGCACAATGCTAAAGGGCTAAACCAGATATACTGAGGAAGAGTGGAACCCTCTATCCATCAATATTTTTTACAAACACTATGATTACAGTCCATGATTGTATGGCATAATCAGGAAGAACTGATGTTGTTGAATAAATCATGTAATATTAGAGGGGGCTCTTCATTTTTTATATAATGATGACAGGTTTATAATCATCCCACATTTATCACAATATAAAATGCACAATAAATGAACTGTATTTTTTTCATGCTCTCATTAACTAGTCTGTGATGAGGTTGAGCAGTAAATAATAATATTGTATGAATCTCTTCTTTCAAGTCAGGTCAGAAGAGTTCAATCGTTCCTCTGCAACAGATCTGTGTGATGTGCCATGTGAGATATCGCTGGATTGACTGTCATACCACACCGACGTAATTGGGTTGGTGTGGAAAGGCAATGGTAAACATGAATGTAACGATGCGAAGGGCGGTTGGGATTGACCTTCAGAGCGGATGCCTTGGGCACCTTGCTGTGCAGGCTGTCATCGGCCACTCTGACACCAGTTTTTTTTTAGGAGAGTAATCAGATTTTGGTTCCCACAGTGCTTTGCATGGAGGGCGCCTTACCAAGAGATCACAGGTTCCTTGTTTAATCAGGGTGATCCTTATTTCTCCCACAGATAAGGCCAGGTGAGCAGTGCCTCTGGACTGCACCACACACTGAAACAGTGATTACTAAACATGTCCAGCAAGGATAAAGCATTCTGGGTAATTTTGAGGCTGGTTCAGAAGATGAGGAATATATTCAGATACGTGATGGGCACTGGAGAGACAACTGAGAGACAATTCCATGGCATATCAGCTCACTGTCAAATTCAGGACCTGGACCTTTCAGGCCCTGTGTGTGCATATGAAGGATGATTGTGCATTATTTAGACACAAAGGTGTCAAATCACTGATAATGTAATACAGAGCTGTATATTTAGAGAGACAAACTTCTTAAATGTGTAATATTGTTCTTATTCTAGACATTCAGTTACATAGCAATGTTTACATATGAATGTTAAATGGAGAGCTAACATGGCTGCCATATAATGTTGAGGTGTCACGTAAATGCATCATAATACAGAAATATAGAAATGAATACAGAAACTCCCTAAATAAGCTGTATGGCTCTGATGTAATATAATTCAAGATATCTCATATATATAAACATATATATTCCTGACTCGGTTATGAAATCAATCGGATCCCTTTTAATCGCCATTTTGAGGAATTTTTTTTGGTGCAAATGTGGATGTAACGTGGGCCTCTGTGACTCCTTGCCCATTGCACCAAATCTCCACTCCATCTCCATCAGCCTGCATGGGGAGTATTAATGGGACGCTTTAATGGCCCTTACGCATGGTTTACAATGGCACTTTATGATGGATGTTAGAGGACTTAATTGGGAATAATGAGGCCGTTATTGGGACATCATTCTCTACCATGCCAATGAAATGAGATAGCGCCACATAGACCCATAGCATTTCAAAATGTGTGTCAGAGGTATTAAGGTACTGTATCTCCCCCTTGTTACAAGTCAAGCAAACTTACTGTGGAGCCACAATATTGAATGGGTTACAATCTTTGTATCCCATGCATCGACCAATTTACAATTGCATCTTCTCTTTGCACCCACTACCGATCTTTAAAAACGTATGACATATAGACAAAGGAATTGTTAGATGAAAGTTAGATCAAAATATAAATTGCCTTTGCTTACTTCATAATATGTACACTATGTAATCTAGTGTAGTATAGATCACATCATAATGGTTGTCCCTGTACACTGATTACTTTCACCCGCTCAATCTTAATTAAGAACCTGAGATGGTTCCAATGGTTTTATGAGGTCAAATGTATTGATTTCCCACCCAGCAGGGAATTTTCACACATCTCTCTTAGTATTGACACTTGGGGATAATCATATCGGTGACCTCATCTGCTCTCCACTGCGTACCACCGCTGTTGGTCTCTGATGGAAAGCATTCTTCCCCTCTGCTTGCTCTGGAGAGGCATCAAGGATATTCTACAACTAAAGCTGTCAATAATGTTTGTCTGACAATGTCAACAATGTCTATCTGACAAGTCGGAAGCATCAAGCATGACAATCATTTTGGGCTGGTACTCTAATGCCCTGGCTCAGAAAAAAATAAGATACAATTATATATATATACATTTATGCAACAAAATCAAACACAATAATCAAATAATCTATCATGAGAACAGGCTATGCTGAAGTAAAACAGTATGCTAGTGCTGCTTCCTTTGGCTACATTGGTTAACATATTCCATTACCTTAATGTCTCATACCATTCTATCCCTAGTCACTGTACCTAAAACCTCCTGGGCACTTCAACCTCCCTTCCCCGCAGGGCCAGTATGCAGAGGGACAGCTTGATGGAGTGGAGTGGAATGGGAGAGAGACAGACCAAACGGCTGAGAGACTTCAAGTGTGACACATTACCCTTAGAGCTGGAGCAGGGGCAGTCACATGAAACCTATTAGCGGAGGCATCTACAGTGCACAGCTCAGCGGCATGACCACCCCCATGCTCTTCCCCCAGCCCTCCACCGGCGGTCCTTGTCACCCCGTTCCCACCGATTAGGTAAAAGGAGCACATGGACTCCATGAGGATAATCCACTACAACAAGTTGGGTCGCGCTCCATTACCGACACCCTCATCTCACATATGTCGATTTACGAACATCAATGTATTTGGAGTGGATGTGTTAAATTCAAATCAGCCTGTGATTACAAAAATAGAGAATTTCCTCTCACTTTTTAATACATACAGTATTGCTAGGAACTGATATGGATCATAGCCTAACTGTTTATTGCGTAAATATTACATGAATGAATGTGGCGTGATTTTATGATCTTTACTGTATATTGTGCTGCTGGTGGGAGCCTGCACCAGCAGGGAGAAAAGTATGTTTTGCTGCCCCCATGTGGAATTTCCAAAAGCGATGGAGTTGTGTGTGGATTTGCATACATTTGTATTTGCAAGATGTATTGTGAACAGAAAGGTGTAAAGAGATTATGCCTCTCCTGAAATGTTGTATGATTCTTGTGAGCTGTTTTTCCCCACTACCCATCTCAAAAGAGTGTTAAAACACTCTCACAGGAACTATAGGGGTTCTTCTAGTCTAGTGAATGAATCACTCTGTCACCTGCGCAATGACTAGTGTAGTGTTTCACACTGCTCCAGACGAAGTTCACACTAATATCACAATCATGGGTTGAGACGGTGGCCTACCTTGACACATGACCAAACTCAGCTACAGCTAATGAATATAAACCTGTAGCATACCTCATGAAGTCTCTTACAGTACGGTGATACCTGGTGTAGGGATGACTAATCGGTTTACTCATATCTGTTGTAGGGGAAGTCTCTAATCTGCAGCTTTCTGCTCTGACTGTCGGCGTGGTGGTATGTGTGTGGTTAATCTCTAATGGTGACAGGCTTTAGATGATTGGGGAGGGAGGCAGATCATGGTGCCATTTATGGATGACGATTTTACGGAGAGACAGGGCAAATTAACACTTGAATCATTAAAGCAGTCATTTGTACTGCTCATGATTTTGTTGTTATTACTCTGTTACTCTATTAAGTCATGCCCCCCTCCGTCTTTGATTTTCCTAAATAAGTGTATATAATCTTAACATGACAAACAGAAATGGAGCTATAACCGGAGTTGTATACTACGAAGCAAGCTAGTTCTACTCAGGCTTTTATGAAGCTAGCCAGCTTCAGTTACCTTTCCATTCCAGGCCAGGCTTTGTCCATACTACCACGGCGGATATTGTTTGTCTGCTAGCCGCTAACTCCAGCAGGCTTGCAACTGTGCGTGCATGTTGCACATGGCTAGTCAAACGCCAAACTATTCCTTGAGACAATGCTGAACTATCAATCCATGGTTGAGTCAGTACAACATTTTCATTTTTGCCGAAATTAACATGAAAGAAAAGTTATTTTGCAAATTCAGCAGGCTGTGAATAGGCTATTAGAAGTGCCGTTTTTCCTTCATTACATATCGTTAATGCCGTCTCCTACATACGAGTGTCAAAACCCATGTTCCGTTACACCATAGCGTATGTGTAAACAGTATTTTTATGTTACATATATATATATATATACACTACCGTTTAAATGTTTGGGGTCACTTAGAAATGTCCATGTTTTTGAAAGAAAAGCTATTTTTTTTGTCCATTAAAATAACATCAAATTCATCAGAAATACAGTGTAGACATTGTTAATGTTGTAAATGACTATTGTAGCTGGAAACGGCAGATTTTTTATGGAATATCCACATAGACGTACAGAGGCCCATTATCAGCAACTATCACTCCTATGTTCCAATGGCACGTTGTGTTAGCTAATCCAAGTTTATAATTTTAAAAGGCTAATTGATCATTAGAAAACCCTTTCGCAATTATGTTAGCACAGCTGAAAACTGTTGTCCTGATTAAAATGAGCAATAAAACCGGCCTTCTTTAGACTAGTTGAGTATCTGGAGCATCAGCATTTGTGGGTTTGATTACAGGCTCAAAATGGCTAGAAACAAAGACCTTTCTTCTGAATCTCGTCAGTCTATTCTTGTTCTGAGAAATGAAGACTTTTCCATACGAGAAATTGCCAAGAAACTGAAGATCTCGTACAACGCTGTGTACTGCTCCCTTCATAGAACAGCACAAACTGGCTAACCAGAATAGAAAGAGGAGTGGGAGGCCCCGGTGCACAATTGAGCAAGAGGGCAAGTACATTACAGTGTCTAGTTTGAGAAACAGTCGCCTCACAAGTCCTCAACTGGCAGCTTCATTAAATAGTACCCGCTTAACACCAGTCTCAACATCAACAGTGAAGAGGCGACTTGTGAGGGGCGACTTGCTGTACTGTGAACAGCGCAAACAATGTCAACACTGTATTTCTGATAAATGTCATGTTATTTTAATGGATGTCAGACATGCACCTACCCCAATGCTCTGTTGCTGATGACTGCGATGAATGCAAGAGCAGATTTCAGGAGCAGGACAAGACACACTATTTTTGACTGATGACTGATATAATGGCACATACAGTAACAGTCAAAAGTTTGGACACACCTTGGGACCCAAATGCATAATGAGTGCTCTAACTCCCCCTTGTGGTGGTCTGGAGCAATGAAGCCGTGACGCTGGGTACCTCTCAGTCCCGCGGTGTAAGCTCGCAACTTTTAAAGGAGGAACCACTGTACTCATTCAAGCGTTTTTCTTTGTTTTTAATATTTTCTACATTCTAGAATAATAACGAAGACATCAAAACTATGAAATACCACACATGGAATCACGTAGTAACCAAAAAATTGTTAACCAAATCTAAATATATATTTGAGATTCTTCAAAATAGCCACCCTTTGCCTTGATGACAGCTTTGCACACTCTTGGCATTCTCTCAACCAGCTTCACCTGGAATTATTTTCTAACAGTCTTGAAGGAGTTCCCACATATGATGAGCACTCACTCTCCTTCTTAATCAAATAGCCCTTACACAGCCTGGAGGTGTGTTGTGTCATAGTCCTGTTGAAAAACAAATGATAGTCCCACTAAGCGCAAACCAGATGGGATGGTGTATCGCTGAAGAATGTTGTGGTAGATCTGCTGGTTAAGTGTGCCTTGAATTCTAAATAAATCACTGACAGTGTCACCAGCAAAGGACCCCCACACCATCACACCTCCTACTCCATGCTTCACGGTGGGAACCACACATGCAGAGATCATCCGTTCACCTACTCTGCGTCTCACAAAGACACGGCTGTTGGAACCAAAAATCTCAAATTTGGACTCATCAGACCAAAGGACAGATTCCCACTGGTCTAATGTCCATTGCTCATGTTTCTTGGCCCAAGGAATTCTCTTCTTCTAATTGGTGACCTTTAGTAGTGGTTTCTTTGCAGCAATTTGACCATGAAGGCCTGATTCACGCAGTCTCCTCTGAACAGTTGATGCTGAGATGTGTCTGTTACTTGAACTCTGTGAAACATTTATTTGGGCTGAAATTTCTGAGGCTGGTAACTCTAACGAAGTTATCCTCTGCAGCAGAGGTAACTCTACGTCTTCCTTTCCTGTGGCGGTCCTCATGAGAGCCAGTTTCATCATAGTGTTTGATGGTTTTTCTGCGACTGCACTTGAAGAAACGTTCAAAGTTCTTGACATTTTCCAGATTGACTGACCTTCATGTCTTAAAGTAATGATGTATTGTCGTTTTTCTTTGCTTATTTGAGCCGTTCTTGCCATAATATGGACTTGGTCTTTTACCAAATAGAGCTATCTTCTTTACCAGGCATTCCCTTCAGTGCTCAGTTTTCCCCACCAAGTCTGTCCCCAAACAATTAGATTAGCTGGTTTTAAGCATTAAACTTTCAAATAGCTCTTTGTTGACTGTTGCTGGGTGTTATCGTCCTCCATCAGCACTGGCCTGTACCCTACCTGCCCTAAGCTCTCTCCTGGCCCCTTACACTAAGTCTGAATTTGTCCTGCTAGGTGACCTAAACTGGGACATGCTTAAACCACCTGACCAAGTCCTAAAGCAATGGGACTCCCTAAATCTTTCTCATATTATTACCAACTCCACAAGGTATGACTCCAAACACCCAGAAAAGGCTTCTCTTCTCGATGTTATCCTCACAAATAATCCTGATAGGTATCAGTCTGGTGTTTTCTGTAATGATGTCAGAGCTGCTAGGAGTACTGGGTGGAGGAGTCAAGCGCAGAGAGCAGGGATTCAAGAACGTGGATTTATTTTCCAGTAGACAGGGAAAAACGATCATGCCCTAAACACATGGGCGCATGAAAATACGAGTCCAAAACACAGGACTAAACTGTCCAGAAAAAAATAATAAATCCACAATACAATCCAACACCAAATAACAGAGAAACAAGCCCGCACAAAAGCCAGCGGGCTTACTGCCCTTAAATAGCCTACCCACAAAACTAAACTCAAAACAGGTGCACCCAATCAGCCCAAACTAACAGAAACAAAAAGAATAGAATCGATGGCAGCTAGTAGGCCGGTGACGACGACCGCCGAGCGCCGCCCGAACAGGAAGAGGCACCATCTTCGGCGGGATTCGTGACAAATGACCGTAGTAATTTCTGTTTTACAGCCTGTGTTCGTAATGGCTGCCTAGTGAATTGACCTGTCCTGATTTGTCATAGACGCTTGTTAAAAAAACTTCGATGAGCAAGCCTTCCTTCATGACCTGGCCTCTGTAAATTGGTACAGAATCAGCTTGATCCCATCTGTTGAAGATGCTTGGACCTTCTTTTTTTAGATTTTCAATGACATTGTTAACAAACACGCCCCCATAAAGAAAATGAGCGTAAAAACAGGTTCAGCTCCTGGTTCGACCGTGATCTTGCAGAGTTACTCCACCACAAGAATTGCACTTGGTGAAAGGCTCGGCACACGCATACTCAGGCTGACTGGCTCTCGTTCAGGCAAATGAGAAATAAGTGCACTCAGGCTATCCGGAAGGCCAAATTTAGTTACTTTAAGGAGCTGGTCTCTCTCTGTGGGTCTAACCGCAAGAAGTTCTGGAAAATGGTTGTAGAATAAACCCTCCTCCTCACAGTTGCCCATGTCCCTTAAAGTTGATGATGTGGTTGTTACTAACAAGAAGTACATGGCTGAGCTTTTTATTTACCACTTCATTAAGTCAGGATTCCTATTAAAAAAAAATTGTATATATTTTTATTCAAGTTTTTCAAAATCTACATCAATGTAAGTACAAAGATTTTACCATATCCCAACCACCCTCCCTCCGTCCATACAACACATCCACCCTAGTCCCTTCCCTACCTCTCCGCCCTACCTCAGTCCAGATTCAAAATACAAAAACATAAATAAATAAATGATCAGTAAACCTTAGACAAACTTGCTTGGACTGGATAGCATTATATTGATGACTGTACCTATTATGTAATGACTACTGGTAATGGCTACTGGGGAACCTTAAAGCATCTCATCAGAGGGGGCCTCTGCAAGCCATTAAAGTATGATCTAAATGGTTGCCATTTTCTGACAAATGTATCATTGGAACCCCTAAGAGAATGCTTAATTTCCTCAAGCTTTAGGAAGAAAATTTCATCGTTGAGCCGTACAGGGGGGCTGAGCAGACTTCCACTGGAGAAAAATTCCACGTTGAGCTAATAAGGATGTAAAAGCAACAATACCTGCCCAGGTCAGCGATTTCCTTTTGTCCTTCCCGGATAAATCTGACAACACCCCATCTAAATGCAGTGGCTTCCTACTACAGTGCTCCTTCTACTTTGTGCACCAGATGGGAGCTCCTACCGCTAGAGGTCCAAGGTTGACACGGTTATTTCTCTGCTGACTGGGTGACTGTTGGAATGGACCACGGCCTTCTGGGAGATAAAGGGAGAGCTGGATTCGTATGAGGAGTTCATTGCTCAGTTCTGAGGTATCTTTGATCATTCATTGGAGGGCAGAGAGGGGGGTGAGCGCCTACTCTAACTACGGCAGGAGGACCAGATGGAGACAGCTGGGTCTCTGTCTTTATTGTGGTCTAAGAGGGCACCCGCTCCGGTACGGTGTCCGGTACGTCCCAACTCGGGATCCATGAAAGCAGAGGGAAGGTCACGTGATCTTCCACCTCCTGGGGCAGGTGTGAGTATCCCCTCCATCACATTCTGCCAAATCCTTTTTGGTGTCGATTGCACTAAATCAAATCAAGTTTATTTTATACAGCCCTTCGTACATCAGCTAATATCTCGAAGTGCTGTACAGAAACCCAGCCTAAAACTCCAAACAGCAAGCAATGCAGGTGTAGAAGCACGGTGGCTAGGAAAAACTCCCTAGAAAGGCCAAAACCTAGGAAGAAACCTAGAGAGGAACCAGGCTATGAGGGGTGGCCAGTCCTCTGCTGGCTGTGCCGGGTGGAGATTATAACAGAACATGGCCAAGATGTTCAAAATGTTCATAAATGACAAGCATGGTCAAATAATAATCAGGAATAAATGTCAGTTGGCTTTTCATAGCCGATTATTAAGAGTTGAAAACAGCAGGTCTGGGACAGGTAGGGGTTCCATAACCGCAGGCAGAACAGTTGAAACTGGAACAGCAGCAAGGCCAGGTGGACTGGGGACAGCAAGGAGTCATCATGCCCGGTAGTCCTGACGTATGGTCCTAGGGCTCAGGTCCTCCGAGAGAGAGAAAGAAAGAGAGAAGGAGAGAATTAGAGAGAGCAAACTTAAATTCACACAGGACACTGGATAGGACAGGAGAAGTATTCCAGATATAACCAACTGACCCTAGCCCCCCGACACAAACTACTGCAGCATAAATACTGGAGGCTGAGACAGGAGGGGTCAGGAGACACTGTGGCCCCATCCGATGATACCCCCGGACAGGGCCAAACAGGAAGGATATCACTAGTTGACTGTTCCTCATGTACTGTTTCTACAGCATTAGTGGATTCCGGTGCCATGGGGAACTTTATTGACCAGACCCTTGCCTCCTCTCTCAACATCACCTCATACCCGCTTTCCTCTCCTTTCCCGGTTCAAGCCCTCGATAATCGCCTATTTAGGTTCTGGGCACCAATTTACATCATGGGTATGGAGACGCTTGGGGTCACGGTCAGCCCTCACTTCCGGGTATAGGCCACAGTCCAACAGACAGGTGGAGAGGACTAACCAGGAGCTGGGGAGGTTCCTGAGGAGTCACTGCCAGGACAGGCAGGGAGAGTGGGCCCGATTCCTTCCATAGACGGAGTACACCCAGAATTCGTTACGTCACTCCTCCACCAGGCTAACTCCCTTCCTGTGGGTTCTGTGTTATTAGCCAGCTCTGGCTCCGTGGACCCCGGGCCAGACAGAAGATCCTGCGGTTGATGAGTGGTTCAGGCAGAAGTGTGAAGCAAGGCTCACGTGAGACTCCAGCGCGCCGTCCACCGTCAGAAGGAGAAGGCAGACCGCCACTGCAGTGAGACTCTTGTGTTCCATCCTGGGGATCGGGATGGAACGGTCCTGGGAATCATCATTACACGCACAAGCAATTCATCATTAAGCACACCTGGACTCCATTACCTCCCCTTTATCTGGCCCTTCTTTAGGTTCCTTCCCCAGGCAGTATTGTTTATGTTGTTCATGTCTAGACGTTACTCCTACGTTGTATCATTCCATGTTATATTAAACTTACCACCTGCTTCTCGACAACCCAGCGTCTACGATACAGGTGACTACATGATTCCATATGTGTTATTTCATAGTTTTGATGTCTTCACTATTATTCTACAATGTAGAAAATAGTAAAAATATAGAAAAACCCTTGAATGAGTAGGTGTGTCCATAAATTTGACTTGACTGTTACTGTATGTATCTGGCTTATGTGATTATGATGGTCATAATGCTTTTTGACAGTGTCATATAGTGTATTTTCTTAGTCCAAGTAAAGTGACACAGGATGGTCATAATGCTTCATGACAGTGTCATAAAGTGTATTTTCTACAAGTCATAAAAAACATGAATGTAATGAATGAATTACAAAAAAGGATTTCAAACTTTAAAAACAAAAGGGCACTCTTATGTAGGTGTCATAACAGCCATAAAATAACGCTATGTATGTCACAACAGGTGTAAATATATGGGTCATTACAATGTTATGTCAGCTGGAACATGACCGAATACAAACAGTGTAGCTATTCCCTCCGCAAGGCAATCGAACAAGCTAAGCGTCAGTATAGAGACAAAGTAGCGTCGCAATTCAACGGCTCAGACACGAGAGGGATGTGGTTGGGTCTACAGTCAATCATGGACTAGAAAAAGAAAACCAGCCCCGGACCACGATGTCTTGCTCCCTGACAAACTAAACAACTTCTTTGCTCGCTTTCAGGACAATACAGTGCCACCGACACAGCCTGCTACCAAAACCTGAGGGCTCTCCTTCACTGCAGCCAACGTGAGTGTTACGTACGCCTCTATGAAGAGGGAACGCAACACCCTGCTACAACTCAACTCCCCGTGAAGTGAAAGAGGTATGGGACTGTAGGTGTGAGAAAGTACGACAAAAGGCAGAATTGACCGTTTACTAGGATTTTATTCCTTTACACGGTAATATGGGGAAAAGGGGCTGGACGGAACCAAAGCAAAGAAAGTAAATATCAAAGCTCCCCCTCTCCTATCTAACCTGCCTACCCACTACTTACCTAACTTAGCACCACCTGGTGTGCTAACCAAAATACAGGGGATGGTCCGCCCAGGTCTTACCTAGTGTGCCTAGAGAATGAATATACTACGGGTATATGTATGCCCGCGGGCCTCATGCCTAAGCACTCCCTAGGTGCCTTACCCTTCCCCCCTGGGAACAAAATGAAACAGGAGAACAAACAATTACTCAAACAAACTAAGAAACCAAGGACATCAAATAAGCTCTATCTGATAATGCAACAAATTAACACAGTACATACCAAATCGCTTTCTGATAAACAACCAACACTATATAACCCTCAGCTCCCTGAAAAACAACCAACACAGTTCTCAGCAATTGAATTCCCTATATCACAATCAAATTCTCTTTGCATTCCCTCTCTCTGCATTCCCTCTCTCTGCATTCCCTCTCTCTGCATTCCCTCTCTCTGCATTCCCTCTCTCTGCATTCCCTCTCTCTGCATTCCCTCTCAGCAAAAATCTCTCTCCCTCTGAACAACAGAACACTGGCTTTTATAGCTTCAGAAGGCATTGGTAATTGGAGACAGCTGCGTCCTGACGAGGGGGCGGGGTCAGCTCTCCAATCATCAATTGGGGCCGACCAATCAGCTGCTTGGGGAGGATTTCAGGAAGCCATCTCCTGAAACACACACACTCAAATACAAACTACAACACAGAAACTGGGGAACGTAACAGTGAGTAAAACATTTAAATGTGTTCACCCTCGCAAGGCTACCGGCCCAGACGGCATCCCTAGCCGTGTCCTCAGAGCATGCGCAGGCCAGCTGGCTGGTGTGTTTACGGACATATTCAATCAATCCTTATCCCAGTCTGCTGTTCCCACATGCTTCAAGAGGGCCACTATTGTTCCTGTTCCCAAGAAAGCTAAGGTAACTGAACTAAATGACTATCGCCCTGTAGCACTCACTTCCATCATCATGAAGTGCTTTGAGAGACTAGTCAAGGACCATATCACCTCCACCCTACCTGACACCCTAGACCCACTCCAATTTGCTTACCGCCCCAATAGGTCCACAGACGACGCAATCGCAATCACACTGCACACTGCCCTAACCCATCTGGACAAGAGGAATACCTATGTAAGAATGCTGTTCATCGACTACAGCTTAGCATTTAACCCTGGGTCTCGACCCCGCCCTGTGCAACTGGGTCCTGGACTTCCTGACGGGCCGCCCCCAGGTGGTGAGGGTAGGAAACAACATCTCCACCCCGCTGATCCTCAACACTGGGGCCCCACAAAGGTGCGTTCTCAGCCCTCTACTGTACTCCCTTTTCACTCATGACTGCATGGCCATGCAAGCCTCCAACTCAATCATCAAGTTTGCAGACGACACTACAGTGGTTGGCTTGATTACCAACAACGACGAGACGGCCTACAGGGAGGAGGTGAGGGCCCTCGGAGTGTGGTGTCAGGAAAATAACCTCACACTCAATGTCAACAAAACAAAGGAGATGATCGTGGACTTCAGGAAACAGCAGAGGGATCAGCCCCCTATCCACATCGACGGGACAGTAGTGGAGAAGGTGGAAAGTTTTA
Source organism: Salvelinus namaycush (assembly GCF_016432855.1). Classification (NCBI taxonomy): domain Eukaryota; kingdom Metazoa; phylum Chordata; class Actinopteri; order Salmoniformes; family Salmonidae; genus Salvelinus; species Salvelinus namaycush. Next base: position 57,833,539 of record NC_052307.1, on the reverse strand, counting down.
GGTTCCTCGGCGTACACATCACGAACAAACTGAAATGGTCCACCCACACAGACGGCGTGGTGAAGAAGGTGCAGCAGCGCCTCTTCAACCTCAGGAAGCTGAAGAAATTCGGCTTGTCACCAAAAACACTCACAAACTTTTAGAGATGCACAATCGAGAGCATCATGTTGGGCTGTATCACCGCCTGGTACGGCAACTGCTCCACCCACAACCGTAAGGCTCTCCAGAGAGTAGTGAGGTCTGCACAACGCATCACCGGGGGCAAACTACCTGCCCTCCAGGACACTTACACCACCCGATGTCACAGGAAGGCCAAAAAGATCATCAAGGACAACAACCACCCGAGCCACTGCCTGTTCACCCCGCTATCATCCAGAAGGCGAGGTCAGTACAGGTGCATCAAAGCTGGGACTGAGAGACTGAAGAACAGCTTCTATATGAAGGCCATCAGACTGTTATACAGCCATCACTAACATTGAGTGGCTGCTGCCAACATACTGACTCATCTCTAGCCACTTCAATAATTAAAAATTGGATGTAATAAAGGTATCACTAGCCACTTTAAACAATGCCAATTTATATAATGTTTACATACCCTACATTACTCATCTCGTATGTATATACTGTACTCTATACCATCTACTGCATCTTGCCTATGCCGTTCGGCCATCGCTCATCCATATATTTTTATGTACATATTCTTATTAATTCCTTCACACTTGTGTGTATAAGGTAGTTGTGAAATTGTTAGATTACTTGTTAGATATTACTTCATGGTTGGAACTAGAAGCACAAGCATTTCGCTACTCTCGCATTAACATCTGCTAACCATGTGTATGTGGCATATACAATTTGATTTGATTTGGGTGTCAAGTAAGTGTTCCCCAAAAGTTTTACTGTGCGTGAACTTTCTAATACATTTTGCCATTACTAAATGTGTAATGTGATAAATGTTAACATAAAACCTTTGATTAAGAAAATATTGAATCAGTTGTCTTCCTCAAATGACAGTTGTCTTCCTCACTTTGCAAGTGAGTGAATTTGATTTCAATGGTCCTCAACTCGCGGATCAGTCATTTAATTCAGGTTAAGTGGAGATAGTCGTGAGTTTGCCTGCCCTGGAGCAGGTTAATTAAGGATTCGTTGCCAGAGAAATGTACCTGGCTAAAAGGTTAACCACTTTCATGTGACCGGTTATCCTGAGCTGAACTCAACGTTGACCAAAGTTACTTCACTAACTCCTCAAACCCGATACACAGTATACCCCTCTGGTGACAAGCCAGTGACAATGCTACAGGCCGATTATCAGCACAAAACGTCATCACTGAGAGAGCAGACCCTACATCTCAAGCAAGAAGCATCAGCAATGCACTCACCAGCTCTTGTTTTTTATGCGACATGGACATGCTCCAACTGATGCCATTGCGTGAAGATGCACACCATGTAAGTGCAGGAGGACAATAATTGACTATTTCTGAGTGCTGTCATATCGACACTTCAAATCACATGTGTCACATGCTTCGTAAAAACAGATGTAGACGATCCGTGAAATGCTTACTTACGGGTACTTTTTTAACAATGCAGAGTTAAATATATATATAAAAAATGAAATAGTAACACAAGGAATAAATACACAGTGAACAACGAATAACAATGACGAGTAAAAATAACATGGCTATATACAGGGTGTACCAGTACTGAGTCGGTGTACAGGAGCGCGAGGTAATTGTGGGTAGGGTTGAAGATACTGTAGGTAGGGTTAAAGTGACCAGACAACAGCTATTTAGCAGTCTTATTTGTCAGTCTAATGGCTTGGGGGTAGAAGCTGTTCAGGGTCTTGTTGATTCCAGACTTGGTGCATCGGTACCACTTGCCATGCGGTAGCAGAGAGAACAGTCTATGGCTTGAGTCTTTAAAAAAATGTTGGGCCTTCCTCTGACACTGCCTGGTATAGAAGGCCTGAATGGCAGGGAGCTCGGCCTTAGTGATGTACTGGGCCGTACTCACCACCCTCTGTAACGCCTTGCCGTCGGGTGCCTTGCAGTTGCCGTACCAAGCGGTGATGCAGCCAGTCAAACTCTCTTAATCGTACAGCTGTAGAACTTTTTGAGGATCTGAGGGCCCAGGGCCCAGATCACACTTGCCGCTTATAATGATGTGCAGGCTACTGAGGCCCATTGGTTCTAGTGTTAAACCTTTCTTTCTTTCAGTCTGTTGAATAAGAGGAATGATATTCATGTGTTCATAAGCTCGTTGACTTACTGTAACTGTACGTTTTTGTCATCATGTTGGTAACACTTTACTTTTAATTGGTTTTATACCTATGTGGTAAAACTGTACATGGTAATACTGTATATAATTACGTTGTTGTTACATAATATTTTACGGAACTGTTTTTAGCAAGTGTACTTTGTGTTTTGTTCTCTTTAACTCTGATATATTCAAACAGTATTACTGTGTTCAGTAGCTTTTGCATTTGGAGAACGTTTGGATTCCTGATGGACCACACTGTGTCATAGCATTTGCATTGGACTTCTATTGATATCAACTGGGTAAGGTGTTTGTTTACTGTTGACGGAACAGTGATTAACAAGTATTTACACTGGAATAACATAAAGGTAGCATTGTGTTAATGTTTACTTCGTTTATTAATACTATGTAATATGGCGATGAACCCTGCATCTGTACACGAATGATATGCCATTTTTCTTCTTCTAAAAGCATTCAATTGAAAGGTTTATGACTGTTCTTGAAAAAACGGCTTGAAGCTGTCAGGGTCTGTGCTGCGATAAAAACCGGAGGAGGAGAATGACACCTTCACAGTGTCATATGAAAGAAATCAAATTCTCCCAGGCCCACTGTATGGAACAGATAGGCTTCCATTTCTCCCCCCACAAACATTCCACCATATTAACTTATTCAAATAAGAAGTCAAGTCAGAGCGTTTGAGCCTAGACCTGTCCAAAAGAGCACAGCTCAATGAAAGAAAATCGAGGTGATTGTACTTTGGAATTAATGCTTTTTTATCTTCTCCTCCTCGCCATTGATTCATAATGAAAATGTAGAAAGGGGGACAGAGAAAGTGGAAAGAGTCTGCAAAGAGACTGAATGTGCTCATAGAAGTGAACGACTGACTTATTGACCTGATTTAATGATATTGAAGGCCAGCCTGTCTCCTAGAGGGAGTCTTTATGCTTAACTGTCAGAGTTTGTGGCCTTTCCACTTTTCTTTCTCTTTTTTTCCCTAGCCATTTCTTTTCAGCAATCAGGACCCCCAATCAGAGAGGTGAAAGGTCACCTGCTGATCTCTGTTTCACCTGAATACCATTGTCAGCTCTGTACAGTATGTGCGTATATGCCATTTCAGTGCCCCCATTTAATGTAGCTCAGACTTGATGACAATATATAATATATTATTCTGAGCATGACTGATTGGGAGTCATGGCAGAGGTTAACAGCGGGAGTCAGAGCACCAGTATACTAGTAAGCAATGGTCTACCCTTTAAACCTGCAGGATAATGAAAGCTGTGTGACTCATCCACTGTTGACATTTTCAGATTTTGTGTCCTTACTTTTAATTGTTTCTTGTGTTGGAGACTTTATTTTTTTCTTTGAAAACAGCCTCTTTTTCAGTCCCTCAAGAAGAGAGATCCCATGCTGTGTGGCAGATTGAAGACAACACATTTGAAAATCAACTGCTTGGCTAGGTAATTTGGCTAATGGACTAATCTGAGCTCAACTTTGTAAATGAGGGTTTTATGAGGTGACTCAGGGAAAACATTCCACCAATGTCATGGATGATGAACATGAAATTGAGCAATCACATTGAGAGAGAAACTCTACAGTGCCTGAGGAGAAAGAAGCGCTTGGCTTGTGCCACTTTTAATAATGACACAGTACTAAATGTAATGTATGGATATGGTAGAATCTCACTTCTGTGCTTCAATAATGTATTTCAGAGAGAACAGTGTGAGCAAGATGATGAGCAGGTAAGCTGTAGGTCAGCTTCTTTTATTCTATTCTATTAAGCAGCATACATATGCATCTTAAAACATAGAATGACACAGAGTTTTTTTTTGAGAATGTGTTTCATGTGCAATGTTTAATTTTAGACCAAAGTTTGGCCTTGGTGATTAATGATTGTTCCAATGCTCCAATTGTCCTTCCAGGACAATCTGAACCCAACGCCTTTGTCCCCCAAGGGATTGCAGCTGACCTAAAACTTGCTATAAATGACCAATGCCAACCAATGTACTAATAATGTTAGAATACTATACTATTGCATAGTGCAAGTGGGTGCAGCTTTGTTTTTTAAGGCAAATTTACATTAGGAACAACGTAAAGTTAGAATGTTTTTGACAAAAACAAACGTAAAAAAACATTCGACCAATAATCACCAATCAGTCTTTATTACACATTACAAACCTTCCAGCATGAGCACACACATCCTTCACACAGTCAAACTCTCTTCTGTTGCCGCAATCTCTTGAGATCAAATTTAGAGTCGTAGAAAAACCTTCTGTATAACACCCTGTTACACTGGGCAAAGCGACAGAGAACAATATGTCTGTTTTTATTTAGAACTAACCAGCAATCTGATGCATGAGGACAGGCCGGTGGCTGCAGTTGCATTTACAATCTCCGGGCATGAAGAAAGACCCAAATTGTACCATCTGGAGGTCAAAGCACTCTCAATGTAAAGCTCCGTATATGCTTTGTTTACCTGCTGACTCTGGATATTGAAGATCCGTGTCCAGTCTTTTAGCGATCAGCCGGTGATTGGCAGGCAAGTGGTTCCTCTGTGTACATGGCCGTCAGATCAAGGACACACTGTCCTTGACCTCAAGTCTAGCTGAGTTGCATACATTTGGTAGTTGTGCCCTCGGTATCAAAGGCATTCAGAGGATTGCTGGCTTTTGTTTTATCAAGGCAACATAATCTACAAGAATGGGAATAGGAAAATAATGACTCCTAACAAAAAGATAGTTCTGTACAATGGGTAATGACAATTTGATGTTGAATGTTCAAACAAATCACTGCAAATTGCTCTAAGTGTCTGTTCTTTCCTACGTTAGTTCAAATACCATTTCTATTATCTTGTAGCATTTTTGTCATGCAGGAACTTTTTAATGATAATTGAATTATTCTGTTGAGTTGTGAAACTCTTACAGTTGTTCATTATATGTATTGAAGGTAGTTGATGTCTTACTATTCTTTACTGTTGAATGCATATATCAGATACCTATCAGATATCATCAGTCATTCGAATCAGGTATTCAAAGGGATTCAATAAAAACCTTGAAATAATAGCCAGAGGGTGTGTTTTAAACCAATGGGTTGTTTTCCCCACTTGAATAACCATGAATACCCTTTCTAAGTGTTAACTTAGTAAACAGCCAAGTGACTCCTTGTTCTACAGCCAAGAAGGTTGCTGAATGGTGGGGAACAGGAGATTGACAACCTGGGGAGAGACACCTGGGGAGGGCAGAGTGGGGAGGGGGGAGAGGATGCTGCAGGTGTTGCTCTGATGGCAGCCGGACCGCAGTTTCCTGCCACTCAAGCGCCTGCTTGCCCCTGCAGGTGGGCCTTGAGTGTTTTCTGGTGCCCCCATACCTCGGGCACACGCCCACCTCCTCTCACGAGTCAGAGTGCCACCTGCAGCTAAGGCATGAGCCCTACCTGTCAAACACATCCAACTTATTAGCACTAGCAGAAATCAACAGACTGTTCTCTGTTCGTGGAGACAATCCTGTCTACTTCCCTGCTGTGATTCAAAGTGAGTGTTGTTATGGTTGTATTTGAATCTGAAAGCCTGTGTACAGTAGTTTTTTATGTATATTTCTGTTTATTTACTTTTTTCAATATTACATTTGTATGAATATAATATATAGGAATGCATTTAAATATATGTATTTTGCATATTTAGTGTTCTTGTATGTTTGTGCCAAATAAACTGTGTGCTTCCCATTCCCTAATAGCATTTGTCATCTTTGAGGCCAGACTGAGGTATCACATTCTACCCATGCCATACCTGACCACACTACTAAAACACTCTAATTTGCATTTAGAGTGAATGCAATGCTGCCAGTGGTTCTGTGCTGCTTGGACAAAGCCTCTTCTTGCAGTTGTCGTAGCAGGGAATGAAACAATAGTCATTTGCGTTGGGTGTGAATCCTCATTTGGAAGTATTTTGGCTGCATTTCTGAGCTAATAACCGTTTATTGTTAAAGCCGGAATCCATAGCGGTAAAACTACCATGTCCGTTTGTGATATTACAGCAACAAAGATGCTAATTCGGGAAAAAACATACTTTCCCTCGGACATCATTGCACATCATTACACGTGCAATAAACAGCAGAGTATATACAATTTAAAAAAGTTTTTTTTTACCACAATGCTGGATGTCCATTTCCTAAAAGCAAAAACAATAACAAATGCTCCTGTGGCGGCTAGTGGCTTTGTCTCGCCTATCGCGAATCTCAGCATTAAGTGAACAAGTTTATGTAATTCTAAAATCATCATCTCAATAAGAGTAACCTGGAAGTCCCTAGTTTGAAAGGTTCAAGGCAACGTAGCCTGATGAAAACCCTCATTCATACAAAATAAGAAATATTGTACATTTGAAACCAAAAGGCATATCAATAATAAGTACAGTATCTTAAAACATTTCATTTTGCAGATTGGGTTATTTCACCTGTTCTGTTTTGGCCATGCTGGGTCCTAAGCAACAGTAACACCTGACATCATGCCGAATGACTGCCCTCCTGCCTCTGACAGATGAAATAGGAATTACTCCAATGAAATCAACCCATCAATCTGTCACTGTAGAGGGATTGGAAAGAATTCCACAATAGACAAGTACATCTTTGCACATGTAATGGAACAGCAGTCTGTACCATTGACAGGGCAGATAACAGAATGTGAATAATTTATTGTAGGTGCCATCATCTCTATGGCTTTTAGTGTTAGCCCCTCTGGTCTTACTGTGATTTTAGTTGTGTAACTGAATAAAGGAGTTAGGGTAGTTTGTCGTGGCTGGATACACTAATTGGTAACAGCATCTATCGTCTAAGGGTTTGAATTTTCCAGAGGGTTATTATTCAAATATGGAGTGGCACTAGAAAATCAATTGCAAGTGTCACAGATTAAATTGTACACATCATTCCAACGGGTCCCTTGAGACAGATGCGGTAGAAAATACCTTACTACTGTGGATAGTAATGAGGAAATTGTCCCTCCATCTGATCCATGCAGACTGCTTAGCCAATGTGTGTCAGGACTCGGTAGAATGTACAGCACGTACGAATAGAGCCATGCAATAAAAATGCACTTTTAATTGATGTACCTTAAAGAGCCACTGAACACGCCGATTGGCACGTGTGTTTTGCAGTTGCTCATTAGAAAAACGCGATTTCAGTCTTGGAGTTGTTTCTTTCCTGACCGATTCCGCATTTGGTTAATTATGTTTGTCCCCATGAGACACTGTAGACACGGCAGACTATATCACTTCCTCAAAATCCCAAGAAATCTGTAATTAATTTGGACATTTTTGCCAAGGATGTTTAAGTTCACAATTTTGCATCAAACTAAGGTGTTTGGTGCAGTATTTCTCAAGTAAAACAATTAGCGAGTTGTACTAGGGATGGATGGAAATGTACAGAATTGGCAGCTGTAGAAAAATGCAGGGTGGTCATGCTTTTTCAATATCAGTCAATGGGAGGGTTTAGTATTTTTTAAATCTAGTCCAGGGTAGGGTTATGTTATTTGTGTTTTAGAAATGGTTGCTTATTAGGCTTTATATCGATGTGTGCCCGATGACACCCCTCATCTCTGATTCTCAGCTGAGCGCGCAATATCAAGTGTGCCTATAGGCTATTTAGTGTGGTCTCAATCGAATTGGCTATAGGCTACGAAGTGCATGCTCGGAGAAGCACAGAGCAAAGTTATATTTCTTTGATAGCTGCTGGGATGGTGTAAATACAACTAGGCTGCATTACAATGGATATTCCAACCCTGAGCCCTGGGCTGCCTCTGCTCTTGCTGAGCAAAAACATTTTTGTGTGCTGCTTAACCAATGCTGTTCTGTGTAGGCCTACAGTGAAAGTTCAGGAAGAGAGTCAAAGGCTTCTTCCGAATTTTTTCATTTATTAGGCCTCGTCCAGATAATGTAATATCTTGCGGGCAGACTAGCCTATAGCCTATTTTCTGTTCAGTTTGAGAAGGAGAGCACAGAGATGAGAAGAAAGACTGGAGGTCAACTTTGATAGCTTGCTGCTAATATCATTGATTTTAAGTTAAAAAAACAATATGTTTCTTGCCCAAGATGTATTTATCAGACTTATTGACCTCACAATAAGACAGATTCAAGTCATTTACATAGTGTTGCTGAAACTTGAAGCAGCAGCCGAGGCGCAATCAATCGGAAATGGACAGCTCATGGGCTTTGTGTTGGAGCCTATTTCTTCCTATTTAAGAAATAAGAGGTTGGCCTACCTGTTTTACAGACACAATTATGCTATATCCATAGATCCAGTGAAGAGCTGTTAAGTTAATACCAGGACTCGAATTAAGGGGGTATGAGAAGGTATGCCAAAGTCCTACTTTTATTGAAGAAAATGGCAAAAAGCACAAGCCTACCACTTGTTAGTTTAAGATTTTGAAGAAAATACAAGGGATCCGATTTATATAAAGTGATCTATAACAGAGCTTTGGTCCATGATGCTTTAACAAACAAGTTGTAAAATACCCGGGAACGACGTGACTCTGAAGCATATGGGGATATCATTGTTTAGTTTCTTTGACATTCAGAGGCTGAGCTACAACCTTCTATAGCTGAGAAGACAAAAAATGTACTTTGCTTTGGAAGTAATCTAATTCCGTCACTATCAATTGATTAAGTTATTCACTTTCTGTACAATAGAAGATTTTTAAACCCAGACAGCTTTTAAGGAAACAATTGTGACCTTCTCTCGTTGGCTTAAGCTATGGAAGAAGAGTAGCAAGCAGTAAAAGCTTACATACATTTTTCTGTGTCTGTAGGCCTACTCTGTCAAAATTCCTGCGTTGCCATGTAATACTTACAGGACAAAGGTTCTAAAACTGCATATCTAAGGCTCTTGTCTGTCCAAGAAGTGAGGTTAAACGGTAGGCATGTTCTCTGCTTTCCACTTTATGTGAGGGCCCTCGGAGTGTGGTGTCAGGAAAATAACCTCACACTCAACGTCAACAAAACAAAGGAGATGATCGTGGACTTCAGCAAACAGCAGAGGGAGCACCCCTCCCCCATTCACATCGACGGGACAGTAGTGGAGAGGGTAGAAAGTTTTAAGTTCTACCTGCCCTCCAGGACACCTACACCACCCGATGTCACAGGAAGGCAATAAAGATCATAAAGGACAACAACCACCCGAGCCACTGCCTGTTCACCCCGCTATCATCCAGAAGGCGAGGTCAGTACAGGTGCATCAAAGCAGGGACCGAGACACTGAAGAATAGCTTCTATCTCTAGGCCAGCAGACTGTTAAACAGCCACCACTAACATTGAGTGGCTGCTGCCATACATGTAAAAAATGTATCACTAGCCACTTTAAACAATGCCACTTAATATATTGTTTACATACCCTACATTACACATCTCATATGTATATACTGTACTCTATACCATCTACTGCATCTTGCCTATGCCGTTCTGTACCATCACTCATTCATATATCTTTATGTACATATTCCTCATCCCTTTACAGGTAGCTGTTGTGAAATTGTTAGGTAAGATTACTCGCTGGTTATTACTGCATTGTTGGAACTAGAAGCACAAGCATTTCGCTACACTCGCATTAACATCTGCTAACCATGTGTATGTGACAAATAAAATTTGATTTGATTTGATTTATGTTTGAATTATTATTTGGGGTATAGAGAGGGGTTACCTTTTTCAATTGTTCAGTGAAGGTTTAGGTAAAATATATTTTGCTGAAGGGAGGGCCATTCATTTTAATTTCAGAGAGGTCTGATTTACTCCATGTAACCCTTATTATGAATAATGTTCACTCCCTTATGTAAATAAGGTATTTCAAAAATATATATAAATATGTAAAAATGTTTTAAAAAATACTGTTTTCGCTTTGTCATTATGGGGTATTGTGTCTAGATTGACGAGGAACATTTTTTATTTGATCAATTTAAGAATAAGGCTATAAAGTAAGAAAATGTGGAAAAAGTCAAGGGATCTGAATAGTTTCTGCATGCACTGTTTAAACGGGAAAATCAACAACTCAACAATCAAAGCATTTAAAAGCACAAGACCAAAGCACAAAATATTTACATAAATCATTATTGTATCCTGGACACTATTTTGACCCTGTGTAAGCGATTTAATGATTATACCTTAACATTTAATTGGAATGATTGTTTTTCGTAGAATGCTAATGCTTGTGAACAGATGTCTTCCTTTTATGTACTTGAACACAGCGGTACACATTTTGTCCCCATACATTTAATAAAGCGCTGACTCAAAGTAACAGCCTTAAGGAGCAATTTAATCAGATTATCTACAGTATTCAACTCAGGGTTCAGTTCATCTGTAAAGTCCAAATCAAAATTGACTAACATGTAGGAGATAATCAGATGTTTATTTAGGAACGCAAGTAATCACATTCTGGTGTCTCAGCTCCAAACAAGTGTTGAACAACGGTTTAAGGGTATATCAAGGAGAGTTAATCAACACTTTGCATGGTGTATGGGGAATATCAATGGTACGTATCCTCATATTTATATAGTATGTCCTTCAGTTGAGGACATAATACATTTTATGTCACACCCTGATCTGTTTCACCTGTATTTGTGATTGTCTACACCCCCTCCAGGTGTCGCCCATCTTCCCCATTATCCCCTGTGTATTTATACCTGTGTTCTCTATTTGTCTGTTGCCAGTTCGTTTTGTTTCGTCAAGCCTACCAGCGTTTTTCCCTCTGTTCTTGTCTCTTTATTGTTCCTGTTCTCCAGTTTTCCAGATTTTGACCTTTTCTGCCTGCTCTGACCCTGAGCCTGCCTGCCGTCCGGTACCTTTGCCCCACCTATCTGGATTATTGACCCCTGCCTGTCCTTGACCTGTCTTTTGCCTGCCCCTGTTGGATTAATAAACTGTTATTAATTCGACGTTGTCTGCATCTGGATCTTACCTGAAACGTATTATTTTTAAGAGCGACTGCCTTTAAAAAGCAACAAATCCCTTTGAAAACGGCCTATGTGGTATCAATATAAATTGTAAATATAATCATTTTTTTCAAGTCAGTCATGCCTAAAACAGAGTTTGGAACATCCATGCTTTACAACTGGTAAATGAACGTTGGGATTTGATTTGACGATGTACATTTGCCCACTAACATGGGGGGAAGAACTGTAGTGATTGCTCTCTATCCTATAGCATAGACAGTGATATAGACATGTCCAGCAGCCCAACATTGTTTACATAAGTATTCCGACCCTTTGCTATGAAACTAAAAAACGAGCTCAGGTGCATCCTGTTTCCATTGATCATCCTTGAGATGTTTCTACAAATTTTCCACCTGTGGTAAGTTCAATCAATTGGATATGATTTGGAAAGGCACACACCTGTCTATATGAGGTCCCACAGTTGACAATGCATATCAGAGCAAAAACCAAGCCATGAGGTCGAAGAAATTGTTCGTAGAGCTCCGAGACTGGATTGTGTCGAGTCACAGATCTGGGGAAGGGTACCAAAACATTTCTGCACCATTGAAGGTCCCCAAGACCACAATGGCCTCCATCATTCTTAAATGGAAGACGTTTGGAAACACCAAGACTCTTCCCATAGCTGGCTGCCCGGCCAAACTGAGCAATCGGGGGTGAAGGGCCTTGGTCATGGAGGTGACCAAGAACCCTGATGGTCACTCTGACAGAGCTCCAGAGTTACTCTGTGGAGATGGGAGAACCTTCCAGAAGGACAACCATCTCTGCATCAGGGATTTATGGTAGAGTGGCCAGACAAAAGCCACTCCTCAGTAAAAGGCGCATGACAGCCCGCTTAGAGCTTGCCAAAAGGCATCTAAAGACTCTCAGACCATGAAAAACAATATTCTCTGGTTTGATGAAACCAAGATTGAACTCTTTGGCCTGAATGCCACCATCACGTCTGGAGGAAACCTGGCAGTAAAGCATGGTGGTGGCAGCATCATGCCGTGGGGATGTTTTTCAGCAGCAGTGACTGGGAGATTAGTCAGGATCGAGGGAAAGATAAACAGAGCAAAGTACAGAGAGATCCTTGATGAAAACCTTTTCCAGAGCACTCAGTACCTCAGACTGGGTCGAAGGTTCACCATCCAACAAGACAACGACCCTAAGCACACAGCCAAGACAACGCAGGAGTGGTCTCTGAATGTTCTTGAGTGACGCTGCACTTGACACATTTATGAAATTGCTTATCCCAGTTACTAATAAGCATTCACCCATCAAGAAAATGACTGTGAAAACTATTACATCCCTGTGGATTGATGAGGAATTGAAAAATTGAATGGTTGAGAGGGATGAGGGAAAATAAATGGCAAATAAGTCAGGCTCCACAACTGATTGGCAAACGTACTGCAAATTGAGAAATCGTGACTAAACTGAATAAAAAGAAGAAGAAACTACACTATGAAAAAAAATGACAAAGAATGATAGTAAAATGCTTTGGAGCTCCTTAAATTTAATTTTGGGCAAAAATGCAAACTCCACTCCTTCATTCATTGAATCAGATGGCTCATTCATCACAAAACCCACTGATATTGCCAACTACTTTTTAAAAAAATTGGCAAGATTAGCAAACGTAGGTATGACATGCCAGCAACAAATGCTGACACTACACATCCAAGTATATCTGACCAATTATGAAAGACAAGCATTGTAATTTTGAATTCCGTAAGTGAGTGTGGAAGTGGTGAAAAAGTGTTGTCGATCAACAATGACAAGCCACCTAGGTCTGACAACTTGGATGGAAAATTACTGAGGATAATAGCGGACGATATTGCCAATCCATATCTTCAATTTAAGCTTATTAGAAAGTGTGTGCCCTCAGGTCTGGAGGGAAGCAAAAGTCATTCCCCTACCTAAGAATAGTAAAGCCCCCTTTACTGGCTCAGATCAGTGCAGCTTTTGACATTATCGATCATAGTCTGCTCCTGGAAAAACATATGTGTTATGGCTTTACACCCCCTTCTATATTGTGGATAAAGACTAACAGAACACAGAGGGTGCTCTTTAATGGAAGCCTCATCAACATAATCCAGGTAGAATCAGGAATTCCTCAGAGCATCTGTCTAGACCCCTTACTTTTTTCAATCTTGCAATTGCAATTGCAAAGTCCTTTTTTTTGGCACCTGACCACACAACTGAATAGTAGTCCAGGTGTGACAAAACTAGGGCCTGTAGGACATGCCTTTTTGATAGTTTTATTATGGACCGACTTCTCCCCATCTTAGCTACTGTTGTATCCATATGTTTTGACCATGACAGTTTACAATTCAGGGTTACTCCAAGCAGTTAAGACATCTCAACTTGCTAAATGTACACATTATTCATTACAAGATTTAGGTGAAGTTAGGGTTTAGTAAATTATTTTTCACAAAATCAATGCTTTTAGTTTTAGAAATATTTAGGACTAAGTTATTCCTTGCCACCCACTCTGAAAAATAAGACTCAGCGGCAAGCCTTCTTCAAAATTGCAATTGGCTCCGAACAGGGCAGCACGGCTGGCGCTTAGATGTACACAGAGGGCTAACATTAATAATATGCATGTCAATCTCTCCTGGCTCAAAGTGGAGGAGAGATTGATTTCATCACTGCTTGTGTAGGTGAGGGGTATTGACAATTCGATTTAAAAAACAGACAAAAATACACATTGTAGAACAGTGGGGGCTGTGAAACAACACAAACGTAAGCACAGACACATGCATACAAACATACAATAACATACGCACTGTACACACATGTACCCATGGATTTTGTGTTGTATATTTGGTAGTAGTGTCACACCCTGACCATAGTTTGCTTTGTATGTTTTATGTTTTGGTTGGTCAGGGTGTGATCTGTGTGGGCATTCTATGTTGTATGTCTGGTTTGTCTATTTCTGTGTTTGGCCTGATATGGTTCTCAATCAGAGGCAAGTGTTGTCTCTGATTGGGAACCATATTTAGGTAGCCTATTTTGTATTGTGGGTTGTGGGTTATTGTCTATGTCTATATGTAAGTTGCCTGTGTCTGCACTTGTCATTTATAGCTTCACATTCGTCGTTTATTGTTTTGTATAGTTTGTAAAGTGTTCTTCGTTTTCGTGATAATAAATAGAGAAGAATGCATTCACTTCACGCTGCGCCTTGGTCCTCCGCTCTTCCACCATACGACGATCGTGACAAGTAGAGATGGGGCCTGAGGTCAGACTCTTAATGTGTTGTGAAATCTGTTGTGAATGTATTGTAATTTTTTTGGTATAACTGCCTTAATTTTGCTGGACCCCAGGAAGAGTAGTTGCTGCCTTGGTAGCAACTAATGGGGATTCATAATAAATACAAATACAAATACAACTGGTGACTTTAAAACAGGTACAGAGTTTAACGGCAGTGATAGGACAAAACTAAGGATGGATCAACAACATTGTAGTTACTCGACATTACTAACCTAATTGACAGAGTGAAAAGAAGGAAGCCTGCACAGAATAAAAATATTCCAAAACATGCATTTTGTTTGCAAGAAGATAAAAAAAAAGTGTTTTGTTTGTGGGCAAATCCAATACAACACATTACTGAGTTCCATTCTCCACATTCTTAAGCATAGTTATTGGAATCCTGAAGGACTGGGGAGTTTTTCAGTGTAAAACATTTACGGAATGGAGCTAAGCACATATTTCTTCTCAGGATATGACCCAAATGCAGACACAGGTTGCGGGATAGTGCAGTTCTCAATAATTTATTATAATACGGTGCAAAGGGCAGGCCTTCTGTAAACAGAAGACAAAGGACAGTGAGACACAGGTTTTTATCTTGGACACGTGAAACGTAGGATGAATACAGAGGGTGAGGGGCAACAGAAGACAAACAGCAGAGGGGCTAAGGATTTTAGAGATGGGGAAAGGGCCGATGAAATGGGGGGAAGTTTACGGGACACCACCTGGAGGGGCAGGTCCCGAGTGGACAGCCATACTCTCTGCCCGAGCCGATAGCGGGGAGCAGGGGTCTGGTGGAGATCCGCTTGTCACTGATACCTGGATGTGGTCTTCAAGAGAGCGGCCCGGGCTCTCTTCTAGGTACGGCGAGAGCGGCAGATGAAAATCTGGGCAGAGGGTATGCTGACTTCTTCTTCTTGCTCAGGGAAGAGTGGGGGCTGATATCCCAAGGAACACCCGAAGGGCGAGAGACCAGTGGCCGGGCAGGGAAGGGTGTTACGTGTGTATTCCACCCACACAAGTTGCCGGCTCCAGGTGGTGGGGTTGGCGGAGACAAGGCAACGAAAGGACGTCTCCAGGTCCTGATTGGCTCGCACCGACTGGCCATCAGATTGGGGGTGGAAACCAGAGGACAGGTTGGCTGACGACCCAATGAGGAACGCGTTCCGGGACCAGAACTGGGGACCACGATCAGAGACCATGTTGACCAGACATCCATGGATCCGGAAGACGTGCTGCACCATGAGCCGTTTCCTTGGCTGAGGGTAACTTGGGAAGGGAAGTTAGGATAGATGGGACCTGGGTCGGTGAGGAACAGGGAGTGGTTGAAGAAGGCCAGCCAGAGCTTGCCGCTGAGTCTTATTTTGTGCACACACAGTGCAGGCGGCGACGATGGCAGATCTGTCTTGAGGAATGTGACCATTCCAGGACCGGGGAACGAGCAGAGTCTGGGAAAAACATCCGGTTAGCCGAACCCCCCTCGGGTTCCGTCTGGGAATGTTGAGCCTTACGGACCAGGCTCTCTATACCCCAGATTACCTCAGCCGCTAGACAGGAGGGAGGATGGTCTTGGGTCAGACAGAGTAGCAGCGGGGCAATACAACTGTGAGAGTGCGTCAGGCTTCACATTCTTTGACCCAGGGCGGTAGGAGAGAGTGAAATTGAAATGGGTGAACAACAGGGCCCAACGAGCCTGCCTAGAGTTGAGGTGCTTGGTGGTGCGGAGATATTCCAGATTCTTATTTTTTTTTTTTTTTTTTTTTCACCTTTATTTAACCAGGTAGGCTAGTTGAGAACAAGTTCTCATTTGCAACTGCGACCTGGCCAAGATAAAGCATAGCAGTGTGAACAGACAACAACACAGAGTTACATATGGAGTAAACAATAAACAAGTCAATAACATGGTAGAAAAAAAGAGAATCTATATACAATGTGTGCAAAAGGCATGAGGAGGTAGGCAATAAATCGAATAATTACAATTTAGCAGATTAACACTGGAGTGATAAATCATCAGATGATCATGTGCAAGTAGAGATACTGGTGTGCAAAAGAGCAGAAAAGTAAATAAATAAAAGCAGTATGGGGGGTGAGGTAGGAAAATTGGGTGGGCTATATACCGATGGACTATGTACAGCTGCAGCGATCGGTTAGCTGCTCGGATAGCAGATGTTTAAAGTTGTTGAGGGAGATAAAAGTCTCCAACTTCAGAGATTTTTGCAATTCGTTCCAGTCGCAGGCAGCAGAGAACTGGAAGGAAAGGCGTCCAAATGAGGTTTTGGCTTTAGGGATGATCAGTGAGATACACCTGCTGGAGCGCGTGCTACGGGTGGGTGTAGCCATCGTGACCAGTGAACTGAGATAAGGCGGCACTTTACCTAGCATAGCCTTGTAGATGACCTGGAGCCAGTGGGTCTGACGACGAACATGTAGCGAGGGCCAGCTGACTAGGGCATACAGGTCGCAGTGGTGGGTCGTATAAGGTGCTTTAGTAACAAAACGGATGGCACTGTGATAAACTGCATCCAGTTTGCTGAGTAGAGTATTGGAAGCTATTTTGTAGATGAAATCGCCGAAGTCGAGGATCGGTAGGATAGTCAGTTTTACTAGGGTAAGTTTGGCGGCGTGAGTGAAGGAGGCTTTGTTGCGAAATAGAAAGCCGACTCTAGATTTGATTTTGGATTGGAGATGTTTGATATGAGTCTGGAAGGAGAGTTTGCAGTCTAGCCAGACACCTAGGTACTTATAGATGTCCACATATTCTAGGTCGGAACCGTCCAGGGTGGTGATGCTAGTCGGGCTTGCGGGTGCAGGCAGCGAGCGGTTGAAAGGCATGCATTTGGTTTTACTAGCGTTTAAGAGCAGTTGGAGGCCACGGATGGAGTGTTGTATGGCATTGAAGCTCGTTTGGAGGTTAGATAGCACAGTGTCCAAGGAAGGGCCAGAAGTATACAGAATGGTGTCGTCTGCGTAGAGGTGGATCAGGGAATCGCCCGCAGCAAGAGCAACATCATTGATATATACAGAGAAAAGAGTCGGCCCGAGAATTGAACCCTGAGGTACCCCCATAGAGACTGCCAGAGGACCGGACAGCATGCCCTCCGATTTGACACACTGAACTCTGTCTGCAAAGTAGTTGGTGAACCAGGCAAGGCAGTCATTAGAAAAACCGAGGCTACTGAGTCTGCCGATAAGAATATGGTGATTGACAGAGTCGAAAGCCTTGGCCAGGTCGATGAAGACGGCTGCACAGTACTGTCTTTTATCGATGGCGGTTATGATATCGTTTAGTACCTTGAGTGTGGCTGAGGTGCACCCGTGACCGGCTCGGAAACCGGATTGCACAGCGGAGAAGGTACGGTGGGATTCGAGATGGTCAGTGATCTGTTTGTTGACTTGGCTTTCGAAGACCTTAGATAGGCAGGGCAGGATGGATATAGGTCTGTAACAGTTTGGGTCCAGGGTGTCTCCCCCTTTGAAGAGGGGGATGACCGCGGCAGCTTTCCAATCCTTGGGGATCTCAGATGATACGAAGGAGAGGTTGAACAGGCTGGTAATAGGGGGTGCGACAATGGCGGCGGACAGTTTCAGAAATAGGGGGTCCAGATTGTCAAGCCCAGCTGATTTGTATGGGTCCAGGTTTTCCAGCTCTTTCAGAACATCTGCTATCTGGATTTGGGTAAAGGAGCTGGGGAGGCTTGGGCGAGTAGCAGCGGGGGGGGCGGGGCTGTTGGCCAAGGTTGGAGTCGCCAGGAGGAAGGCATGGCCAGCCGTTGAGAAATGCTTGTTGAAGTTTTCGATTATCACGGATTTATCGGTGGTGACCGTGTTACCTAGCCTCAGTGCAGTGGGCAGCTGGGAGGAGGTGCTCTTGTTCTCCATGGACTTTACAGTATCCCAGAACTTTTTGGAGTTAGAGCTACAGGATGCAAATTTCTGCTTGAAAAAGCTGGCCTTTGCTTTCCTGACTGACTGCGTGTATTGGTTCCTGACTTCCCTGAACAGTTGCATATCGCGGGGGCTCTTCGATGCTATTGCAGTTCGCCACAGGATGTTTTTGTGCTGGTCGAGGGCAGTCAGGTCTGGAGTGAACCAAGGGCTATATCTGTTCTTAGTTCTGCATTTTTTGAACGGAGCATGCTTGTCTAACATGGTGAGGAAGTAACTTTTAAAGAATGACCAGGCATCCTCAACTGACGGGATGAGGTCAATATCCTTCCAGGGTACCCGGGCCAGGTCGATTAGAAAGGCCTGCTCGCAGAAGTGTTTTAGGGAGCGTTTGACAGTGATGAGGGGTGGTCGTTTGACCGCGGACCCGTAGCGGATACAGGCAATGAGGCAGTGATCGCTGAGATCTTGATTGAAGACAGCAGAGGTGTATTTGGAGGGCAAGTTGGTCAGGATAATGTCTATTAGGGTGCCCATGTTTACGGATTTAGGGTTGTACCTGGTGGGTTCCTTGATGATTTGTGTGAGATTGAGGGCATCTAGCTTAGATTGTAGGACTGCCGGGGTGTTAAGCATATCCCAGTTTAGGTCACCTAACAGAACAAACTCTGAAGCTAGATGGGGAGCGATCAATTCACAGATGGTGTCCAGGGCACAGCTGGGAGCTGAGGGGGGTCGGTAGCAGGCGGCAACAGTGAGAGACTTATTTCTGGAGAGATTAATTTTTAAAATTAGAAGTTCGAACTGTTTGGGCATAGACCTGGAAAGTATGACAGAACTTTGCAGGCTATCTCTGCAGTAGATTGCAACTCCTCCTCCTTTGGCAGTTCTATCTTGACGGAAAGTGTTATAGTTGGGTATGGCAATCTCAGAATTTGTGGTGGCCTTACTAAGCCAGGATTCAGACACGGCAAGGACATCAGGGTTGGCAGAGTGTGCTAAAGCGGTGAGTAAGACAAACTTAGGGAGGAGGCTTCTGATGTTGACATGCATGAGGCCAAGGCTTTTTCGATCACAGAAGTCAACAAATGAGGGTGCATGGGGACATGCAGGGCCTGGGTTTACCTCCACATCACCCGAGGAACAGAGGAGTAGTAGGATGAGGGTGCGGCTAAAGGCTATCAAAACTGGTCGCCTAGAGCGTTGGGGACAAGGAATAAAAGGAGCAGATTTATGGGCGTGGTAGAATAGATTCTGGGTATAATGTGCAGACAGGGGTATGGTGGGGCACGGGTACAGCGGAGGCAAGCCCAGGCACTGGGTGATGATAAGAGAGGTTGTATCTCTGGACATGCTGGTCTCAATGGGTGACGTCACCGCATGTGTGGGAGGTGGGACAAAGGAGGTATCAGAGGTACGGAGAGTGGAACTACGGGGTCCATTGCAAACCAAAACAATGATAACTAGCCTGAACAACAGTATACAAGGCATATTGATATTTGAGAGAGACATACAGTAAGGCATAAAGTGATTGCAGGTCTTGATTGGGAGAGCTAGCTAAAACAACAGGTGAGATAACAGCAGCTAGTCAGCTAACACAGCAACAGCAGGTAAAAATGGCGACGACTAGGCAGAGAGGGTCGGATTAACTACACACAGAGCCTGAGTTAAAACACAGAGCCGACAGATAAAACACAAATAAACAGAATGGAGTACCGTGAATTAATGGACAGTCCGGCAGGCATCAGCTATGTAGCCAAGTGATCATAGTGTCCAGGGGGCAGCCGTAGATGGAGCAGGGAAGCCGCCACTACGCTAGCACGCGGCGTTTAAAGTTAGTAGCCCGGGGGGTGGTCTGCTCAGACGGAGGGGTTCTGCTCAGACGGAGGCCGGTTGAGGGCACAGCGGATGGGGTATTCGTCTGCAGACCAGACGTGGTCGTGTCGACAGAGAATCCAAGCCGGATGGCGGTGGCGAAAGAGGTATTGTAGAATTGTGTTTGCTAGCTGGTGCTAGCTTCGTGGCAGTGGCATTAGCTGCAAGCTAGCTGTGAGGATCAGAATTAGTGGCTCAGGGATTACGGCAGGAATCTGGCGTTGTTGTGGAGAGACAGTCCGATGCTGGTAAATTGGTGAGTAATATCCAGGCTAATAACAGGGCTGGTGTCTGTGCAGAAGGTAAAAGCTGCTAGCAGCGGCTAAAAATGACTAAATAGCTTGTAGCTGATTAACTGGTTAGCTACTGGGGGTTCTTGAATGTGTTCCAAAGTTTAAAAAATAATAGCGATTCCGTATCACATTGGGTGAGGTAGGTTACCGGAAGGTATAATCGAATAAAAAATCGAAAAGAGATAGATTTTTTTTTTAAATATATACAAGAAATACGAAAAATACAAACGTACACGAGAGGATGAAACAAAACACGTCTACACTGCTACACCATCTTGGACATGGTCAGTCCACACTAAGAAGGGGTGTTCTGCCCCCTACAACCAGTGCCTTCACTCCTCCAACGCCATCTTGACGGTGAGGAGTTCTCAATTTCCCACATCATAGTTCCTCTCAGCAGGTGTAA
The DNA here is from genome assembly GCF_016432855.1 of Salvelinus namaycush. Classification (NCBI taxonomy): domain Eukaryota; kingdom Metazoa; phylum Chordata; class Actinopteri; order Salmoniformes; family Salmonidae; genus Salvelinus; species Salvelinus namaycush. The sequence goes on along the minus strand of NC_052307.1, from coordinate 57,812,647 downwards.
TTGGAGATTGGAGAGGAAAGTGCAGGGGTGCAGCTTTTGGTCCTGGGCAGAATGCTGGGACAGGATGGCCCTCACTCCGACATCCGAGGCGTCAACCTCCCCCACAAACTGACGGGACAGGTCCGGATGGATTAAGATGGGGGCTGTAGTCAATCGACATTTGAGGTCCGAGAACACCTGGTCAGCTGCTGGAGACCACATGAAGGGAACCTTGGGAGAGGTGAGTGCTGAGAGGGGGGAAACCAGGATGCTATAGCCCCGGATGAAGCAGCGGTAGAAATGAGCAAACCCCAGGAAACATTGCAGCTGCACTCTAGATGTGGGTTGAGGCCAATCCACCACTGCTTTCACCTTGTCTGGATCCATCTGTATATGTCCTGCAGCAATGACAGATCCTAGGAAGGAGATGGTGGAGCAATGGAATTCATGCTTCTCCGCTTTAACGAAAGCTGGTTCTCCAGGAGACGCTGAAGGACTTGTTGGACGTGGAGGATGTGTTCTTGACCTGAACGGGAAAAGACAATGATGTCGTTGAGGTTGACAAACACGAAATGGTTCAGCATGTCCCGGAGCACATCGTTGACCAGGGTCTGGAACACCACGGAAGCTTTGGTCAGTCCGAATGGCATAACTAAGTACTCATATTGCCCACGAGCAGTGTTAAAGGCTGTTTTCCACTCATCTCCCTCCCGTATCCGAACCAGATGGTAGGCATTCCGAAGGTCCAACTTAGAGAAGATGGTCGCTCCCTGAAGAGGTTCAAAAGCCAAGGAGATGAGTGGTAGAGGGTAACGGTTTTTAACCATGATGTCATTAAGGCCCCTGTAGTCGATACACGGGTGCAGGATTTTGTCCTTCTCCACAAAGAAGAACCCTGTGCCGGGTGGAGAAGCCAATGGACGAATACTCCCTGCAGCGAGAGAGTTCTCAATGTACTCCTCCATAACCTTGGTCTCCAGACCCGACAGGGAGTTAAGCTGCCCCCGGGGATTGTGCTTCTGGAGCCATGACTATCCCAAAACCACAGGTACATGGGGAGATTCAATGAGCAGGAACTGCATCCACTCACTGTAATTTCCTGATTCTCATGGGTCGATCGGAATCATAGTGTGGGTGACTCTGACAATAGAGCACCCTTCCAGCGCTCTGACATCCATGGGAATGGAGAGGGGTTGAGTGGAGATGCCCAGCTCCGACACCAATGTAGCATCGATAAAGCTCTCATCTGCCCCAGAGTCAATGAGCACCCGCAGTGATTTGGCCTGTTCACCCCACAACAGGGTGGCACGGAGAGTAATGCGAGTAATGGGAGATTGGGAAATCCCTGTACGGCTCACTAGTACTCGTACCTACTGATGGGCCTGGTCTTTTAACCTCTACCGACCACCAAACCCGGATCCGGGATCCCCCCCAGCATAATTGCTGACTAGCATAGCCTAGCCTAAAGTTACAGGGATATCATAAAAAAAATTGTTCATGAAATCACAAGTCCAAGACACCAAATGAAAGATACAGATCTTGTGATTCAAGCCGTCATCTCTGATTTGTAAAATGTTTTACAGGGAAGACAAAATATGTAAATCTATTAGCTAACCACTGTTAGCAAAAGACAACAATTTTTTTACTCCACCATTTTCTTACTGCATCAGTAGCTATCACCAATTCGGCTAAACTAAGATATTGATAGCCACTAACAAAGAAAAAACCTCATCAGATGACAGTCTGATAACATATTTATTGTATAGGATAGGTTTTGTTAGAAAAATGTGCATATTTCAGGTATAAATCATAGTTTGCTATTGCAGCCACCATCACAAATCTCACCAAAGCGACTAGAATTACTACAGAAAGCAACTTGTATTACCAATTTACTCATCATAAAACATTTCTTAAAAATACACAGCACATAGCAATGGAAAGACACAGATCTAGTGAATTCAGACAACATTTCAGATTTTCTAAGTGTTTTACGGCGAAAACACAATAAATCGTTATATTAGCATACCACATATGCAAACGTTACCCCAGCATGAATTCAAGCCAAAGTGAGCGATAACGTAATCATCGCCAAAAGATATTAATTTTTTCACTAACCTTCTCAGAATTCTTCCGTTGACACTCCTGTAACATCATATTACAACATACATATATTGTTTGTTCGAAAATGTGCATATTTAGCCATAAAAAACCGTGGTTATACAATGAAGATGGTAGCAAAACCAGCATGGAAAAGTCGGTCGCCATCTTTCAGAGTGATCTAGTTTAATCAATAGCTAATCATATACTTGACTAAAAAATACAGGGTTGACAGGAATCGAAAGACAAATTAGTTCTTAATGCAATCGCTGATTTACATTTCTAAAATTATCCTTACTGTGCAATACAGGGTTCGCCAAGCGAAGGGATAGAAAACAAAATGGCGAAATATGCGTTTAAAATATTTCGACAGAACAACGATTTATCATATTAAATATTACTTACTATGAGGTGATTTTCCATCAGATTCTTGGGCAATGTATTCTTTCTTGGGTCTAATCTTCTTTTGGTCGAAAGATGTCCTTTGTCCGTCGAAATGCCCGCTAACGTTCGACCGGGACCCCGAAACGTGCCCGGTGCTTCACATAGAAATGCATCAAAATCGCACTAAACGGATATAAATTGCTATAAAACGGTTTAAATTAACTACCTTATGATGTTTCTAACTCCTATATCGAATTAAATTACAGACGGATACATTTCACGTTGATAACCGAGCCTTTGAAAATGGCATCCGGAGGTCCCTTCCTGCGTAAGGGCGAGCGTCGAAAGGGGGGCTACTCTCACTCCTTGGTCTTTTATAACCTCTGAGAGCTACCTAGAAGGCCCATTCCACTTCTCATTGGTTACTGACATCCAGGGGAAGGCGGGTGCAGTTCGTGTCGTTCCATAGGATACACAGAGACCTTAAAAACTGATCTGAAACCAGAGCTTCGCTCTCAGACCTTTCACTGTCTGTCATGGATTTCGCTGTAGAAAGAGTTCTGGGTCACCCACAGACATAATTCCAACGTTGTATGAAACTAGAAAGTGTTTTCTATCCAATAGAATTAATAATATGCATATTGTACGAGCAAGAATTGAGTACTAGGCAGTTTAATTTGGAGACGACAAAATGCTAATTCGGAACAGCACCCCCTGTAGTCGCAAGAAGTTAACAGACAGGTGGAAATATAATGTCCTGTAGTCCTGCAATACAGACAGCTCCTGGTGTTCAGTTTGCTTAAACGTTCATCCGGAGACAATCAAGCCCTTCTCAGGGATCTAGAGGAGGGGAATCGACCACCCTCGGCGATTCCCGTGAGCATTCAGGTGACATCGGATTCTCTCTGAAATGACTTTCGGGGTTTCCGGGATTCCTCGGCGGCGAGGTGGGAATCGAGGGCGAGCGACGGCGACAAGGAACAGATTCCCTCTCCCTCCTACGATCTCGTAACCGTCCATCGACCCGGATGGTCAAGGCTATGAGGGAGCCGAGGTCCATGGGCAGCTCACAAGCTGCGAGCTCATCTTTGATCACCTCCAATAATCCGTGAAGGAACATGTCGAACAATGCTTCCGGGTTCCAGGCACTCTCAGACGCCAACGTGCGAAAATCCACTGCATAGTCTGCCACACTACGGGAGTCTTGACATAGCTGGAGCAGGTTACAAGCAGCGTCTCGCCCGGACAACGGAGAATAGAACACCTTCCGTACTTCCGCCACAAACTCCTCCAGACTGAGGCAAACGGCTGTTGCTCCCACACCGCCGTAGCCCAGGCGAGTGCCAAACCCTCCCCTAACCCAAACAACGCTGGGCCAATTGTGCTCCGCCCTATGGGACTCCCGATCACGGCCGGTTCTGATACAGCCCGGGATCGAACAAGGGTCTGTAGTGACATCTCTAGCACTGAGATGCAGTGCCTTAGACCGCTGCACCACTCGGGCGCCCAGTAAATTATGTACTCTAGAATTGCATGAAATGCGTATGCAAAAGGCATTTCTTTATGGACCCTGCAGAAAATGTTTCCCCATGTATGGAAATCCCCAGAAACACCTCTGCTCAACTGTAGCCTATGCCACATCACCAATGTTTTTATGGTGTTATTATAAAAGGGATTTTTCTTCCAGAATAAAGTCCCAGGGCCTATGATCCTGCCCTGAAGATACCTTTCTAGCTAATAGGCTCTGTAGGAGTTTACACTTCCTCTTCCAATGAACTGTGGGGAAGTCAAAATAATGAAACTGTCCACCAAATCTATTAATTTTAAACTATTTTACTATTCTAAACTTTTTTATTATTACTTGCCATTATCTTTTACCTGATCATAAGACAAGATGTTACTTTTTTTGCTAACATATGATGGGGGTCCCTGGTTATCCTGTTTGCCTAGGTGGGGGTCCCTGGGCAAGAAACGGTTGAAGACCCCTGGTCTTGAGAGACTCTTTTGAAGTGGCTTTATGTTCTTCGTCTATGAAGTGTATATTGTATGTACATACATATAGAGAGAAGGAAAGCTGCCTATGTAATGGATCTAAAACACCTGATTCTTCCTCAGACATGGCAGAAGAAAAAAGCCCTACATCAGTTTAGACACGAGTGGATGCTCAATGTCTGCGGCCCGCTGCTTTCCTCCTTTTCAGAGCGAGGGGCACTTTTACTTTTTTCAAGTCTGTGTGTCTATGAAGGAGCTGCATCCATACAGCATCCAAAACCCAGCATGAGAGCATTTGATATTCATAGAACGAAAGCAGAGAAAGTGAAACAACAGCAGGGACAATGCTTTATGCGTGATATTACACTGTAATTATGATATGGATGCAGTCATAGAGAAATCATGAAACACACTTGGTGAAGGCAATAATCGTGTACATTACTTGGGTGGAGGCACTTCAAAGCCCACCGCCTATGTGACTGCTCACCATTTGGCACAATGTAGGATCAGACACACAGTGATGCATCTCTAATTTCTGTTAGAAAAAAAGACTCTGTCTATAAGCAGCCTCATACTGGGTATTGACAGATACATTTTGATTTGTTGTTTACCATTTATATTAACTGATCAGAGAATGGGATTTTTTTGTGGGATGTTCAGAGAAACCATCAGAATTATCAATCCATCACCCTCTCAATATGCAGAGAGAGAAAGAGAGGAGGTTAGGTGGTGGACATGGAGACCTTCATGCCGACAGAGCAGTATGCTGGCAGATCTACTATGCCTCTTTTATCAAAGATAAGTAGTATTGATTTACTTTGAGACTGAAAATGTGTTGGTTTTAAGAGCTGACATTTAATAATCTCCACCTAATTCATGTTTTGCTGGGAGCTACTTGAGATCTTGGTGAGTCCTCCATTGTTTCTCTCTTTTTCCCCGTGTATACTGTGTATGAATGATTACAGTGGCATACATACACCTCTCAGCGGGTTAAAATAATGGGAGCCAACAGTAAATGGTGCTTTATTTTATATAGCTACATAAGAAATGCTATTACCAGCACTTATTTTTTTTACTTGACAACATATAGTGAAATACAAATATACTAATCTATTCACCTAGGTATCCTGGCCTACTGTCAGGGTTCACGGCAGGGATTGTGAATTCAGGCCTTGACCCTGTCCATTAACGAGGTGGAGCATTCTTGCTGCTGCCCTCAGTACCCAGTGTCTCAGTGGAGGCGCACTGAAACACAACACACCAAATGAGATGTGACTTGCACCGTGATACTGTTCTATTTATACTGGACGACATTGAGCGAGATGCAAACGCGCTCACCTGCTGCTTGATTAGGTTTGGTGTCTATCCAGCCCTTGGAGGACTGCACAATTTTCACCCTCAGATTCAAGGGTAGGAGTCATGCACCCCTCCCCCAAAACGGAACCAAAACAATAGCTCATTATCTAGTGTGAGATTCCATCTCTCATATGTGAGGTGGGAGCGTAGCAAAAAAACATGTTAGAATCTGTGTTTGAGTGTGTGTCTTGGCTTTTATTTTCACTGCAGGCTTGCTCCCCAGGGTTTGAGCAGAGGCCCCTCAAGTAGGTTGCAAGGGGAAATCACAGCAGCCAGTCTCCATCACTCAGCCCTTGTTGAGGCTGTTTTTGTTCCCCTTCAATTGATGCAGGTTAAGGAAAAACACAGAAAGCGTGAGTTTTTAAGAGAATGGCTGCAGCAGGATTAATGACCAGAGCAGCAAACTTGGCTTTTGCTTGCATCAGGTAATCAATGATGTTCAGACAGGCAGATGGGAGGCCAGTATAGGGGCTCAGTGATAGCACGCAGAGCAGTAGCAGTGACTAACCTCCCTTCATTTCTCACTAAGACAGAGGGCCTGGGCTAACCAAACAGACAAGGTTAAACACTGCTGATACCAGAGTTGAATCACGGGGGCTTTATACAATCTAATGATTATATTATATTTCTTTCTAGGCCTTATTGTGGAATGTAGCATAACAATTATTGTATTGTTTATGATGAAGAAGATCAACCATTAACTACCTATATTTTGGTATGATATGATAAGATATATTATATAATCTGACTGTACAAAGCAGCTAAAAATGGCAATGTATGACAACAAACAGACAAGTCATCACACATAAATTGTTGTAACACTGCCTGCATTGTTTGTGGAAAATATCTCAATGTGGAGCATCTGGTGCATATAATTGGATTATAAAAAGTTAAAGTCAATTCAAATATTTCAGTCATAGAAAGTTTCTAGAATTTCAAACACACTGCGCTTTGATTGACGTGACGGTTTGTTCAGTGTTTAATTGCATTTTCATAGATAACCTGTCATGTTGACTAGATTTTGTGTTTATTGCTGATTCCTTTCTTAGCTTTTCTTTGTTCTTACTTGTGATGTTCTGGAAAAGTACCTGCTTTCATTTTCCCATTGCAGTCAAATTCAAATGAATAAAAAGAAATGTTACAACTTCAAAGCTTTTTTCATGTTTATTAGATGGCTATAGAGTATGAATAATGTTTACACAATGACTGTCATTAGCCTAATTTGTGTCATTATACATTCATTGTATAAGGTTAGAACAGGCTTCAGGTGGAACACATTAAATATAGCTTGTCTTTGTTCCTACTTGTGATGTTCTGGAAAAAGTATACTGCATCTATATGTGTATTAGTCCTGAAAATGGCCCATAGTGAATCTTATCTTGAAACACAATGTATATACAGTACCAGTCAAACGTTTGGACACACCTACTCGTTCAAGGGTTTTTCTTTATTTATACTATTTTCTACATGGTAGAATAATAGTGACGACATCAAAACATATGGAATCATGCAGTATCCAAAAAAGTGTTAAACAAATCAAAATATATTTTATATTCTTCAAAGTAGCCACCCTTGACTTGATGACAGCTTTGCACACTCGTGGTGTTCTCTCAAACAGCTTCACCTGGAATGCTTTTCCAACAGTCTTGAAGGAGTTCACACATATGCTGAGCACTTGTTGGCTGTTTCCCTTCACTCTGTGGTCCAACTCATCCCAATCCATCTCAATTGGGTTGAGGTCAGGTGGTTGTGGAGGCCAGGTCATCTGATGCAGCACTCCATCACTCTACTTCTTGGTCAAATAGCCCTTACACAGCCTAGAAGTGTGATGGGTCATTGTTCTGTTGAAAAACAAATAACAAATGCGCAAACCAGATGGGATGGCATATCGCTGCAGAATGCTGTGGTAGCCATGCTGGTTATGTGTGCCTTGAATTCTAAATAAATCACTGACAGTGTCACCATCTAAGCACGCACACACCATTACACGTCCTCCTCCATGCTTCACGGTGGGAACCACACATGCAGAAATCATCCGTTCACCTACTCTGTGTCTCACAAAGATATAGCAGTTGGAACCAAAAATCTCAAATTTGGACTCCCCAGACTAAAGGACAGATTTCCACCGGTCTAATGTCCATTGCTCGTGTTTCTTGGCCCAAGCAAGTCTCCTCTTATTATTGTTTTCTTTTAGTAGTTGTTTGTTTGCAGCAATACGACCATGAAGGCCTGATTCACGCATTCTCCTCTGAACAGTTGATGTTGAGATGTGCCTGTTATTTGAACTCTGTGACTCATTTATTTCGGCTGCAATTTCTGAGGCTGGTAACTCTAATGAACTTATCCTCTGCAGCAGAGGTAACCCTGGGTCTTTCTTTCCTGTGGCGGTCCTCATGAGAGACAGTTTCATCATAACGCTTCATGGTTTTTGCAACTACACTTGAAGAAACGTTCAAAGTCCTTGAAATTTTCCACATTGACTGACCTTCATGTCTTAAAGTAATGATGGACTGTCATTTATATTTTGCTTATTTGAGCTGTTCTTGCCATAATATGGACTTGGTCTTTTATCAAATAGGGCTATCTTCTGTATACTACCTCTACCTTGTCACAACACAACTGGCTCAAATGCATTAAGAAGGAAATGCATTCCACAAATTAACTTTTAACAAGGCACACCTGTTAATGGAAATGCATTCCAGGTGACTACCTCATGAAGCTGGTTGAGAGAATGCAAAGAGTGCAAAACTGTCATCAAGGCAAAGGGTGGCTACTTTGAAGAATCTCAAATATAACATAAATTTTGATGTGTTTAACACTTTTTTGGTTACAACATGATTCCATATGTATTATTTCATAGTTTTGATGTCTTCACTATTATATTACAATGTAGAAAATAGTAAAAATAAAGAAAAACCCTTGAATGAGTAGGTGTGTCCAAACTTTTGGCTGGTACTGTCTTTGACTAGGCCTGGAATTACATTAACATTTTATCCTGGCACATATATGAGGTCATCTGAACTTTTAGTTTTTACATCAGTTGAACCTGGAGTTCCATCCAGGAGTTTCTGTATGCGAAGGCAGCTCACGTGACTGTGATGAAGCGCCCATTAATTTGAACATGCTGACCTTACAAAGGAAAACTGTCTCAAACTTAGTCAAATCTCAGAAGTATCATAGGATCAATCGAGCTGACTCAAGTGTTTTACCAGTGTGATTCTCAGTCAAGGGTGTCAGTGCAGGATAATACCGCCATCTATCATGGTGATGAGACTAAGTATTGGCTCCCTGTGACAGACGCTGATGAATGGAACTCCTCTAAGACAGACTTCACAGACTCACTAGATCAGCAGCCTGGCTCTCTCACAAAAGGCCGCAATCCGTCCCAAATCCATTCAAGATCCGGAATGTATAGCCAGACATCGTTAACGCTTTGTTATTTTCATGCATTACTTTATATATTTCAACTGAGAACTAATAAATCATGTTTTTAATCTGTGACTGACATTGATAAGAAATCAACACTGTTCATAACTTTGTTTCTTGTTTTGTATTAGCTGATATGGTGGTGATATAATGAAATACAGTGGAACAGAGGATCGAAACCTCTCATAATGCAGGGCTGGTAGTGCTGTCACTACCTTCAGTAGTTTAAGGTTACAATCAGAACTCAATTAAGCTGTTCCTTATTTATTGGCATTCCTTGCCTGTGTCCCAGTAATTAGTAATTTAAAAGGAATCGACATAATGACTAGTTAGACAAGACGTGTTTTCTGTGGATATGGACAATATGGATTGTTTTAAGAAAAGCCTAATTGGAGTAGACTGAGAGCAGAATTCTCAATAAAAAAGCAATGAAACAACTTAATGCTTGACATCCCTCTGGTAGTCTATCTCTGCAGAGAACAGCTACTCCACACTGGCTACCACATCTGGCAATTTGAGACACAAACAGAACTTACCATATGATTCATCATTGGTATATTGTCTGTTGTCTTGTCACTTCAGTTCTGAATATTATCACCCTTGAAATTGTGTCAAACCACACGTACTTGTAACATTGAATAGTTAGCAATGAAAAGGTAGAATATTCTACTCTTAACCTTAATAGATTTAATTTCTTTCTGATTAAATTACGTTTCACTGAATCTTAACTGCTTTTTGTGAACCTACTTATGTGCTCCGATTTGCAATTTGACTGGAAAATTGAAAATATTATTGTATTATATAAATAACTGAGAGTCAGAAAGACCAACAAGCATTTTTCATTTATCCTACTTTCACAATTTTGTACAGTGCCTTCGGAAAGTATTCAGACACCTTGACTTTTTACACATTTTGTTACGTTACAGCCGTATTCTAAAAATTGATTAAATAAAAACAAATCTTCAGCAATCTACTCACAATACCCCATAATGAAAAAGTGAAAAAAGTTTTTAGAAATGTTTGCAAATGTATATAAAATTATAAAATTATAATACCTTATTTACATAAGTATTCAGACCCTTTGCTATGAGACTTGAAATTGAGCTCAGGTGCATCCTGCTTACATTGATCATCCTTGAAATGTTTCTACAATTGGAGTCCATCTGTGGTAAATTCAATTGATTGGACATGATTTGAAAAGGCACACACCTGTCTATTTAAGGTCCCACAGTTGATAGTGCATGTCAGAGCAAAAACCAAGCCATGTGGTCAAAGGAATTGTTTGTAGAGCTCCGAGACAGGATTGTGTCATAACACAGATCTTGGGTAGGGTACCAAAACATTTCTGCACCATTGAAGTTCCCCAAGACCACAGTTGCCTCCATCGTTCTTAATTGGAAGAATTTTGGAACCACCAATACTCTTCCTAGAGCTGGCCGACCGGCCAAACTGAGCAATCGGGGGAGAAGGGCCTTGGTCAGGGAGGTGACCAAGAACCCGATGGTCACTCTTACGGAGCTCTAGAGTTCCTTTGTGGAGATGGGAGAACCTTCCAGAAGGACAACCATCTCTGCAGCACTCCACCAATCAGGCCTTTATGGTAGAGTGGCCAGACAGAAACCACTCCTCAGTAAAAGGCACATGACAGCCCACTTTGAGTTTGTCAAAAGGCACCTAAAGACTCTCAGACCATGAGAAACAAGATTCTCTGGTCTGATGAAACCAAGATTGAACTCTTTGGCCTGAATGCCAAGCGTCACGTCTGGAGGAAACCTGGCACCATCCCTAATGTGAATCATGGTGGTGGCAGTTCATGCTGTGGGGATGTTTTTCAGCGGCAGGAACTGGGAGACTAGTCAGGATCGAGGCAAAGATTAATAGAGTAAAGTACAGAGAGATCCTTGATGAAAATCTGCTCCAGAGCACTCAGGACCTCAGACTGGGGCGAAGGTTTTCTCATTCCAACAGGACAAAAACCCTAAGCACACAGCCAAGACAACGCAGGAGTGGCTTCGGAACAAGTCTCTGAATGTCCTTGAGTGGCCCAGCCAGAGCCTGGACTTGAACCTCGATCTAACATCTCTGGAGAGACGTGAAAATAGCTGTGCAGCAACGCTCCTCATCCAACCTGACAGAGCTTGAGAGGATCTATAGAGATGAATGGGAGAAACTCCCCAAATACAGGTGTGCCAAGCTTGTAGCGCCATACCCAAGAAGACTTGAGGCTATAATCGCTGCCAAAGGTGCTTCAACAAAGTACTGAGTAAAGGGACTGAATACCTATGTAAATATGATATTTAATTTTTTTCATCATATAAATGAGCAAAAATGTCAAGTTTTTAAACATGCATTTTGTCATTATGGAGTATTGTGTGTAGATTGATGAGGGGAAAAACAATTTAATCAATTTTAGAATAAGGCTGTAACCTAAGGAAAAAATCAAGGGGTCTGAATACTTGCCGAAGGCACTGTATATGCAAAATGGTGTCCAAAAGAGTCAAGGTTAAGTTATGCAATGAAGGGGGAAACCAAAGACGTGTACACCATTTCACCAATTCAATGCTGATAACAGATTTATACCTCTTTAATAGCTCTATCCTGGAATCAATTTAGTTTTACACTTACATTGCGGTTGATAACAAACAAAAAAAATCCACCAGAATTCCACAGTCCCAGTTATAGGTAAAAGGTAATATAATAATTTAAGTCATCAGGTGCTGTGAGATTATTGCTTAAATTCTGCAATCAGTGCTAATTTATCAAACTAAGTGATTTATCATATTTAGTCGCCTCACAGTTTGCATGTATCTTGTCATAATTAATTATTTGTGGGATAAATTGTGGCCGCAATAATAGTGATGACAGAAAAGGAACCGTGCCACAGATGAAGACTGATGACAGATTTAAGCATCGGACATGACAGTCGGAACATGGCAGAGATTGGATCCGTAACCCTCTGAGCAGATAATAAATTATCTCTCTCAAATTAAATGATTGATTTGCAGGGGTAGCTGCCGCACCTGGAATGGGTTTTCGTTCCCTTGTATTTTACTGTGAAAGACGCAAAATCCCTCTTCCAATCCGAGAGAAAACCAAGCGGCCGGATGAGCAAAGGAAGAAGCCATGGCGTTAGCTCAACAATCTGAACAGGTCAACAGACTCCTACAACCGTCAGAACTGTCATTCACAGTAGGTACAGTAGTCCTGACTCTCTCTCCCCTCACACTTGCCAACCTGTCTCTCTGCCCTCCTGGCCACACACAGAAATGTCTGAGGTGAAACTCCAGGAGGGATGATGGAAAGTTATGACATGTGACATCAGATCACAGTTCACCTTCAGACAAATGGAATCTGTCAGCTTTCCCCTCAAAGACTGTCTGATGTTTTTTATTGCTGCTTGAATGCATCTGCCTTTTACCAAACATCTACTGTTTACTTCTGTTGCTTCAGTCTCACCTCTCATGACAAGCGATCCCAGGAGAGTCTTGACTTCCTTCCTTTCACAGGTTCTTTCCCGGCGACTAGGCTTTCATTAAACGTGGTGGGCCTACGTTCTCTCATTACTAACTAAAAGTTCACAGTATTGTAATTAAGCTAGGCAAAGCTCTTTGGAGGACTCCTGGGAATACTGATCTGGTTGAATCTCTCTGTATGACACTGTCAGCTCCCATAATCCCATCATGTGTTAAATCTGAAAACTTGGTGGATTATCTCACCATATACTTAATTTGTGACAGTATATTCATAAGAGATTAGTTTGGACTGCATTATACCATGACTAGATGTCAATGACTGTCTCTGTTTTAGCATGAACACAAGAGATTATCCTTGTGATCTATGACACGTCCCAACACTTCTGATGTGTATTTGTTATCTTTCAGCACATTACCCAAAATGCATTTGTGTGCTTACTCCATAACTCAACTTGTTGATTCTATTAGGAGTCTGAAAGAATAGATTAAATTGGCACATGTTCCCTCACAGTAGGCCTACATAAATGTACAAAGTAAATAACATTAATAGGACAAACGTTTCTTAATTAATACTCTGAATTTATACACACATAATAACCATCATATTTAATGTGCTTGCTCATGAGTTATGCTGTGCCACATACTCGTCTCCTGAACGATTATGATTATCTGACTCCAATCTAGTCTAATCCATCACTGTCATGTGCCAGTTACATCTTCAATTAGATAAAAAAATAAAATAATCACAACACTGATGACTAATAAATCAATGATGGTCCATTGCAGTGTTTCTCCTTAATCCATTTTCATGTAATTTACTGTTGATGTAGGATGCACACAATACTAGTTTGGATAAACTGGGGCCTTTCAATTATAGTGCTTTGCATTTGTTGAAGTGCACATTAAGTAATTATAATCCCTTTCATCCCTTTACTCAAAAGTATCAATATAAAGTATGTCATGTTATGGTAAGGATAATAAGTGATGGTCAGGGGTGTAAAGTACTTATTTAAAAATACTTTAAAGTAAAACTTAAGTTGTTTTTTGGGGTATCTGTGCATTACTATTTATATTTTTGACAACTTTTACTTTTACTCCACTACATTACTAATGAAAATAATGTACTTTTTACTCCATACATTTTCCCTGAAACCCAGAAGTACTTGTTACATTTCGAATGCTTAGCAGGAAAATGGTCCAATTCAAACACTTAAGAGAACATCCCTGGTCATCATTACTGCCTCTGATGTGGCGGCAGGGTTGTGGAGTAACAGATTACATGTAATCCGTTACATGTAAGGGATTACAAAAAAACAGTAACTGTAATCTGTTACCAGCAAAAATGTTGTAATCAGATTACAGATACTTTAGAAAAACTAGATGATTACTTCGAGGCTTACTTTTACATTTCGAAAGGTTGTTTGCTGAAAAAAATCTTTGACACTTCTATATTTTCTCAATGACATTCAAATCAGCATTGAAAAAAGGTGCAAGTTTAAATTTGTTCCACCTGATTGAGTCTGACCACAAGTCAGAGACCACTATGATGACACACCAAATGTGTTTGATGGATCACAGGAAAAGAGCAGGAATAGGCTTTTGTAGGCTACAGTTCAAGTTATGTCTTCCAATGGTGCGGCTGCTGTCGGCATCCAAAGATTATCCAACTTGATTAAATGCTTGGAGGTAAGGATGACGGCAGTGGTGTAGTCTACGGCAATACGGATATCACTTATTATTAATATCTACATAGCGCATTGAAGTGAACCACACTGCTGCTCTCTCATTCAGCTATTGGTTGTGGTTGTTGTGGATGGCTGTTCACAAATCTAAATGTGTAGCCTATTTGAACCCAAAAATGGTTTAATTCAAGAAGTTAAAACTGTCTATCAATCATTGTTTTTGAAACCAGTGGACAGCCAATGTAAAATGTGCTCTTGCAATAGCTGCGTAGTGTGGATCCAAGCCTATGGAATAGAAGTGGGGCTAACTCATGCTGATTAAAAAAATACATCCGTAGGCCTAATGGACACATGTGCAAACTTGCACACTTTTGATAGACTTAAAGGGGCAATCTGTAGTTGCTACATCAATTTTTGGACTTATAAATTATATATATTAATGTAAAGATATAATTGAATCATATTATTATATGTAATATAAATCGATGAGTTAGAAGAAACCTACATAACCAAATCATAAAGTAACATTTAACAACCATCTATGTAAACTTTAACATTGTTTTATACTGCAATAGATGTCGTTCAATTGGTAAAATATATTTTTTGTCTTCTTCTAATGCCTCTTAAACGGAAAGTAATCAGATTACATTGCTGAGTTTGGGTAATCCAAAAGTTACGTTACGGATTACAATTTTGGACAGGTAACTAGCAACTGTAATGGATTACATTTAGAAAGTAACCAAACCCTGTCTGGCAGACTCACTAAACACCAATGCTTCATTTGTAAATGAGTGTTGGAGTGTGCCCCTGGCTATCCATAAATTATAATAAACAAGAAAATTGTGCCGTCTGGTTTGCTTAATATAAGGAATGTGAAATTATAAATACTTTAACTTTTGATACTTAAGTATATTTTAGCAATAACATTTACTTTTGATACTTAAGTATATTTTAGCAATAACATTTACTTTTGATACTTAAGTATATTTAAAACCCAATACTTTTAGACTTTTACTAAAGTAATATTTGCTGGGTGACTTTCACTTTTACTTCAGTCATTTTCTATTAAGTTATCTTTACTTCTACTCAAGTATGACAATTGGGTATTTTTCCACCACTGGTGATAGCCTTAAATAGAGCTCTAGAACATTGTAGCTATACATCATTAAGTCCCCTGATGGCCAGTTAACAGAATGTCATTGAACCCAAAGATGTGTATTGATTGCAACTAAGCCCTTGGACACACGCCTTTCATGTCCAAATTTTAATAGATGATAAGGAATCAGACAAACCAAATGAGACGATAATCTTCCTCGTATCACTTTTCTGAAACTCAACAAAGTCACAATCTAAATTGGCAGCATCTGCTTGATCTGATAAACAGTATGTGAACAACATACCCAAACACACACACACACACACACACACACACACACACACACACACACACACACACACACACACACACACACACACACACACACACACACACACACACACACACACACACACACACACACTGTAGACTTCTGAAGAAAATCTGAATGCACTGACTCGGTGTCCCAGAAGAAATGAGAAGCTTTTATCAGCTGCAGTTGTTTGTGACAATTAGTATCAGTAGTATGATATGTCCGGGATCAGGGGAGGAGGTTGGAGGTGAGCGGTCTCGTTCTGGAGACGGTGCTCTGTTCAGTGGCTGAGAGCTTTGGACCACAGCCAAACTCTCCATTAGAGAGACGCGCAAGGTCACTCCACTGGGCTCTCCCCGTGCCAAGCTGCCCTGGCTCAGGCCTCTGCTAGAGAGACGTGGGCTATGCTCCAGCCCATCTGGGACAGGCTCCATGGACAGAGCCAGAGGTCACTGGACAGACCTAACCTAGCCATTGTCCAAAGTCTGGAGGTCGCCTGGGAGAAAGTAATAAAAAATAATACCAATTTTCCCTGTCTATGCAGGAAGGGTCCAGCTGTGCAATAAACAGGTGGCCATGGAGGTCAAAGAAGCCATTGGAAATACATCTCTTGGCTCTTGGGCATGCCCAAAAAGACAAATAATACTGCCAAAATTCTATTTGTTAGCCTCTGACTAGTGCTTTTCTTATGTATTTATTGAAAGAAGAGCTCCCTGTATGACCTTATCCAGACCAGACCTATATGCCATGCAGGCTTTCTGCCAAAGGCTCCATAATTGAGTCTGGAATAATTCCATAAGGATAGCTGATAGAGGTCAAAGACCAAGTTCACTGCCACTTGGACCCCTTATTAATGAGGGGATCACAGCCTTTGGACATGAGTATAAGGCACAGACCTTTCTATTTAAAGAGAGGAATAGCTGTCTGTACATTAGCTTGGATTCAGACTACCCTACAATATATTAAGCTTGGGTTCACACATTTATGATATAATATTGGTTGGCAGTGCCTGTTTCAGTAGATTGACTCTTCAACACTGAAAACAAGTCTATTTTAGAGAATGTGAAAGCATCTTCGTGGAGTATGCGTGATGTTCACTGTATTTATTGTAGCTCACAGTCCCAAGAAATCTAGTTTTCCAGCCTTTAACTGTAATATGATAGGGTTCATCTGCATAACTACGGCGGTGAATTATTAAGCTCTTCACTGTGGATGAGTGAGTCTCATTATGGTTCCCTCAGTACTGCAGAAAGATAAGCATGGCTGATTATTCTAGAATTTCCCTGGCTTCGGATATGCCGTGGAATGGGGAATTCACTTGTACGACCTGAGACAGATAAGACGGAGAATGTGTATTTCGATGTTCTTTCAGGCTCTGGGAACGGATGCAGAAGAAAAGGTAAGCAGTGTGATTCAACATTTCACTCTATGCAGACCGTACAGGCTATATAGTGATAACTTTTCAAAGTGAACAAAGACATCAAAAGGCTGAGGAGACCCAGGGATTATTTAAATACTAGGTGTATTAGAAGCCCGGGCGTGCCTTCCATCCCTTAAGTCATCAACAAAACCTGCTCTACTTCTTCACTCTATCTGAGCAGTGTGTATACTACTGACAAACAGGAGAGAAGAAGATAAAGAGCACGATCACTCAACCAGGCTTTAACAGTATTACTGCATACGATACAAGAAAATCATGGAGGGAAAGGCAGCATTCAAAGAAAGGTCTGCCATTCCAAAGTCGATGTAAAAAAGAGTGACCAGTTATAGGGTCAATTCCATCTCATCAGATTGCCACACTAATGGATTTGATGATACGATTTGTTTCAGTATGCCAATCTCCAATCAGCGACTGAGCAGACCCTGAAGTGTGTGAACCAAATACAAAATAATGTCTTCTTTTTTGGATTTCAATATTTTAAGGACGACAAAAGAACGTTTTTGGACAGATGTTCCTTGTTTACTTTCAAATTTGAACATAAAAGTGTTAAAACTGAAAGACGAATTGCTTGTTGTTGACTCATTATTATTGAAAAAAAAAACGTTAATGAACATCGATAATGGATGTTGTAAAAAAAAATATGATATTGCATGATAAATCATTCAAGTTTTTGATTGATTAGGATCATTAGCATAATTGATTACCATGATAATCAAAACGTGAATCCATCAGTGAATAGGTTTACACATACACGACGGGTAGAGATTCATCTGACGTGTTCTGCTCAGTCTGGAACATAGATGTCACAGGAAATTTGCAACCAACGGGGGGGATGTTTGTATTCTGACCTCCTCTAGCTAAATGAACGATCGTCCTTGATCGGGTATGCATGGGAAATGGATGCATAAAGTGTCGAAAAAAACTATCATGCTGTCCTGAAGGTTAATTTACTCTTAACTCTTAATAAGTGTACATCTGTGGGGACTTCATTATGGGGACATGCTAGTTGCAGCCGACGACCAGATTAACCTTGTGGAGGAGGCACGTTTTCTTTCGCAACCTCCATCTATCCTCATACCAACACAATCGTCATGGGGTGTCTGACGCACGTGCTCGCCAAACATCTGTAGCAGACTAGGCGACTAGAATAATGGGAGAGTGTATCAGCATACAGAAAATGGGATGTATGCTACCATTGTGGTTATAGTTTGGATTTATAGCCTTACACTTAATGATATCTTTAGTAGAAAAGTATAGCAATAGAGATCATTTAGTTCTAGATGTACACGTAAATGTTTGCTATTGCTGTATACTAATGTTTCTGCATAAGTGTAAAATTCCCTTGACATAGATTGCCTTGATTAATCAGGGTTGTGTCTTTACAACTGCCTGTGTGCAGTATAATACAATAATAAATTATAGTGGTTTTAACAACTGCTGAGTCTAGATTTACTCAGTGGGTCTGTCTGTCTTTCCCACACTTACAGGGACAGTTACAGCAAGGTTTTGCATTTTGAAACAATTGATTAATCAATTGATTAACCTTTTATCAGTCAGCAATGCAGTTTGGTTCTCTTGCAACATGCATACCAACCACCTGGATTCCCCATGATAGTGAGAAATGAACACCATTTCATCCACAAGGTAATAACAGTGGAATAATGGCATTGAGGCTTTGCTGCAGGGTAACAAAAACAACACATTTGTCCACCATTAGGAAAGGTGCTGATGCTTCAAAGTGTCAAAATGAGTTTCTGTTGATGTAGCTTAAGGTTATGGTTTGGTCCCAGGGGAGATCAGGATCAGATTATTGAAATAATGCATTTGTTCAGGATGGGAAGTTATAGCCACAAACTGTCCATATTCATTTCTGAGCCCAGAAATCTGCCTTCCATTTATTGTGAAAATGATGTGCGTTCTGTAGTAACAGAGATATAATTGACCCAGGCTCTGCAGGAGACATAGAGAAATGGGATTGACGTCCCACAGAGAAAATTCCTCCTCCTATGTGGTTTTCCCCCAGACTAAATACACCCCTCCCCCCATTCCTCCTCCATCACCATCTCTCATCTTATTTTCCTCCAACCGGTGTGGAAATGCTGTAGCTCTGTGTGCGTTCCCAGTATCTTGTGAGTTCTATCATAGGAACAGTAAGGCCTTTCAGTGTTGCCTCACCTTCATTTTTATCATGTTCAATGCTTTCTAATGCTGCGACGTGTTATCTACCAAGGGTTAATAACCCTGCCCATTTATGTAACCCTTATGAGTAATTTATAATGTTGGGATATGTTAGCCAAAACCGGAAAAAAAATATTTGATGAGCGCTCAAGTTAGATGACATGGACAGTGATCACTTCTGAAATAAATAATGAAGGTGGCGTTTTGCTCTTGGGGGAAGTCTGTCATGTGAACTGAGCTCTGAGCACTGTTACAGAACGGAAGCAGACACTTACACCAAGTGATTTGCTCCCACTACACAGGTACCATTGTAACTATTAATATGCATATGGGAAATGATTAAATGCCGCATAGATAAAATGTGACACACTATAATAAATTAAAATTGTAACCACATATATTCCACATCTATTAATCATTTAATGCTATATTAATGACACGTTTATCAGATGGGTGCAAAATGAAATATTAAGCCGGTGGACCAACATTGCATAACTAAGTCATAGATTAAGGCAATCATGAAAACTTTACAGAGACAGTAAACAGGCAACTTTATGGTGTAGTGTGGCCCAGCCCCCAAAGTCACTCTTATCAACTGTATACAAGGAATTCCTTTGTGTTGTCTTAGGAATTCAGCCTTCTTTGTGTTGCTCTCCACATCACCCATTCTGTCACACCTATGTGAAGCAGAGTATCTGTTGTGATAACATCCTTTAGGTCTGATATCTGATTGGAAGTTAGCTCAAAAGTAATCCTATTGGTCAACAACTCAGATTTTGAATCTAAACTTGGTCAAATGGTTATCAAGCGTCATTGTCACTTTCTCTTTGTTCCTGACCTGTGGTGATGAGATACCTAGACTGTCTCTCTCCCTCTCCCATGAGCTATAGGCTGTGGCACAAGCCATGGTTTCTTTGTCTCTCTCTCTCTCTCTCCCGCTCTAATCATGCCTTTAATAATGCCCTGTAACGCTGTTCATGTTTTGTTACTTAAGCTTTATGCCTTTTATAAAGGTATCATTCATTTTACAGTGACAATAAATATGTGCCATTGATATAGACAATTCTCAGACCTTTCTTAATAGCCAATTTCTGTAACTCAACTATAGTCTCTTGCGGCAGATACCCTAGCAGTTAAGAGCGTTGGGCCAGTAACCGAAAAGTCACGGGTTTGAATCCCAGAGCTGAGTCGACAAAGAATCTGTTGATGTGCCCTTGAGCAATGCACTTAATCCTAATTGCTTCTGTAAGTCACTTTGGATAAGCAGTGGTGGAATAAGTACTTGAGTAAAAGTTAAGATACCTTAATAGAAAATGACTCAAGTAAAGTGAAAACCAACCAGTAAAATACTACTTTAGTAAAAGTACTTTGTTTTAAATATACTTAAGTATCAAAAGTAAATGTAATTGCTAGAATATACTTAAATATCAAAGTAAAGTGTAAATAATTTCACATTCCTTATATTAAACAAACCAGATGGCATGATTTTCAATTTTTTATTTGCGGATAGCCAGGGGCAGACTCCAACACTCAGACATAATTTACAAATGACACATTTGTGTTTAGTGAGTCTGCCAGATCAGAGACAGTAGGGATGACCAGGGATGTTCTTGATAAGTGTGTGAATTGGTCCATTTTCCTGTCCTGCTAAGCATTCTAAATGTTACAAGTACTTTTGGGTGTCACAGAAAATGTATGGAGTAAAAAGTATATTATTTTCTTTAGGAATGTAGTGGAGTAAAGTCAAAGTTGTCAAAAATGTAAATAGTAAAGTACAGATACCCCAAAAAACGACTTAAGTAGTACTTTAAAGTATTTTTACTTAAGTGCTTTACACCACTGTGGATAAGAGCATCTGCTAAATTACATAAATGTAAAACTATTGCTAGATCATCTTCATAGAGTCAGATATTCAGTTTAATAGACTTTGTTCATATTAATTGCATATACTTATTACGGGAACCATGTGAGGTACAGTATATACAAAACCTATATATGATCAATATTATCGCACTACAATAGCATCAAATTAAGTACAATTTTAAACAATTCGCAGATTGACATCTTCAAATATCCCTTAAATATTAGTTTTGTTAAGCATAGGCCAAAAAAAAACATCTGTGAAAAGTGAAACTGTGCCAAAAAGACAAGGAAACCAAAGAATTCACAACTCAACGCACACATTTTTAAGAAAAGACTAATCGATCAATCTCAAACATCAATATCTGTTTGCATCCCTTTAACCGCACACGTTTGCCAACTAATGAAATCTGTGCATGGCTCCCCTCTTATCGATTTCAGAGAGCTCTAATTTGCCGCTTGAGATCAGGCCGCTTCCTCTCTCTCTCTCTCTCTCTCTCTCTCTCTCTCTCTCTCTCTCTCTCTCTCTCTCTCTCTCTCTCTCTCTCTCTCTCTCTCTCTCTCTCTCTCTCTCTCTCTCTCTCTCTCTCTCTCTCTCTCTCTCTCTCTCTCTCTCTCTCTCTCTCTCTCTCTCTCTCTCTCTCTCTCTCTCTCTCTCTCTCTCTCTCTCTCTCTCTCTCTCTCTCTCTCTCTCTCTCTCTCTCTCTCTCTCTCTCTCTCTCTCTCTCTCTCATATATATATATACAAATAGTAGACTAGCATTGGTCAGAATATTGTATGGCAGCTATTACAGTATGGTTAATACCGTACTTGGGGCTACTTAAAATTGTAACATGGCATATGATCCTGTCTGGAGCTCATTTTCAATTTACATACAGTATATCAAATTCTTACTTCACTATCACATCGGCCATCAGCATACCACCCAGCATCCCACTGCTGACTTGCCTCTGAAGCTAAGCAGGGTTGGTCTTGACTCTGTTGTCACTAAAGATCCCATGGCACGTATTGTGTAGAGGTGTTAACCATGGTGTTCTGGCCAAATTTCCAATCTGGCCCTCATACCATCATGGCCACCTAATCATCCCCAGCTTCCAATTTGCTAATCCACTCCCCTGTAACTATTCCCCAGGTTGTTGCTTTAAATGAGAATCTGTTTCAGTCAACTTAAAATAAGTGTTAAATAAAAACACGGCAATCCCCTTGTATTGTGCAAAAAATACCCACCATGTCTCTCTTGCTATCTTTCATACCGAACAATAGACCATGTTATTGAACCCTCCAGCCTCAACAAAAACTTATGTCTCCACTCTGCACAGTTCAAGTGACCCTCCTTCTGCCTTATTCCTCACCCTTGCATCAGTCGGGTGACACCCCTATATGAGGCCAAGATGTTAATGCAAGGGTGAGACGTGAAGCAGTGGGGTGACACCCGACTGATGCAAGGGTGAGGAATAAGGCAGAAGGAGGGTCACTTGAACTGTGCAGAGTGGAGACATAAGTTTTTGTTGAGGCTGGAGGGTTAAATAACATGGTCTATTGTTCGGTATGAAAGATAGCAAGAGAGACATGGTGGGTATTTTTTTCACAATACAAGGGGATTGCCGTGTTTTTATTTAACACTTATTTTAAGTTGACTGAAACAGATTCTCATTTAAAGCAACAACCTGGGGAATAGTTACAGGGGAGTGGATTAGCAAATTGGAAGCTGGGGAGGATTAGGTGGCCATGATGGTATGAGGGCCAGATTGGAAATTTGGCCAGAACACCATGGTTAACACCTCTACACAATACGTGCCATGGGATCTTTAGTGACAACAGAGTCAAGACCAACCCTGCTTAGCTTCAGAGGCAAGTCAGCAGTGGGATGCTGGGTGGTATGCTGATGGCCGATGTGATAGTGAAGTAAGAATTTGATATACTGTATGTAAATTGAAAATGAGCTCCAGACAGGATCATATGCCATGTTACAATTTTAAGTAGCCCCAAGTACGGTATTAACCATACTGTAATAGCTGCCATACAATATTCTGCCCAATGCTAGTCTACTATTTGCATGTGTGTGTGTGTGAGAGAGAGAGAGAGAGAGAGAGAGAGAGAGAGAGAGAGAGAGAGAGAGAGAGAGAGAGAGAGAGAGAGAGAGAGAGAGAGAGAGAGAGAGAGAGAGAGAGAGAGAGAGAGAGATCCAACAGCCAAGATCAGAGGGAATTAGACCACAGGGAAATGTTATTAAATAAACGCTGCAGAATAATGCAGCGTAATAAACCACCGTCTTCTTTCATTAAGGTGGCTTTAAAAGCATTATGCAGTGTAGTTCTAAGTCCTTCAAGGGTGGCTTCCAACGCATGGTGGAAGCATCACTAACTGCCAGCTGTTTGGCATTCAAGGAAGGAAAAGCTCCTCCTGCTGGGTCTTGTGCAGGTGGTTTCCAAATAAGACATAATACTGTAACATGTAAATTGGTCTATGTCAAGCATAATATTTCTATAATGCATAATCTATTGCAATCTTTAACATTATTATTATTTATTTTTTAACCCCCTCTATAGTTGTGCCAAACGCTTTGATATACGGTATGTGGTAGGATATGTTTTCAAGAGTATGTTAGTAACTCCACCTGCTATTATGGCACCTGGAGCCGTGGCCTGTGGGCTTTATGAGAGAGTGCCTGGGGGTGCCGCTCTCGGCCACGGCATGCCATAATTAAAGTCTTGGCCTCTGTTAATACATTCAAATAAAGAAAGAGGTGGATTTACAGTCGCTCCATGCTCACCATGCTACCTTGTACTCATCATGCTACCATGTACTCACCATGCTACCATGTACTCACCATGCTACTATGTGCACTCATGCTTTTCAATGTAAAATATCATATTAAATGGTTTGCACCAACCCCAAGGCTTTTTATTTAAACTAAAGTGGACATGCCTCTATGTTTTACAATGGACTGGAATGACAGAGTAATGGAATGCAATAGAAGGGGGTGGGATAGCATTCCTCGAAGCTCGGATTGGCAGGAATGTTACATTAAAAAAAGAGACTGGTCACATTGCCATTCACAGGTGGGTGATAATTGATAGTGCAGGTGACAAGAGCTAGCCCTGTTCCAACAGGAAACCACAAATAGACGTTGGTACAGTTATCTGCATGGGCATTTTTGCTGCTGCTGTTGTTAATCTGCAAATACTTAAGTGCTTTAAATGTTTGGTAAGTGGGTCAGTGAGTCAGACGGTTCTTTTTCACTTCTCTGCATGACTTACAGCACAGGGGAAATAGAACATGTAGAGAACAAGAGGAAAACCAGCCCTTGTGAAAAAGGGAGTTGTGAAAAACGGCTAGTTTTGGACCAATTACATTCCCACCTTGGCTGTTGCAACCGCGGGTTAGGCGCTAAGGCTGTGTTAATTACGTGTTAATTCTGAGCCTAGAGCTTTTATCAGCTATTCTCTATGAATTAGCAGAGACAGTGATGACGGGTTTGGGGAGGTAGCAGCAGGAAAGAACAGGAGGCCGAAGCGTTGAGATATTAGCAGGCCTAAAACTGTTGCTCGAGTGGGCATGCTTTACACATTTTACAGTTTCGTAACTTCTCTTTTTTCCATTTGTGTGAATTGTCGTTACCACCATTCCAGTCTCTGATAATCAGAAAACAGATGGGTGGTGGGATAGTTGGTTTTAAACTAATAAACTGTCTTGTTTATTGCTTATTTCAAGGGCAATGAAGGTCACACATAATATAAATATAACATGTCACGATTAATAGTACTCTCAATGTCAATCATTGCATAAGGTGTGATGAGTTACCCTGGACATGAGTTGTTGAGTGTGGCCAATACTGATTGGCAGAATATGTAAGTGGAGCTGGGATAGGTTTGAATGGTTATTTGTTGTTTGTGGGCTGAATTGTAGTGTCCCCTTTCCCCTTTCACATTCATATGATCTGTTTGGTAATTCCCTGCCACTCAAGCTCCTATACGGTCTGAGGAGCAGAGAGAGAGCGAGAGAGAGAGAGAGAGAAATGGAATCAGTGGAGATGATTGCAAATTGTCTGTCTAATGCAGCTGTCTAGGAAGCCATTACAGGTGACTTGCTATCAGTCACGTGACGTGAGACACAGACCAGCCAGGAGAGTTCCTCATCTCACTTCTCTCTCAGTATGAGACGCCGTTTAAGAGTATCAGGCGATCACATGTGACCTCACCACTTAAAACTCCTCTGTCTCCCATTTTTTTTTTCTCCTCCATGTATTAGTTTCTTTTTTTTTTGTTCATCTTCCCTGCAGTGCGGCGCTCTGGATCCTGCACAGCAGCTGTTGTTTAGTGATAGATCAGTGAAGCAAAAAATGATGCGGGTATAAAAAATAGATCTTGAAGCAGCACTGCCTCCCCATTCTCTCCCCTTTTGTTCTGCATTAGCAGTGCAACCTCTGGGATTCATTTAGCGGTAATCATTTGTTACTGAGGGGCAGGATGTCTTTCAGGCACCAATGATGAAGTCACCTTTGAAAGGGGTGTAAATGAGAGAGAAATAATTTCCTATCTCCTCTCCCTGGATAAAAATTGATTCACTTGAACACAATAGAAAGAAATGTCAAAACATGGAAGACAGTATTCAATTTATCTTCCATTACCATCATGCTGCATCAGTTTTGGTATTGTTGAGCCGGCTTGTGTAAGTGTGATAATTATGTGTATTTTGATAAATAATATTGCAGATAACCACTCAAATTTGAGTGGTGTCATGCTCACATGTTCAAACTGCTCTATGCTAGTTGACAATTGCCCCAATGATAAAACAACAAGATAAAACTGAGCTTATAGGTACAGGTATAGCAGTTTCTGTCCCTGCAGTTCATTTCTATTGTCATGCGAACCACGTGCCCTCTGAATCTGTATGTACTGTATGATGTGTATCCAGACTGGAAGACACTTAGCATTAAAAGAGCCCCTCAAGCAAAATGTGCGGCACAAACTCCCTGTCATTAGTTTGACATATCTTGTGACCGGTGAACTGAAGTCTTGTCATGCACTGATCATTTTCTGGGCTCTCTGCACAGGTGTGACGGCTCCTTCATAGGCTTTCTTTCTTTCTAAAAAAAAAAATCGCCCTGCAGATGTGTTCACTGCTTTTTGAGCACAGCAGGAGGCACTGGTTGCTCCCCGACACATCCTTCACTTGTCAGTCATCTCTCAAAGTGCTCAAGGACTGACCAAGGAAACTCAGCATTAGCTACAATGACTACCAGTAAGCAAGAGATTATGAACAAAGGAAAAGCTGGATTGCCACATCCCTGACCATGAGTTCTGATTTTGAGGATAATTATGCTGGTGATTGTAGTGAGTCCTCCCTAACGTTATCTGATGTATTCCTAGTGTCATTCCCTTGTCTGGCAGTATGCTTAGATCTCTGAAACATACACAGATGACTAAAAGGAAAAGCAATAATAAAGCAATCTCACCACAAGGAACACCCTATAGTTCAACATGATGAAAGGGCATCAAATGGTTTCAGACCAAAGCAACCACAGCCCTCTTTTTCAAACTGGTTGCTGGGAATCCCAGGGGAAAGTTGGAGTATGTGTTTGATTCTTCTGGGATCTCCAGGCATCAGACATGTGGTGTTTGATTGCCTTGCAGCTCCTCGCAGGGGAGAAAATGAGGTTGAGGTGGACCACTCTGTATCACAGACCCATTCTGGTTGAAGTGGAACCCTGACCTCCAGCTGATTTCTAATGGATTTCAGGAGTCACCAGCAAACACACAGCTGGTGTCCAAACAAACTCATCAGCACACTCTGGATTTGCCCTCTCTTTCTCCACTTTTCTTTTTGACTGCTACCGCCTTTAACCAAAAGCTCAACAATATTGCTATATACCATCATTTTTTGAGGGGGGTTGAACTGAGCCCTTTTCAAGTTTTCTGCAGATGTGTTTTCTGATAATATAAATGCAAATGGCAAACACAACTGCACTACTGTGAGACTCCCGTGCCCATTTCCAGACAATTGACAGTGTCACACATGGAAATGGGCTTGTATAACGTTTATGTTTCTTGTCACACTTCTCGATTTTTCTTTTAAATAGTAGCTATTTAGATACATTTAAATAATCCTTAATAAGCTTCATATTTCTGGATAGCTAAATCATGCATTTACTTGTCTGGAATCAATATAGTGGTGGATATGAAATGTATTTCACTTAGAGTTGTGCTAAAGAGCCAGGACAGGAGTTCTCCCTCTCTACGTTATGATTAGTGGTCCTCATCAACCACTGTCCCTAGGGGTAGCAAGGCTGTTTCAAAGCCTCACTGGAAAGACGTTTTGGACTGTTACTTTTCTACTTTTTAAATGTTCCTCATGTAACTGAGAATGTTTAATTCCACTAGTTGACCTCTTATACGGTAGGTTATATTTTAGGGCATCTCAAATGTATGGTACTTCAATGAATAATTAATGCACATTACTTGTTAAAAGACAGCTTCGCCCAAACGTCAACGCTGACATCTGTAGAGATGTAAATGCACCGAATGCAGATGATCCATTTCTGATGAAAAAAAACATCAGACCCCTGCAAAATATCGGCCATATATTAACATGCTTGAACATCAATCAGTCTATGAGGTAAAGAGTTGTAGCACTATACCCTCCACAGCAGTAATGACATGACTGTGTGTCCCTGGCTGTGTCCCTCGGGTTGGCAAGGCCTTGCCTTTTGTCTCATACAAGTCGAAGTGTATTGATTCATTCTGGAGGGGTTTGCTCGCCACTAGAGATTGCTGCACTCAGGTGGTATTATCTTGAGTTGGGATGTATTCATGGAGTACTGTACTGCGAGAGGACGATGCAGCCAGATTGGTGTGAATGACTTTGCTGCTTATCCCAGAAGCAGAGGAGTGCTGTGATGTACTAGAGATCCCATTATCCTTTGAGGGTATCGAGTAGGCTTCTTCAGCCCAAACAGTCAGATATGCCCTTTCTTATTTTTCTTCAAGCAAGACCCCAAAATTCATTGGACCTGCATTGACGTCAGTTGTAACTGTAATTTAGTCAGCTCCTGAGTGCTGGTTTATCATCTCTTGATTTTGAACCGCTTTTTGACAAAAAATGGGTCCCTCTCATATTGTTGTTCTTGCATGTTGCGAATTGACTAGTTTAATCAAAATATATACATGTTTTCTTATTCTGGAAACCTGAATAGTGGTTTTGATCAAATAGTGCCCTAGGTGTTTAAACCTACCTGATATCAACACACTAGCATGGATAGAGCTCTCAAAGTTCAACATCACCATAGAAACAGATGGACTGCTCAAGGTTTTTTTCTCAAAACACATGAAGTGAAACAATGCCGGATGGAGGTGGAGGGACAACGACCTATTCTTCAGTATAAAACTTGCTAAGATGTCTGCATATAGAGAGCTTCAATTACTTCCACACATACTCTAGCAGAAGTATTCACAAGCCACAAATCTAAGACTTCCAGGCATTTCATGTTGGAGGGCACTTTGTAAAGGTAAATATGCCAGTTGTTCAGGAGTGTTGCCGTGTGTTTACACAGACATTAGTATATTGCCTCAGCCCATAACATTATGGTCAAATTATGGCATGGCATTTTTGGAGATCTTTTATTTTGTATTTTTTATATGACAATAGATATGAGTCCTTTCCCATCTTGAAGTATGGTGTTTTCCTTTGTAATTTCAGAGGAAAGAGAAGGTAAAGGAATAAAGGACATTTGGTGGATAATGCAGACAAACAACATTGGGTCCTTTGCAGCATACACTGGAACCTTGAACAATATGTGAACCTTAAGAAATAAATTCCCATATATTTCAAAGTGCTTTCAATCGTGGTTTATGCAGTCTTTAACCCATATCCCTGGGACCCCATGCTGATCAGGGAAAATAAGGACTCAAGAGCCTACCGTCCGCCTTCCTTTCTCCACATCAAATGGAAATGGAGATAAAAGCCTGTCAGAATGCACTTCAGCACAACTTGCTCCAGTCAGACAGAAATGCAATAGTGACATCCTCCCTATCTGGTCCGTACAATGTAGCAAGCTGACAACCAGCACCCTTTTTGTCAATTTTTTTTATAGGATTTAAAGCATATTTATCTTCATCTTGTATTCTCTTTTTCACAATACCTTTTAGCAGTTGTATTGCAGCTATAATTTAGTGAGATTTTTTGGGATAACAGGAATGAAAGCTTTTAAAAGTTTGCTCTTGGAGAGGAGACTTGTTTGTTTCATTTTCTTACAAAAACCACACTCCATCCATCCATGTGGTTTCAAACTCGTGGGCATACCGAGCATTAGATGGACTGGAAGAAAAGCTCTTTACCTCACACCCAGGATCCTTAAGTGGTCTAGAAATAACAAAATGGGCTACCTCTCTACAGGGATATGTGCTTACCTACAAACTGTATTATTCTTGCAATCCACGGTGAGTTATACAGGTAACTGTCATAATTTACTCAAACAACTATACTTGAGTAAATGAGGGATACAAAGTTTATTGAAAGCAGGTGCTTCCATACAGGTGTGGTTCCTGAGTTAATTAAGCAATAAACATCCCATCATGCTTAGGGTTAGGGCTATGGTTAGGGTTAAGGGTTTTACACTCCAAAATGTCCAGACATTTTACAAAAACAAAGCTCTGTGTGCGTGTGTGTGTGTGTGTGTGTGTGTGTGTGTGTGTGTGTGTGTGTGTGTGTGTGTGTGTGTGTGTGTGTGTGTGTGTGTGTGTGTGTGTGTGTGTGTGTGTGTGTGTGTGTGTGTGTGTGTGGACGTGTTTAACTATACTTGTGGGGACCAGAATTAGTGTTAGGGTTAGAATTAGGTTTAGGGTTAGGGTTAGGAGCAAGGGTTAGTTTTAAGGTTAGGGTTAGGGTTAGGGTTAGAGGTTAGGAAAAATAGGATTTTTAATGGGACTGAATTGTGTGTCTCCACAAGGTTAGTTGTACAAGACTGTGTGTGTGTATATATGTGTGTGTGTCTGCCTGCCTGCCTGCGTGTTTGTTATGACTGGAGTGATATAGTATGGCGTTGAGGCATTAAGTTGATACTTCCTGCACTTTCACAGTATTCCCGGCATTCTCCCAAGGACGGACAGCGGCAGAAAGCAATTGCTATTAGTGCGCATATATAGTGCTAGTAGATAAATATAGGTGGCTTTTAGCTGATGAGTCACAGCGCCGTCAATTAAGATTAGGGCAAGTGCTATCACAGTGTCATAAAGAACAAGATGATGGTGCTCCTTCAATGTCAAAGGTAAGATGAACGGTCATTTTCGAAAATCAAACAAACCAAACAGCTCATATACATAGTCAATTGCAGTGATAAACAGCTCTCTCTACTCCACTGTGGCTTGATCAGGTTTGGGGAGTAACGGATTACATGTAATCTGTTACATGTAAAGGATTACAAAAAATGGTAACTGTAACCGGTTACATTACCAGCCAAAATAATTGATTTAGATTGCAGATACTTTTGAAAAACTAGATGTTTACTTTCAGGATTACTTTTAAATTCAGAAAGGATGATTGCGAAAAAAAATCTTTGACACCTAGGGTTAGGTGGGTTAGGTGGGTTAGGAGGGTTTGACCTCTCTGTTTTCTCAATGACATTCAAATCAGCATTGAAAAAAGACGCAAGTTTAAATTTGTTCCACCTGAGCGAGTCTGACCACAAATCAGAAACCACTATGAGACACACCAATTGTGTTTGATGGATCGCGGGAACAGAGCACGAATAGGCTTTTGTAGGCTACAGTACAAGCTATGTCTTCCAACGGTGCGACTTCTGTCAGCATCCAAAGATTATTACATTTTAATAAACGCTTGGAAGGAAGGATGACATCAGTCATGTAGTCTACGGCGATACAAATATCAATTATTATTGATATCTACATAGAGCATTGATGTGAATCACACTGCTGTTCTCTCATTTAGGTATTTTCGCCTTATGGATGTGGATGGCGATTCACAAATCTAAATGTGTATTTGAACCCAATAATAATTGAATTCAAGAAGTTTAAGATGCCTATCAATCACTGTTTTTGAAACCAGTGGACAGCCAGTGAAAAATGCACTCTTGTTAATCTAACTGCACTGTTCAATTTATAGTAGCTGTTACAGTGAAAGAATACCATGCTATTGTTTGAGGAGAGTGCACAATTTTGAACATGAACAGTTATTAATAAACAAATTAGGCACATTTGGGCAGTCTTGACACAACATTTTGAACAGAAATACAATGGCTCATTGGATCAGTCTAAAACTTTGCACATACACTGCTGCCATCTAGTGGCCAAAATCTAAATTGCTCCCGGGCTGGAATAATACATTATGGCCTTTCTCTTGCATTTCAAAGATGATGACAAAAAAATACAAAATAATTATTTTTCTTCCCTTTGTATTATCTTTAACCAGATCTATTGTGTTAGATTCTCCTACATTCCTTTCACATTTCCACACACTTCAAAGTGTTTCCTTTTAAATGGTATCAAGAATATGTATATCCTTGCTTCAGGGCCTGAGCTACAGGCAGTTAGATTTGGGTATGTCATTTTAGGCAAAAATTGGGAAAAAGGGGCAGATCCTTAAGAGTTAAGGGGAAAGTAATCTAAAAGTAACTGCATGTAATCAGATTACATTACTGAGTTTGGGTAATCCAAAAGTTACGTTATTGATACAATTTTGGACAAGTAACTAGTAACTGTAACGGATTACATTTAGAAAATAACCTAACCAACCCTGGGCTTGATCATATTGAGTGACAGAGCTCACATATGATTGCAGAAAATAAATGTAACAAAAATAGTGCCAGGACATGAATCGGCATCAGTTATTTAGACTGACCAACCAATCCTCTTCTCATGAAGCAATCAGCATTCAAAATATCCCAAAACTCCTCTATAGTCTGTAGGGCGGCTATTGTCCCTTTTATCCTGTCCTGTTTTCAGGCTGCTTGGAGAAGCAGAATGGCAGTAATCCCTATGCCAGGCCAGTGGGACCAGGACAATGTTCAGCCCCACATGTCTCTGGCGGATTCCAAGTAAAGGCCATCACTCTCCTTAATTAGGTCTTCTCTTTTGGGCTGTGACTAAAATCACCTCTGTGGCGCTTTCTTCCGTCAGATCACACCTAATTTTAATTAGGCCCCTCGGAATATTAGCCAGGGTCTTTGTTCCGCTTCCTCTCATTAAGGAACCAGACAAATGAGTCTTTAACTTTATTATACATTTTCTCTCTTCTCTCACTCCTCCCTCCATCATTTTACCCAACTAGGAGGAGGGAGAGGGAGGAATCTCCTCAAGTAGGATACCAAATGAGGCTGAGAAGGAGAGAGTGATATACGATCATCCTTGGTTCTCCTTAACCTAGGGTAATTAAAAATGTCAACACTGATCTCACCCCTCAACATTGGTACAAAACTCCATCCCCATCCCTCTCTGTCTGCTAGCTAGAAGCTATTGTTGGACACTTCATCACCTGTTAAATACAGACTCCTGCACCCGCAAGTGATCTCACATTTCTCTGATATGACAGAGCCAGCATCAAAATGCAGGGAAAAAGAGTTTATATGGGCCGAATACTAATTCAGGATCTCCCCTTAGTTTCATATGAAATTATGTATTGGTGTCAATGAGGGATTTGCCAGAAATCCTAGTTGCATGTAAGTCTGAACTTGGGATCGTTCCAAAAATATTCCATGCTGGATTGTGTGTATATGTGTAGGCATATATTCCCACAAATAAATGTGTAAGCTGACATTGCAAGAAATTCAGATTCTTATTCTGGAATTCTACATTTTATCTCTGTTATTATGTAGAGTACCCCAATGTTCTTGTGTAAGGGGTGTGTGTGTGTGTGTGCTTGTGAGTGTGTGCGGTGTACACGAGGTGGGTGTTTGAGTAATAGATGCTGGTGCTCTGCCAGGTCTGTACTCTGGTGTTCATGAATTATAAAGCTACGAGCAATCGCGGCTTTTACAGAAATTAACCAAAGGAAGCTGTATGTGTTTCGTAATTGGGTCAGTGGTTATTTTCTGCAACACACCTGGGCTTTCAGTAAGCGTTGGGTGTCAATAATTAATGTCTCCTGTCCTGCAGAGGGTGTACAGTAACTCTGCCCTAACACAGCAGATCTGTGTACATTAGCATACCCATGATGATAGTCATAAGCTCTATGATAACAGTTGAGTGCCACTTAGCCTCCTTTCCTTATATGTTTCAGCCTGAATATGGGGGTCAAAACAGGATGGAATGTATCCCTCTTAATCTCTTTATTTATTCATTTTCAATCATGGGTCTGAACAGTGGGGGAAGGTCCCTGTCATTTTCATTACAGCCTATTTTTGCTGGGAATGATTTTTTGAGGGAATTTCAAATACTGTAAATGTAATCTTATAATATGGATTTGCAAAGTGCAAAAAACACCAAAACAGGGCTACATTTTCTGTCTGCTAAGAAACATAATATTTGCAAAAAAAATACTGTATTACTCACAATATTTGCAGCTGAATATACATCAAGATCTTTATGTTTATGTTGTCCATGAGATGGCAGAAATACTTTAAAGGGATAGTTCACACTAAATTACAAAATTACATATTGGTTTCCTTACCATGTAAGAAAGAAAAGGAGAGACCTTTGAAATGGAACCACTGGTTGTTGTTTAGCTAACATAGTCTCAGAGCAGTTTTGACCCCCTTTTTGACATAGACTTGGCGCGCCGGTACCACTTGCCGTACGGAGCAGAGAGAAAAGTCTATAACTGTCACGCATACTCCCGCTCCCCCTCTGGCGCTTGAGAGCGCCTGGCGGCCCATCATTACCTCATCCCGTCAGTCGAGGATGCCTGGTCGTTCTTTAAAAGTAATTTCCTCACCATCTTAAATAAGCATGCCCCTTTCAAAAAATGTAGAACTAAGAACAGATATAGCCCTTGGTTCACACCAGACCTGACTGCCCTTGACCAACACAAAAACACCCTGTGGCGGACTTCAGTAGCATTGAATATTCCCCGCGATATGCAACTGTTCAGGGAAGTCAGGAACCAATACACACAGTCAGTCAGGAAAGCAAAGGCTAGGTTTTTCAGACAGAAGTTTGCATCCTGTAGCTCTAACAGTGTTTTGGGACACTGTAAAGTCCATGGAGAACAAGAGCACCTCCTCCCAGCTGTCCACTGCAATGAGGCTAGGCAACACGGTCACCACCGATAAATCCATGATAATCGAAAATTTCAATAAGCATTTCTCTACGGCTTGCCATGCTTTCCTCCTGGCTACCCCAGCAGCTCCCCCCCCCCCCCCCCCCCCCCCCCGCAGCTACTTTCTGTATATATCAATGATGCCGCTCTTGCTGCGGTTGATTCCCTGACCCACCTCTACGCAGACGACCCCATTCTGTATACATCTGGCCCCTCTTTGGACACTGTGTTAACCTACAAACGAGCTTCAATGCCATACAACACTCCTTCCGTGACCTCCAATTGCTCTTAAACGCTAGTAAAACCAAATGCATGCTTTTCAACCGTTTGCTGGACGCACCCGCCCACCCGACTAGCATCACTACCCTGGACGGTTCTGACCTAGAATATGTGGACAACTACAAATACCTAGGTGTCTGGTTAGACTGTAAACTCTCCTTCCAGACTCATTAAACATCTCCAATCCAAAATCAAATCTATAATCGGCTTTCTATTTCGCAACAAAGCCTCCTTCACTCACGCCGCCAAACTTACCCTAGTAAAACGGACTATCCTACCGATCCTTGACTTCAGCGATGTCATCTACAAAATAGCTTCCAATACTCGACTCAGCAAACTAGATGCAGTCTATCACAGTGCCATCCGTTTTGTTACCAAAGCCCCTTATACCACCCACCACTGCGACCTGTATGCTCTAGTCGGCTGGCCCTTGCTACAACCAAACCCACTGGCTCCAGGTCATCTATAAGTGTATGCTAGGTAAAGCTCCGCCTTATCTCAGCTCACTGGTCACGATAACAACACCCACCCGTAGCACGCGCTCCAGCAGGTATATCTCACTGGTCATCCCCAAAGCCAACAACTCCTTTGGCCGCCTTTCCTTCCAGTTCTCTGCTGCCAGTGACTGGAACGAATTGCAAAAATTGCTGAAGCTGGACACTTATATTTCCCTCACTAACTTTAAACATCAGCTTTCTGAGAAGCTAGCCGGTCGCAGCAGCTGGACATGGTCCATCTGTAAATAGCCCACCCAATCCACCTACCTCATCCTCATATTGTTTTCATTTACTTTTCTGCTCTTTTGCACACCAGTATCTCTACTTGCACATCATCATCTGCTCATTTATCACTCCAGTGTTAATCTGCTAAATTGTATTTACTTCGCTACTATGGCCTATTTATTGCCTACCTCCTCACGCCATTTGCACACACTGTATATAGACTTTCTTTTTTTCTGATGTGTTATTGACTGTACGCTTGTTTATTTCATGTGTAACTGTGTTGTTGTTTGTGTCGCACTGCTTTGCTTTATCTTGGCCAGGTCGGAGTTGTAAATGAGAACTTGTTCTCAACTAGCTTACCTGGTTTCTTTTTCAATCCTGACCGGTTGCATCACCACCTGGTATGGCAACTGCTCAACATCTGACCATAAGGCGCTACAGAGGGTAGTGCGTACGGCCCAGTACATCACTGGGGCCAAGAGGAAAGAGGAAAGCCCATAAAATTGTCAGAGACTCCAGTCACCCAAGTTATAGACTGTTTTCTCTGCTACCACACGGAGAGCGGTACCGGAGCGCCAAGTCTAGGACCAAAAGGCTCCTCAACAGCTTCTAGCCATAAGACTGCTGAACAATTAATACAATTGCCACCCGACTATTTACATTGACCCTTCAACTCCTCTGTTTTGTATACTGCTGCTACACGCTCTTTATTATCTATGCATTGTCACTTCACCCCAACCTACACGTTTAACCTCAACTAACCTGTACTCCTGCACCATGACTCGGTAACGGTATCCCCTGTATATTGCCTCGTTATTCTTATTCTTATTGTGTTTAACTTTTTATTATTATTTTTTACTGTAGTCTATGTGGTAAATATTTTCTTAACTCTTCTTGCACTGCAATGTTGGTTAAGGGCTTGTAAGTAAGCATTTCACTTTAAGGTTTACACATGTTGTATTCGGCGCATGTGACAAATAAATGTTGATTTGATTTGTCCGCACAGAATGCAGACATAAATATTGGAAGCATCAGGGAGTTTTTTTGTTTTTAAATGGGGTTGGTGACGTCGGGTCCGGGTGCCGCTGCCGAAGGAACCGGGGGTGAATCAGCTGGCTCGTCCGGGCTTCCATGCCGTAGCTGCCTCAAGAGGTTTTCTTGCTTCGGTTGGCTTGGCAGGCTCCCATCCCACATCATGCCTCAGCCGGCTACTCGGGCTCCCACGCCTCAACCGGCTCATCAGGCTCCCATCCCACGTCATGCCTCTGCCGGCCCGTCAGGCTCCCACGCCTCAGCATGCTCATCAGGCTCCCATCCCACGTCATACCTCAACCAGCTCATCAGGCTTCCACGCCTCAGATGGCTCGTTGGGCTCCCACGCCTCAGCCAGCTCGTCGGTCTTCCACATTTCAGCTGGCTCATTGGGCTTAGGTGAGACGCTGTGGGGGGGGGGGGGGGGGGGGGCACTGTCATGCCTGCTCCTGCTCCTCCTCTCTGGCGCTCAAGGGCACCAGGCGGCCCATCATTACGCATACCTGTCACCATCGTTACACACATAAGCGCTTCATGGGACTCACCTGGACTCTATTACTTTATTGATTGCCTCCCATATATCTGTCACTTCCTCAGTTTCTTCCCCGTGTCTGCGTTGTTTTGTTCCCTCCGTCCAGGCGCTGTTCTTGTTTTGTTATATGTCCGTTTATCCATTAAATATTCACTCCCTGTACTTGCTTCTCGTCTCCCAGTGTCTGTCCTCACAATGACTTGTGTGGCTGGAGTCTTTTGGGACTTTCTCTGGCACCGCCTAGGACAGAGGTCCTGGATGGCAGGAAGCTTGGCCCCAGAAATGTACTGGGCCGTACGCACTACCCTCTGCAGCACCTTACGGTTGGATGCCGAGCAGTTGCCATACCAGGTGATGATGCAGCCAGTTAGGATGCTCTCCATGGTGCAGCTGTAGATCCTTTTGAGGATCTGGGGACCCATGCCATATATTTTCAGTCTCTTGAAGGGGAATAGGCATTGTTGTGCCGTCTTCATGATTGTCTTGGTGTGTTGGACCATGATAGCTTGTTGGTGATGTGGACACCAAGGAATTTGAAGCTCTCGACCCGTTCCACTATAGACCCGTCGATGTGAATGGGTGCCTGTTCGGCCCTCCTTTTCCTGTAGTCCACAATCAGCTCCTCTGACTTGCTCACATTGAGGGAGGGGTTGTTGTCCTGGCACCACATGGTCAGATCTCTGACCTCCTCCCTTTAGGCTGTCTGTGATCAAGCCTACCACCGTTGTGTCGTTAGCAAACTTAATGATGGTGTTGGAGTTGTGCTTGGCCACGTAGTCGTGGGTGAACATGGAGTACAAGAGGGGACTAAGTACACACCCTTGAGGGGCACTCGTGTTGAGGATCAGCGTGGCAGATGTGTTGTTACCAACCCTTACCACCTGTGTGTAGCCCGTCAGGAAGTCCAGGATCCAGTTGCAGACGGAGGTGTTTAGTCCCAGGATCCTTAGCTTATTGATGAGCTTTGTGGGCACTATGGTGTTGAACGCTGAGCTGTAGTCAATGAACAGCATTCTCACAAAGGTATTCCTTTTGTCCAGGTGGGAGAAGGCAGTGTGGAGAGCAATTGAGATTGAATCATCTGTGGATCTGTTGGGCCGGTATGCGAATTGGAGTGAGTCTAGGGTTTCCGGTATTGGTATTGATGTGAGCCATGACCAGCCTTTCAAAGCACTTCATGGCAACAGACGTGAGTGCTAAGGGGTGGTAGTCATTTAGGCAGGTTACCTTCGCATTCTTGGGCACAGGGACTATAGTGGTCTGCTTGAAACATGTAGCTATTACAGACTCGGTCAGGGAGAGGTTGAAAATGTCCGTGAAGACACTTGCCAGTTGGTCTGTGCATGCTCTGAGTACATGTCTTGGTAATCCTTCTGGCCCTGCGGCCTAGTGATTTTTTGACCTATTTTAAGGTCTTGCTCACATCGGCTACCGAGAGCGTGATCACACATTCGTCCGGAACAGCTGGTGACCTCATGCATGCTTCAGTGTTGCTTGATTTTGTAAATAATGTTTCTACTACTGTCTCTTATGAGAATTAGTCGTCGAGTGGGTAACCCGCCTCTGCCATCCATCCTATTGGTCAACGTGCAATCACTGGAGAATAAATTGGATGAGCTCCGTTCGAGTGATGCGACCCTACCAGACAGGCTAAATGCCTTTTATGCTCGCTTCGAGGAAAGCAACACTGAAGCATGCATAAGTTACAAACAATGTGAAATAAACACACAAAACAGCACAATTAGTTAGGATCCTGTAAAACAGCATCCATCCCCTCCGGCGCCATTATCAGGTCTAGCTAGGTGGCTAGGTTGTTAAAGTTAGTTAGCTGGCTAACTTTAGCTAGGCTAGTGGCTAGGGTTAAGTTTAGGATTAAGTTTAGGAGTTAGGTTAAAGGGTTAACTTTAAGGTTAAGGGAAGGGTTAGCTAAAATGGTTAAGGTTAGGGTTAGTGGAAGGGTTAGCTAACATGCTAAATAGTTGCAAAGTAGCTAACAATTAGTAAGTAGTTGAAAAGTTGCTAATTATCTAAAATGCTATAGTGAGATGAGATTCAAACTCACAACCTTTGGGTTGCTAGACATTCGTGTTATACACTCACCCATCCACCCCAAACAACCACTCTACTTTAGGTTTTGCCTTAATAGGGCGTTGGGCCACCATGAGCCGCCAGAACAGCTTCAATGTGACTTGGCATAGATCAGCAAGTATCTGGAACTCTATCGGAGGGATGCAACACCAGTCTTCCATGAGAAATTCTATAATTTGTTTTTTTACTTTTAGGGGTGGAAAATGCTGTCTCAGGCGCCGCTCCAGAATCTCCCATAAGTGTTAGGTTGAGATCTGGTGACTGAGAGACACACACACACACACACACACACACACACACACACACACACACACACACACACACACACACACACACACACACACACACACACACACACACACACACACACACACACACACACACACACATCCATGTAGGATGAAAGGAGATCAGGTTTATACAAGCTCATGGCCATTCTCACTCACACATGAAAATATTCACACTTACTAATAAATAAATCTGTCAAGCCCAAAGCTTTTTGGAAAAAGGGATTTAAATCAGATTTGTTTGAGGGCGATGGATATGTTTTAAAAAAGTCAATTTAGTTGATGGTTGGTCCAAAACTCAGGATTTGGTATTACCTTAGGTTCTGTTTCTGTACAATACCTTAAAATGATTTACCAATTACCATCACACTTTCTGAAGATTTGCGTGGTGAAAACACAAAATGTTGCCCAGATGTGCATGGAAATACCACATTATAAGACAGCAAACTGAGCAATACATTTCAAAGTCTGAATGACTGCTGAGGTCCGATCCAGTCTGTTGACAACTGCAGTTATTGTTTTGAAGTTACAGTTGATTGATCTCAGTAAAGGCGTGCCCTAAAGCCGCTCATGTGTGACTTAATATACTCCAAGTCTGTGATCTGTCAACCTTCGAGGGCTACAACATTTTACAAAGACCTCAGATGAGAAATTGATCTGACAACCATTCAAGGATAAATCATTTCCACAAGTTAATTACATTGAACAATTTACATGCATGAACATCTGAAGCATCCGTGCATTGCAGTGGAGCCAGGTTTCTAAAGATCAAAGAGCTCAGTGAGAGTAAATGTTTCTCTATTTTTCTCTGTTTAAGTTATTGAATCATGTCTCAAACAATCCTCACGTTAACCACATAGTCAAACATAGCTAATAAAATGTGGATGATAGAGAGCCAAACTAACCAATTTATGTATTTATTCTGCAATCTTGGTGGAACAATTTACAGTCCATTTTTCATTTGATTTGTGTGGTTTAATTACACTAAAGATAAATATGGAAATATCCTGTAAGTGGCTTTAATCTGGTCAAATATTTCAATTTGTGCCATCCTTGAGAATAATATAGAGAGAGGTATGAGTTTTTATGGATAGCTAGTCAATAACATCAGCATGCGCTCCTCTTCTTGGCTGGGATCCAACCTGTTAATACCATTAAAACAATATTGGTAAAAGGCTCTGTGCTGGCAGTGGAGAAAATCTATCAACTCTGTGTGATCAGATTGGATTCCCTGTGTATATGGGAACATGTGTTTCCACACTCCCCTGGAGTAGCTGTCACTTTCAGACATGATGGTTCTCCCTGGGCAAAGAGCACCCATGGCTGCTTACAAAACATTTATTGTTTTTTAGTGGAAGGTAGTCAGAACCACCTCCCTCTATCCTCCAACCCCCATTAATCAGTGGCAAAGCTTTATTTAAGTGCTTCTTGTTGTGACCTATTCATGACTGACACGAGCAGTTAAGAAATACAATGAAATGTGCACAGTATCATCAGGGTGGAGAGGAAGAGTGACGCGTAGCATTTTAGTCTGAGAGTGCCACTAATATTTCCTCCCAGAACATGCTGTCACCCACAAGCCAGCACCCATCTCAATGTCATCAGTCGTGGGTGAAATAGTTCATTCATGGTTGATGAGCACAGTAGGTGGTCACCTGGTCCAATGAGAGAGACTGATAATGAGAACCAGAGGTCCTATAGCAGAATGCTCCAATAGAGGCTGGCAGAGCAGTGCTGTGGTAAAGGTCAGCCATTAACGACTTGGCCTCATGACATCTATATCAGTGCACATCAGTCAATGTGGGTCTATCATCAACACATCGCTGCCAGGCATTTATCAAGGGGTCAAGTCCAATGATGTTGCAAACAAAAGCACAACATCACTCACCGGTTTGTAAGACCAGTGATGGAAAGCAAATTTGAAGCATTTAGCGGGGAGGGAGGGAGGGAGGGAGGGAGGGGGAGGGAGGGAGGGAGGGAGGGAGGGAGAGAGAGAGAGAGAGAGAGAGAGAGAGAGAGAGAGAGAGAGAGAGAGAGAGTTGTACCTAATGTAAAATACTAGTGTAGTTGTTAATTTTATAAACATTCTATAGAAAAAAGTCAAAAGTGAACATTCTCTAATGTTATCATAGTTGAGAATCCTTCCCTGTAAGTGATGAAGCCCACAGACATTTGTAGGTTTGTGTATCCAACCAAAATTCTACTCCCCACATGAAGCCCCTTTTTTCCCCCTAAACCAATAAGCCTGCCCTTTCCTACTGGGTTCACTTCCCCCTCTTTCCCACGGATCAGAACATCCCTCATGTTGGTATTTGGAATCTTTTTATTTCTTATAAGACCTATCAGAGCAAGTCGAGTCTTCCAGCAATATATTAATATTAAAAAGACATATGCAGTTGAGAAAGTGGAAGAAACAGTCGCTGTGCAATGAAAAAGACAGGGGCGGGGTGAGGAAGGGGAGAGAATAGTTGTGTTGATGCTTCTTGTGTCAGATTCAAAGGAGATTTTCACATTATGATTCTGTAACAGTGTGTTGCATACTTCAAAGACCTTATTACAACGCCATATTAGCATTCATGTGCCATTCAAAATGTAAGTCCAACACCTGCATGGGTAACAGGACAGAATTTGCTATTAGGGGAATAGCAGACGTTCACAAAACGAAGGTAGACTTCTTTGGAAAGGAATAGATTATAATTAATACAGCTGAAGCTTTCCACT
Organism: Salvelinus namaycush; assembly: GCF_016432855.1. Classification (NCBI taxonomy): domain Eukaryota; kingdom Metazoa; phylum Chordata; class Actinopteri; order Salmoniformes; family Salmonidae; genus Salvelinus; species Salvelinus namaycush. The sequence continues at coordinate 57,770,499 of NC_052307.1, read as the reverse complement.
CGTATTTACCGTCAGTTAAAGAGAGAGTCACAAACACTGTTTATTATAAAATGATACAGATTAAGCATACAAATACGTCTTGGAGAAGTTTGGCTCCGATTAGAGATGTTTCTGAACAGATCATGTATCACTACTTGGATGGTGTATGTATTTTATGGAATCTTGTTTTCTTTACTTATTTTTTGTTATTTCTACACTGACTCAAATTCATAGCAATGGATTTTGTCTATCTTCACCCTCAGGATGTAGTTTGTTCACTTAAGCATGCGGCAGCTTACGGTGGAGGGCTTTGATGCAACTGTGCTCGCCTGGTACGCCCCACGAGCTATGTGGTGCTTCATTAACTTTTTGTTGAGTTCACTGTTACGAGTTCATATTGTTGCGGGCTGTGCATTCAACTCATCTTCACGTGCCGCCGATGGCTGAACACAGTCAGAGCTGGCTATGGTGACAAGCACATACCACTCAACTCTGGATGGTGAAATCGGCAGTCCTGAGATGTGCATGTCTACTTACCTGCAGCAACTGACCTGAAAATAGGACAAAAAGTTTGTGTCGTTGTGTACATTTGTGTCAGACAGAGAAAGAGAGCGAGAGGGAGATCAACTTGCGATGTTAGAGCAAATGACTTCTGTAATTACGATGTCCAGTAAATGACGAAGCATATCTGAGGAATTAGTGATATACAAATTGTGTATTCAAATTTAAAAAACAATCCAGCCACCTTGTAAGTGGTAACCACAAATCTAGATGTCTATACCAACCAGCACCATCAACCAGTAACATATATTTAGCCTGGCACCAAGAACAAACAGAGGGAGGATACCGACAGTTGGCTGGATCAATAAGGCGGGTAAGAAGAAGTGGAAATAATACAGATTGCATTCCTAAATGGATGTGAGATGCTTCTGCTCCAATCCCTTTCAGCGATAATCAGTTTGGCTGAGATTTGGGCAAGAGTATCTCATTATGTCATTCATATTAAATCCCACCACTAAGCCTTGGGAGCAAACTATGCAATACAGAGAAAATTGGTCTGTTTATCTACAGTTTACTCTGTTGATGAATACTCTTCTTATTGCAAATTAAGGCCTTTTTGCAAAGCTCATTATTTGTTTATCATTACCTTGCCGATAAAAATACAATACATCCGTAAGACTTTTTTAAATGAAATATTGCAGGAAATGTCCTTACAGAGTGTCATTACAGAGTTGAGTACCAAACCAGGATAATGTACCACTGCTGTTGTTGAACTGTTTATTCTGAACCCGAAAAAAAACACTGAACAAAAATTGAAATGCAAGATTTAAAGTTTTGTCCCATGTTTCATGAGCTGAAATAAAAGATCAGAGAAATATTCCATACGAACTAAAATCGTATTTTTTTGCACACGCTGGAGAAATGTGCTCTTCACGTATTGAATCCTGGTTTCAACTGGCAGCCAGCGTGCATGGCGTTGTGTGGGTGAGCGGTTTGGTGATGTCAACATTGTGAACAGAATGCCGAATAAGTTACGGACAACAAGCACAATTGCATTTTATCGATGGCAATTTGAATGTACAGAAATACCATGACGAGATAATGAGGCCCATTGTCGTGTCATGCATCCGCCACCTTCACCTCATGTTTCAGCATGATAATGCACAGCCCCATGTTGCAAGGATCTGCACACAATTCCTGGAAGCTGAAAATGTCCCAGTTCTTCCATGGCCTACATACCAGACATTTCACCCATTGAGCACGATTGGGCTGCTCTAGATCAACGTGTATAACAGCTTGTTCCAGTTCCCGCCAATATCCAGGAATTTGCACACCCATTGAGGACGAGTGGGATAACATTCCACAGACCACAATCAACAGCCTGATCAACTCTATGCGAAGGAGATGTGTCATGCTGCATGTGTCAAATGGTGGTCAATCCATCTACTGACTGGTTTTCTGATCTACGCCCCAACTATTTTTTTATGGTATCCGTGACCAACAGATGCATATCTATATTCCCAGTCATGTGAAATCCATAGATTAGGGTCTAATTAATTTTTTTTCAATTTACTGATTTCCTTAAATGAACTGTAACTCGGTAAAATCTTTGACATTTTTGAATGTTGCGTTTATATTTTTATTCAGTGTACATAATGTCAATAGGAGAATCAAACAGTATTGGTTGTCCTAAAAAACATTGGGTCCAATTTACCTACACAAATGTATGGCGCAAGTGTAGCAAGATAATGTATGTTTTGCCAGTACATGTAGCAGCATTCATTGATTTGTTAAGGTCTGTTTTGTCAGTGATTAGCAGCGACATTATGAATAAAACAGTGTTTTGTCCTGTCAAAATACCACACATATTGCCACCCATAATGTAACCAGATGAGGCTCCTCAGAGGAGGAAGGGGAGGATCATCCTCCTCACTGAATTTCATAAAAGTAAAAACAGTGAAAGAATTAAAAAGTTATCCGTTTTAGATAAAACTATACTATATATATTCACATGTCACCAAATAATGTATTAAAACACACTGTTTTGCAATAAAGGTCTACAGTAGCCTCAAAAGCACTCTGTAGGTTAGCACCATTGTGTAGCCGGAGGACAGCTAGTTTCCGTCTTCCTCTGGGTACATTGACTTCAATACAAAACCTAGGAGGCTTGTGGTTCTCACCCCTTTCCATAGACTTACACAGCAATTATGACAACTTCCGGAGGACGTCCTCCAACCTATCAGAGCTCTTGCAGCATGAACTGACATGTTGTCCACCCAATCAAAGGATCAGAGAATTAATCTAGTACTGAAAGCATGAGCTACAGCTAGCTAGCACTGCAGTGCATAAAATATGGTGAGTAGTTAACTCAAAGAGAGAGAAGGACAATAGTTGAACAGTTTTGAACCAACATTTTTATTTTATTTCTTAAAACATGAAGGAGAAGCAAGAGAGGGAGAGAGAGATTTTTTGTTGTATTATTTTTTCACTTTAACTTTCACTTACTTAGCTAGCTTGAATGCAGCTAGCTAGTTTAGCCTATTCAAACACCTGGTTCAAACAGAGAGGGATGCTATGTTAGCTAGCTGGCTCAGGCTATCCGACACTGGAACTCTTCCAAGTCAAGGTATGCTTTTGATTTTATTAATTTATTGCCACTGGGGCCTGCCGGTGTAACTGCTAAACTGCTTGCTGTTGACTGTACATTGTACTGCATGATTGTAGGGGTTTACTAACACATTAGTAGTAGCTATGTTGAGTATGATGTTAATATGGTGACAACTATGTAGACTGTGTGTAGTGGTTATGATATGAAGGTTTGGCTTAGAACGTTTTTTATTCGCCTGGTCTCAAAAAGCTGATGTGTCGTGCACTGAAGTCCACAAACGAAGTAAAAAGGTGAGAGCAGAGCGCATAGATTCGAGAAGTAATACAACAAACAAAGGCATCATGCTTTTTTATGTGGCTGCTATGAAATTGAACTGTGTTTGATCAGGGGTGTATTCATTCTGCCGATTCTGTTGAAAAAAGTTTCTTAAACGGTAGCAAACGGAACATACCGGGGATAAACATACCTGATTTTGTCCAATATAAACTCTCATTTGCAACTTTTGGACTAACGATTACACCCTAGATCAGCTAGATGCAGGCTAGAGTGTGCAAGGCAGTATTGAATGTGTCAATGTCTGTCACCTTGATTACTCAAATGTCACCCAACCTGTGCACATACGTTGTAAATTCATTCATAGGCTAGGTTGTAGCAACCTCATGATGGGTATAGGGAAAATTTGAGTATCATGTAGTAGCCTAAACCTATCGATGTTACATTGAGCTGGGTGAATGGAATATGAATGACAGTCATCCAATATGCTGTAATAGAAATAAGGCCATGGTCATAAAAAAAAATTGCGTCCTCCCTCATCTTAAACGGAACCGACCGCCACTGATTGTAACCCATTTAATGTTAGGGTAGATACTATCAGCAATCGTGGGTGATACAGTGCGAGAGGAGCTTTGGACCTCAACAGTTTAACCATGGGTGGTTGAACAACAGTGTCCTTGATGTTCACTGTGATCAGAGAGCATGAGACAACTCAACATGGAGAGGAAAGCAAGATAAACAATGGTCAAAGTGAAAAGGAAGAAAACAACCCGAACAGTAACACAGGATATATTGCAAATGAGAGTACTCTTAATTAGTGGCAGACGAAATCAATGGTCACCCCCCCCCCCCCCCCCCCCAATGGTCTCAGAGCATTAAGTATTATTCTATACATATCCGAGATCTTCCATTTAGTATGATATGTTACATTTCATATGGTATGTATTCATTTGTGGATTCCCTCATTCATTTTGTACGATATGTTACGAATTACAATTCATATTAATTATTATAAATATCCAAAACGTACAATAAGTTACACATTTTCTAAATGTATGATATGTTCCCGAATTCATATTGGTTGTTGATAACGTTGTTATTGTTCAGGTTAGGGTTAAGGTTAGGACTTAGGTTAAAGGGTTAAAGGGTTAAGGTTAGGGTTAGGGGAAGGGTTAGCTCGAAGGGTTAAGGTTAGGGGAAGTTGCAAAGTAGTTGCAAAGTAACCAAAAATTTGTAAGTAGTAGAAAAGTTGCTAATTAGCTAAAAGGATAAACTTTTGGTTTGCTAGAAGTTTGAGTTACACACCCACCCATCCACCCTGACCAACCATCCCACTTTAGTTTTTTTCCTTAGATTTGTGTATGTCATTTTAGGCGAAAATTGAAAAAAAGGACTGGGACTGGGGAACCGCTAGCCAACAGCCAATGAAATTGCAGGGCGCCAAATTCAATCAACAGAAATCTCATAATTCAATTTTCTCAAACATACAGGTATTAGACACCATTTTAAAGATAGAAATCTCGTTAATCCAACCACAGTGTCCGATTTCTAAAAAGCTTTTCGGCGAAAGCAGAACATATCATTATGTTAGGTCAGCAACTAGTCACAGAAAGCATACAGCGATTTTCAAACCAAAGAGAGGAGTCACAAAAAGCAGAAATATTGATCAAATTAATCACTAACCTTTGATATTCTTCATCAGATGACACTCCCGGGACAACATGTTACACAATACATGTATGTTTTGTTCGATCAAGTTCATATTTATATCCAAAAACTTCAGTTTACATTTGGCTTTGCCTCCAAAACACACCCTGAATTTGCACAGAGCCACATCAAATCACAGAAATACTCATAATAAACATTGATAAAAGATACAAGTGTTATTCACAGATTTAAAGATATACTTCTCCTTAATGCAACCGCTGTGTCAGAATTCAAAAAAACTTTACGGAAAAAGCAAACCATGCAATAATCTGAGTACAGCGCTCAGAGACCAACACAACCCAAGAAGATATCCACCATGTTGGAGTCAACATAAGTCAGAAATAGCATTATAAATATTAACTTACCTTTGATGATCTTCGTCAGAATGCACTCCCAGGAATCCCAGTTCCACAATAAATGTTTGATTTGTTCCATAAAGTCCATCATTTATGTCCAAGTTCCTCCTTGTTGTTCGCGCGTTCAGTACACAATCTAAACTCATGACGCGCGGGCAGGTCCAGGCAAAAGTTCAGACGAAAAGTCATATTACAGTCCGTAGAAACATGTCAAACGAAGTATAGAATCAATCGTTAGGATGTTTTTAAAATAAATCTTCAATAATGTTCCAACCGGAGAATTCCTTTGTCTTCAGAAAAGCAATGGAACAGAGCTTGCTCTCACGTGAACGAGCGTCACGAGCTCAAGGCATTCTGGCAGACCTCTGACTCATTCCCCTCTCATTCGGCCCCACTTCGCAGTAGAAGCATCAAACAAGGTTCCAAAGACTGTTGACATCTAGTGGAAGCCTTAGGAAGTGCAACATGACCCATATCCCACTATATATTCAATAGGGAATGAGTTGAAAAATGACCAACCTCAGATTTTCCACTTCCTGGTTGGATTTTTTCTCAGGTTTTTGCCTGCCATATGAGTTCTGACACAAAATTCTGAACAGAAATGCAATGGTTCATTGGATCAGACTAAAACTTTGCACATACACTGCTGCCTTATAGTGGCCAATATCTAAAATGCACCTGGCTGGAATAATACATTATGGCCTATCTCTTTAATTTCAAAGATGATTGTACAAAAATAATACAAAAAAAATGTTCTTTTTTTCTTTATATTATCTTTTACCAGATCATTTGTGTTACACCCTCCTACAAACTTCAAAGCATTTCCTTTCAAACGATATCAAGAATATGCTTATCCTTGCTTCAGGGCCTGAGCTACAGGCAGTTAGATTTGGGTATGTCATTTTAGGCGAAAATTGAAAAAAAGGGACAGATCCTTAAGAGGTTTTAACTGAATGACAGACTGCAATATGGAGTTTTATTAAATAGTTTGGGGTATGGCCTTGTCTCAGAGGAATGCTTCTCAGAGCCAGATTCCAATGACAGGTAGCGTTTTGCTTGGCAGCTGGCATATATTGTATTGTTTATCAGAAGAAGATTCCTTTTTTCTCCTAATGCAGGAATGCAGAAATGCTCATGCATTGGATATGTACAACCTCAAAAGGGAACAGAGCTGAAATGTAGAGTGCTAGACCATCATCTCCCATAACCACAGCTGCTTAGAACGCTTTACAAACATCACTAATTTAGACTCCATGGCATGTTTAATGAATGTCTCCTACTTTCAACTTCAACATAATACATTGATCTCAAAATAAGGAAGAATAATTGCTTTACCTGAGGTAACCCTGGGGTTATTTATTATTGACTATTAGCAATTAGTAGGCGGATGTTAGTTTCTTAGGTTGAAAGTGATACATTTTATATGTTTTGAGTTTTCAGATTTTTCACTGGGCACATATCCCTTTGCAATTGACAAGGGGGTTAGCAGGAATGTGTTTCATTCTAAGCGATATGGGGTCCATGCAGTAGAATAACCCCTGTTCTTCGTCACATTCTTATTTTGGCAATGGTAAATTGGAGAAAAAATTGCATTTCATTAGAGCAGTCTTTCAAAAGATATCAGTAGACATGCTTTAGTAGTTATTTTTAATGTTTGACATATGGAAACAGCTGAATTTATTGTAGACCCGAATCTGTCTGTTTGGAGGTGATCGTTTTGGCTTGCTAGTGCTTAATGGAACATGAGTTTCATAGGGGACAAGCCCTCTGACTTTGATGGACTTTATTTATCAGAGAGCATGTATACTTATAAACTGTGGTGGAACTGATCGAGGTTGACCAAATAATCTGCCAATTCCCTACACAGAAATGCGGAACCAACAAAAAAAGCTAAGTCTCCCAACCTCTCATCCCCAAGAGCTGGATCAGCAGTTAACAGTAAAACTGTTGGAGAGGAAGATGAGAAGTTTAAGAGGTAGCACGTGAGGAGTGACTGCTTGCATTGATATGTGTGCCTTCTCTTAATGTTTCACTATGTAATAATTTTTCTCTAAAAATGTAAATCCAATAGGGTGGTATCATTCATATGATTAATTAACTATGACCCATAGTCTATAGCATCCTTCAGTTGAGTGGTTATGGTAGAACAGAGGCCATTAATTTTATATAATTGTGTAGCAGGTAGAAACATGGGAGGTCCATCACTATGTGACAATATTGCATATGCTGCATCCTTTCCATGTCAACCATACAGTATGAACAACTCTCTTGTTAAGAGCATTGGAGTTGTTTCCAGTACAACTCGATTTATGGATTGCTTTCCTGCTTTGGGAGCAGCCAAACTAACAAGTGTGGTTGTCTGTCAGGAAAAAAATTGAGTTAATCAATGAGCTCTCCTGGTCATCCAAGTGCAGGACTTGAACGTCAACATTCGGTCTCTACTTCACACACAAGCTGTCCTATCCAACAGTGTGGAAAAATATGTTGCTCGTTGCCACTCTACTCACATCTAAACTCTACACTTCTAATTAGCACAAGCTTTTCCCTTTCTCCCCACCTGGCATCAATGGCTCACAGTCATGGACAATGTGTCATTCTGGACACTAACAGCACATGGAAGGACATTAATCTCTGAACACAGATTTTTGGATTATCTCTCCTTTTTATTTAATTTTCATAGTTTCCCTTCTCTCCACTCTCTCGCAACTCCAATGACACATCACCCATCTAACTTAATTTGAATAAAATGTGTGGTACTTGGGCTGATCTCTCATCAAGCACAGAGTTTTAGTTGGTTTGTGAGAGAGGTGTGTGTGTTGATGTGCATGCAAGCATGTCTGCTACCTTTATTTCCCGATTCTAACCCTCTCCTCATTCTGCTGCCAATTTGACTGAGACACCAAGTGCAGGCTGGGAAGTGTTCCAGGAACCTTTCTAAAGCACCTGAATATTCATCTTCATTAAGGCATCATCACCCCAGCACACTCCAGTGCTTATTCATTTTAACATGGAGCAGGTAGTCCAAACGTAGGAGGTCAGACAGGAAGAGGTTAAGGTGCATTATTCCAACCTGGTCTCAGAGCCTTTCGTATTATTCTGTACATAAAAACGAAAGAGTAACAGATAGGGTGGTATGTTAGATGGATAATAAGTGTTGTCTCTGTTATAATGAACAACAAATACCCCACTCTTCTCATTGAGAGTGAGGGGTGACTGCAGGGTTGATGTAACTTAGTAGGTGAGGAGAAGTAACAATCACAGTCAGAGAGAACAGTCAGAGAGGAGGGTTAGCGGTCAATATGAACATAGACGTGATCTTATTGTGGCGAGAACCAGGTTCTCTCCTTTTTAATTCATTGTACTATTGAATGAACAACTTTGAAGATATAGTTGGCATTCAGGACAGAATACACTATATGGAGATCTTGTATGTGTCTCTAGGTCTTGGTTAAACTTAGATGAGTGAAGAAGAAGGGATGAGGAGGAAGAAAAATATTTCTGTGTTTGGTCTACCTTTTCCTCTAGATGCCAAATCTAAATGTCAGTTAGTTGTTTGTCTTTTCAGTTTATAGGCGCTCGTAAATAATTTCATCAAATAAATCAATCATGATCAGGAATGAAATAGACAGCTGGAAACAGTCAGGTAATGGCATCTCATCAAAATGAGAGGTAAATGATTATTACATTTTTATTAATTTCCACAATCAACACATCTGTAAAAAGGAGACCATATAACTAAGTTGAGAACATGTTGGGAGAAGGAAACAGATGGTTTAAGGGGTGAAAACAGTCTGTCTTAAGGCATACAGTACATACACCTATGGGTAGAAATGCTGCATGAGCAAGAGACAATTCCTTGCAATATTTCCTGACACAAAGCAGGCTATTCTAAAGTTGCCGCTCAATGTGAGCAGTACATTAACAACCTTCACAGAAACAGGGCCTCGGAAGCAAAACAGTTACAGCCAATTACAGCATCCATTTCTTCTGTATTATGTCTAGGAGGCATTGGCATGGTGAGCTCAAATTCAGTGATGCCTGTCAGATTGTATGTAGGGTGCTTAATCAAATGTTCCAGTGGGGTATTGTGATTTGTTTAAAGTTTGTTTTCGTAGCATTTTCCATTATACAGGAATAATAAAATAAAATAAAAGTACTACCATTAGCATAGTGTACACATTTCATAATGTGTGGGAGTAGCCATCTGCATATGAACAGGGTTGGGTAGGTTACTTCTAAATGTAATCCGTTACAGTTACTAGTTTTCTGTCCAAAATTGTAATCAGTAATGTAACTTTTGGATTACCCAAACTCAGTAACGTAATCTGATTACATTCAGTTACTTTTAGATTACTTTCCCCTTAAGAGGCATTAGAAAAATACAAAAATGTATGTTACCAATTGAACGACATCTATTGCAGTATAAATCAATGTTCAAATGTACATATCTGGCCATATATAGATGTTACATTTTACTTTATGGGTTGGTTATGAAGGCTTCTTCTAACCCATTACTTTCTACTACTTATAATAATACGATTAAATTATATCTTTACATTTATAACCAAAGTCTATCTGGAATTATAATTAATTTTACTTTTGATAATTAAGTATATTTTAGCAATTACATTTACTTATGAAACTTAAGTATATTTAAAAACAAATTATTTTAGACTTTTACTCAAGTAGTATTTTACTGGGTGACTTTCACTTTTACTTGAGTCATTTTCTATTAAGGTATATTTACTCAAGTATGACAATTGCGTACTTCTTCCACCACTGCTAGCTAGCGAACAGTATGCTTTAACTTGCAATGACAAAATTAGAAATGTATAATATCTGAAAATGTAGTTAGCTAGACTCTCTTACATGTATACTACATGGATGAACGCTTCTCCTTCTCTGTCATGGATGCCATTGGAAAATGTAATTTCGGATGACAGGTGTTTTATTCAACAGCCTTATGTGTGTTCACTTTTCGACTCCCTCCGCATATTTACAATCAAATGCCAGAATTTACTCCATCTCCTTAGCTATCATACTCTGCTTCCACCAAGCATTCCACTGATTTCAAAACTCGATCCTCCAGAAAGTGGAGAGCATTAGCAACACTTTTGCAGTTCTTAGTGATATCTTTCAAAAAAAAGAAGCGTTAGAAAGAATTACCTACACATACTGAACAGCTCATGTTATAGACAGAAGCTGTCACGTTCTGACCTTAGTTCCTTTTTTATGTCTATATTTTAGTTTGGTCAGAGCGTGAGTTGGGGTGGGCATTCTATGTTGTTTTTCTATGTTTTGTTCTATGGTTAAATTTCTATGTGTTTGGCCTAGTATGGTTCCCAATCAGAGGCAGGTGTCAGTCGTTGTCTCTGATTGGGAGCCATATTTAGGTAGCCTGTTTTCCTTTGTGTTTTGTGGGTGGCTGTTTCCTGTGTCTGTGTTTTCACCATACGGGACTGTTTCGTTTTTGTTTTGTATCATTCACGTTGTTATTTTTGTATTCTTAGTGTTCAGTTATTAAATTGAATATGGACACTTACCACACTGCGCTTTGGTCCTCACCTCATTCCAACGACAAGCGTTACAGAAGCATGATACATGGCGGACCAATCCGAACTCATCTCACGGCATGTCCAGTCCAGCCATTATCTCAGCCAGTCACGGCTAGCGGGAAGGTCCCTGACTTTTTCCGTGGCTAAACCAACTAGGCTCGTAATTCTATTTGTATTTAGAGCTAGCATACAGGTTTGTTATTAAGGCACATGAAAGTTCACATGTTCCAGAAGGCATTTCTGCCTGAAAAAGCATTTTGATAAAAAAATGTATGTTTAAGTTAAAATGCCTCTCTTGTGAAATAGTGATGCGCGACATACGCCTAGTTTCCTGAAACAAGTCACATATGTTAGCTTTGGTTGTATACTAGGTTAAATGTTGTATTTGGGTATCGCAGGCTGTCGCACAGTCATGAAACTTTAAATCCCTTTAAATTAATGCAGAAGCAAGGAAGCATGAGGAATATATAAAACAGGATATTACAACATTAACTTGGTGTGGCAGGAGGAATTATGAATTATACATTCTGTACATATGGATTACAGTTGCTATTCTAAATGTTCCTCCAAAAGTATGATATAAATTGTCTGTGACAACCGCCACTCAAACTGATCATAAACTTGGACAAAGACTCAAGAGCCAAGTCCAGACTTTACACTATTTATAAACCTCAGAAATTGACAGGTTTGCAGGAAAGTGTGAAGGAATAAGGGAGAGTGGATTTTACCCCAAAGCCTCTTATGACCTTAATGTTCATCCTCTAAATCCTAAACAAGCATTTATTTCAATCATTGTCACAAGAAATCTAAAGAAACATACATTGGGATGGTAGTATAACTGATTCTTTGAAAACAGTACCCTGTGGCACATTTTTACATTTACATTTTAATAATTTAGTAGATGCTCTTATCCATATCGACTTATCCATTACTATTGTAATTGATGCTTTATCTTAAGGTAGCTAAGATAGACAACCGCACATCACAGTCATAGTAAGTAAAACAACTTCATCAATAAGTAGCTATCAGCAATTTCAGTGCTAGTAAAACATGTATTTCTTTTTTTGTATTCCGTGGTTAAATTGGGATTATGTGGGTGGTTGAACTGGCCACAAATGTATTTCTCATGGTTGTTTGTACTGTAATTAAAATTCTACAAAATTATTACTACTGTTTGTGGTCTCCATGCTTCAGGTGATGGAATTGTTTCTTCATAAATTTAACCCCTTGCTGTACTGACTATTTGAAGCAAACTTTTGAATTTAAATAGCCCTGTTCTAATATCCCAAAGGATTAACAAGATTATTGAATACAGATAGCTAAGTGACAATTGTGCATTATAGTCAGTACGTTGGTAATAATAATTGCACCATTTACTCTCAAATTACCAGATTGAGTAACAGTTTATCAGCTGTCAAGGATGATCAGCATGACAGTGTTGCCTGCAGTATGAGCTGTGTTATTATTGGATCTGATATTGTCTTGACACCCAGATAACATGTCATGTAAGGAATTCAATGAATAAATGCCCACATCACAACCAGGTGTAAACAGTATAAGTAGTAACATCAAGGGGTTGATTATTAGTTGAATCAGGTGTGACACCATGAATAGTGCTGATGTAACCAATGAAAACTGCTATACATACAAGGCAATACATACATGGATCAAGATAAAGGATCACTAAAAAACACTACTAAATATTTGGTCAAGATTCAACACATTATCTAGTCATCTACCCAGCGTCCATTCTTCTTTTTGAGCAATACTCTGAGATGCCACTGGCACTGCAGTTAAATCCCTTGGAGTTAAGAATGATAGAAAATGTAAGACAATTATGAAGGATAATTTATGTTTGTTAGATACGTTATGCTCAATCAGTGAAAGGCCTCTAGAGTGCATCCCCTTAGTATCACTCTTCCCCTGAAAACCTGCCGCTGCCTCAATTACTTTATGCCGTTACAATAAAAGATTAATGGATGAAGTAGATTTTGGTTCACAGGGATTAATTATGTCTCATTTTCCTGCTCCCCCTAACAGATGAGATATTCACAGCCGTAAACCTGGTGGCAATTTTTGTCAACACGTACAGAGGGAAATTAATAGACTTTCAACAAGCAATCTCCCCGGAGAAGATGTCTCTGGACTTGGGCGGAGGAAGGAGATGGTCAGAATCTGGTCTATTTTAGCTCTGAGATATTCATTGTGTTTTCCTTCACATTGTGGTGACAGTGTGTCAGTGTGTATATGTACATAGATGCTAGTTGTCTGACACTGCCCCAAAGCAATACATGCCCCCTGATGCCTTATGCATGGTCTACTGTTTAAAAAGGAGTTTTCTGAGGAGATGTAGCTACCACAGCTAGCATGTAAATTCGTATTCGTGATTAATGTAAATATACATTAGCATGTACTGTATATTCATATTATTCATACTTCCTAGCATAATATAATTTGGTAAATATCATGCTGTTTGTAATATTTAACCTTTACTTGGTTAGAGAGAACAGGCAGAGGTCACTAGAGAACTAATTCTTATTTGCAATGACAACTTCGCCAAGAGGCAAAAACACAACAAAGATAAAATATACAAAAGACAACTGTATGTGCCTCTATCTCAGCAGATATGATGTACACATGTATGTGAAGTTATTGATGTATTGAATGACAAAATCATATAGTTTTGAGTGTATGTTTCTCTTTTATAATAAAACGTGTTTTGTGATAAAGCAGTACACCATCAGAGGCACACAAGGCTGTCCTTGGCATAACTCAATCTCGTTCCTATGAAAGATAACATATTGTGTTGGTTACAGCCTATGGGTGTAAATCTGCCTGCGCCTGTAGTTGAGGCCATCAGGTTCGCACCTCTTTACATGCCCACTACTTGTTCATTAGTGTGGTGGATTGTCAAGGGCTATTCTAACCATTTAGAATTTTCAGTGATGGATATTGGCAAACAGCTTGCCTCTGTGAGTAAGGATAACCTTCCATTTGATCAATCTTGCACCTGTCACTGAGACTATACTCCCCAATAAATCAATATCTAGGATTTGTTTGACTTAGCGCTTTCTATTCTTCTCAAGCTATATGAATGTGTTCACAAAGTAAACTCCTATCTCTTCCCATCCGTCTGTAGCTATAATTTTTGTATCAAACATTGCACAGGCCTAGATGTGATATAATGGCCACAGTAGAGATTGTCGCTAGAGCGATTATTTCCATTTGTTTATGAAGGAATATTTTACTTGGACACACTGGGATTTCATGTCCAACATGTATAGCGATGGGATGAAAACATATTGTTAGTTAAACAGTTATCGTTTAAGCATAAGTTACATGCGTTCCTCAAGGAATTTCATTATAAGTATGTGTACTGTGGACAGACATTTATTCATTTTATGCCTAAATTATTTCATCAATTTTGGCTGTATGGTTCCTCTTGGAAATGTTTGTGTCTATGATTCTTGTTACTGGAAACTACAATGCAAGTTTAGATGCAGGCAAGGATGAATAGCATTTCAAAAGTGAGCACTTGCAGAAAGCAAAAATGAGGTACTGATGGCATTTGAGTGAAAGTCAAGACCAGTGTTTTTTTTTTTTTATCATCAAACAATTTATGTAAGACTCAAAGTAAAGCAGGACTATGAGCTTTATAATGTTGTTCCATTAATATTATCTCAACTCAAAGAAAAGCTTTTTCCTTTTAATTTCATGTTAGAACAGAATCATTATATTGTAATACTCACAGGAGCAAGTCTGTGGATGGTGCAATTACATTTTCAGAACAAAACACTTTTGGTGCGGTGGTGCAATCCCCCTGGACCCTTGGGCTCCTTCATACTATCTGTATATGAGATGGAGTGGGTATTTTCTAATGACTTTTCAAATAATCTGATGGGGTGTCAGCCACATACACCAATTATTAATTAGAGTGGTGGAATCCCATTGGGATTACTTCTTGGTAAGAATGTAAAATATGCAATCCCCCAGGTACCAAGCAAAATTAAGTGTAATCTTCAAATGCAGGATTTGGTTTAAGCACCACCATGAGATCGCCATACAAACATTTTGCAGTTTAATATATCATAAGTATTAGTACGTTGTTGAGGGAAACCTTGACCTATCTTTCAACTTGTCTTCAACTACATTTTGATTGGAGATCAAGCATGCACTTATACAGTGTCATAGACTTGGATGTTGTCTACCAAGTCCATATGTTTATGTGAGCTAGTAGGTAGCTAGCTAGTTTAGTTCAGTTTGTAAATAATCTAAATGTTACAGAATTTCAACCAAATTGGATAATACATTTGAGACTTTTTTGTTAACATCTGTGTCATATTTTGTCACTGTTCATATTGCTTTGGGAAAAAAAAGCTTAATCATTTCCACACCTTTCATTTTCATCTTTTGTCCACAAAATAAATTGACAATAATCTCTCATTTTGCCTGAAGACAGATGGCACATCCCATCCTCCATAACCGAGTGACTGTCTCTCTTAATGAGTGCTATTAAAGGTAACGCAAGCCATTATTACAGTACCTCTTCTATTTATTACGACCATCAATGTCTACTTTTAGAACAGATCTCAACACTCAGTGTCACATAAAACTCCATTACCATATATGAATGTCCAATTACTTCCTAAATCCTAAATCTGACTTCTGTAACTGTAGGCTGTACAGCAGGCTGTCATATTCATCAAAATACCAAATTTAATATGGATATGTACCTCTAAGGCTCACTTTAACTAGTCTTTTATCTGATTCAAACCAAAGCACAGTGTATTTCGGTTTTAGGTGTGGTCTAATACAGCTCGTACACTGTACCAAGATAGAAACCCTTTGACGGTTAACAGTTTGCATGCATAATAGTATGCAACTACATATTAGTTAATGTGCAACACACTATCACAGATTACCATGAAATATATAGACATAAAAAGTTAATTGTTTCGTGTCCACCATACGATTTTCTTCATATCGCATTTGTGTCCAGTAAATGATTTTTCGTGTCTACCACACAGTCTTCTTCTGAATGAATTTGTGTCCAGGACACAATTTTCTTGTGGTGGCTAACGTTAGCTAGGCTAAAGGTTAAGGTTAGAGTTAGGGGTTAAAGTTAGGGTTTGGTGTTAAGGTTAGGTATGAGGGTTAGGGGTAGAGGTTAGGGTTTGGGGTAGGGATAGGTAACATGCTAGCTAAATAGTTAAAGGGTTAAGGTTAGGGTTAGCTAACATGCTAGTTAAAAAGTAATAAGTAGTTGCTAATTAGCTGAAATGCTTAAGTTGTCCATCATATGATTCGAATACATAATGTTTTAATTGCTACACCTTCGCATTATACACCCACCCATCCTCCCCGACCAACCTCCCTCCTATCGTTTCTGTCTTAAGTAACCTACTGCCTTCATATGTCATTCAAAATCGTGTGGTGGACATTAACTATTAAATTTGTTCGTCTGTCTGTCACGAATTTCGTAATTTGTGTCTATTTCATGATCATTTGTGATAGTGGGTTGTTAATGTTATGACAGTGGATACACATGTCACCTCATTGCCACAATAACGTACACTCACTGATGAGACAGAGAGGAAAGTCAATGTTGGCCACATAATTGGGAAATAAGTGAATAGATATGTGGATATGAATAAATAAGGGACATGTAATTAATATGGGGACCAATCTAAAAGCCATGATAATTAAATCTGCTGTGTTTTTCAATTTGCATAATTAAGATGTTAGTTATGTTGTTCATTTACGTTACAGGTAGTTCATTCTGAAAATGTCAATTTATCAAAAATCTCAACACTGCACTTAATTATCTGTGGGGCTTTACAACCATCAACGCTAAAGCAATTAACTTTAATTTGCTATCAATTAAAATGTGATTTTTAAGAATGTTAATATGCCAGGAATTATGCTATACCAATGCAGCTTTTTTTAAACACATATGTCGCCCAAAGCCCTCTGTGTGAGTATGCAGATATGCGTGAAAGAGGGAGGCGCTTCAACTAACACAAATATTACTCTTATGCAGTGTTCCCTATCTCTACTGTGTGTTTTTTGTATCTTGTTTTGGGTCAGGTGGAATAGAGAGTACATTTGGCACTATGCACTGGAGGGTTGATGGGTAAAATGATGTGAGTGATTTTAGTGGGACTTGTTGAACACGTTGTGACATATTTACTAATAAGAGTTTCAAGAGCGGTTTCACATTTCACACTCGATATTCGAAGTTGCAGTGCTGGGCACTGAAAAGTATGATGACAACTAAGTAGAAAATATCTTAGGAACCAGGGTTAGGTATGTAGGAAACATACATGGTTTATCAACAACCTGCAAGCAACATGTTAGAGTGTTACATTAGTTAGCAATGCATGGTGACAGGCTGGCACTGCAATGGATAGCTGCCGTTTTACTGGCTCCTTTTTACACACTGATCTTAACATTTTTTTATAATGTTTCCAGTGGTGTAAAGTGCTTAAGTAAAAATGCTTTAAAGTACCACTTAAGTCGTTTTCTGGGGTATCTGCACTTTACTATTTATATTTTTTGACAACTTTTACTTCACTTCATTCCTAAAGAAAATAAGGTACTTTTTACTTCATACATTTTCCCTGACACCCAAACATACTCATTGCTTAGCAGGACAGGAAAATGGTCACATTCATTCACTTATCAAGAGAACATCCCTGGTCATTCCTACTGCCTCTGATCTGGCGGACTCACTAAACACACATGCTTTGTTTGTAAATGATGTCTGAGTGTTGGAGTGTCGTAAATAAAAATAAATAAATACAATGGTGCCGTCTGGTTTGTTTAATATACGGAATTTGAAATCCTTTCATACTTTTACTTTGAATTTAGATACTTGCAGAGTAACTTTCATTAAACCTTTTTTTATTATTGAAAACCAGATGTTTTAGGTTTAGTTAAAGTGAAACAGGTAAATTCTGTTGTTCATTTTGACAGTTTGTTGCAAAAGTGATATACACTGAGTGTACAAAACCTTCCTAATATTATGAACCCCAACCCCCCCTCAGAATAGCCTCAATTCATTGGGGCATGGATTCTACAAGGTGTCAAAAGTGATTACATTTACATCATTTAGCAGACGCTCTTATCCAGAGCGACTTACAAATTGGAAAGTTCATACATATTCATCCTGGTCCCCCCGTGGGGAATGAACCCACAACCCTGGCGTTGCAAGCGCCATGCTCTACCAGAGAGATTAAAGTAGATGTCACACGTCAAAATTTGATGGATGACCCTATGTGAACCTATGTGACCGCTATGTGAACCTAAGGGGCTGCCTGTCAGGACATCCTGATGGTTAGGTGGGGGTCTTTGGGTAAGGGTCCAGTTGTCAGGTCAACCGGTAATGATTTATGACCCAAGCCTGATTTATGACCCTATGTAATGATTTATGACCCTATGTCATGTAGAAGGGTGCATGCCAATATTTGGGTTTCAGGTCAGGACATCGTGGTGGTTAGGGGGGTAGGGTTGAGTAAGTGACCAGGTGTCAGGTCAGCCTGTTTCTCACGGTTTGGGGGTGGTTAATGCCCCTTATAAAGCGCCTGAACAATACCTGTTTAAGCCTGTACATGATAACCCCCCTGAATATTAAACAAAAATGACACCTATGCCAATTTTAGGGATGTTATGCACGGCTTGTCATGAACCCAGTGACCAAAGCCTTGAAAAAGTTCTGTGTGAAGCTCCAGAATGTTTTAAAGGATTTTTGGGTACGAGTGAGGGCCACATGTCTTACATATTCCACCCGGAGGATTCTACGGTAAAGATATTCACAGACAGTGGACCCAAACCCCTTTATCCGGCAAAACCTGGGAGTTTTCCCCCGGCTCTGGGGATGAGAGAATGGCTAAACATCAGGCTGGCGCTTTGTAAAATTGAACAGGTCCTGAGTGGTACAAATGTGCCAGGATATGCGTTGGAAGAACAGGTCTGCGGCCGCAGTGATCTCAAGGCTCTAAGAATTGCTTCAATGGACTATAGCCCTGACAACAAAGTGACAATTTTAGCCTGTGACCTTTATGATAAGTCTAATGCTACAAAGTCTGTCAATTCTCCTGTAGCTTCCAGAGCACGCAAACATGTAAACTTTTTTATTCCTGTGTTTAGTTTTAAATGGGTGGATTATCCAATTTTCATAACCCTTATGAATAAGCTGGACATTCTCTTCCAAAATGGTGAACAGTTACAGCGCTGGGCGAGGCTTTCCTTGAGACAGAGTCAAGACCAAAAGGCCCGACGTCGGATCTACCCCTGGAGTGAAAACTTACCAAGTGTTGATGAACCTTGCAAGAGATCCCGGCATTTTGATGGCCAACTGGACACTGATAATGGGGGATGGTTGCATCAGATCCCTGGATCTGTAAGAAAGGCTGCGTAAAAGACCTTAATAATGTAAGGCTATAAAATGTATGTACTAAATATTTTGAATGAAATAAATGGTTTTAAAAGCAGAATCTCACCACGTCATGAACTCGTTAGTTTGTTCACTCTTAGCCCAAAAACTTGCGGAAAAAAGCCATGTGCGCGCGTATGTGCGTGCGTGTGCTGTAGTGGCTGTGTGTGTGTGTGTTTCAAAAACAGAAAAAGGGGGCGAGGTGTTTGTTAAAAAAATACCCTTGCATCTGCGCTCAAGGCTCTCTATGCATGGGGTCGTTTGAAACCAAGGTTTACACTATCTGGCAAAACAGATGCCTAAAAGTCATTCAGCCCAGCGATGTCGAGACCTCCCCACCCCAGCATCTAGATGCTAGCCCCCGGAGATTTTAGAATATCAAAAGATACCTAATGTTTAGACACCCCCCCAATACCCTATGTTTGAACCAAATGGCAGGTGTTTGAACCACATGCCTTAGGCTTCAAAGATAACTTTGAGGCGGTTTTAGCGCGAAAAAATACGACACCACTAGAGTCAGACGGCTACAAAAGCTAAGCAAAACAGGTCCCCCTGTTAGCCTCGTTTTAGCGCATTTACCCTACAGCATTCCCCCAGGAATAGTTATCGGACGGACCCCGTTAAAAAAGATAATCTGGGAAAAACCTCCTCATGGATATTTCTGAAGGTTAGTTCTTGAAATAAATATTTACATATGCTATATATTAGATTTGTTTGTTCTGGGGAATTGTTTGAAAACGTTGTATGTTATAGAAATATTAAACAGGCCTTAGGGCCCGGATTCTTAACGTATAAAATGTCAATATTAGCTAAAATGATTAGAGCTTTAATATTATCTAATGTTTTTTTTTTTTTTAGATTCTCAAACCTTCACGCAGATTCTCCGAGATATAACTGAACTCGAACCGGCCGTAGGGTCTCCGGAACAAATTGCTTACATCCCAACGCCGACCCTGAATTGTAGTAAGTAAGATCCAAGAATTCCGTAAGAATATTTATACCTTAAAAAACAAAAAGTGTCGGCATCTTATATTAAAAGTTATTTTATGTGTTTACAGCGGAAATACATCCTAGAAGGGGTGCCATAGGGAGTCTACACGGTTTCTGTGAAGGATATGCCTACGAGACAATTTTGCCCTACTCCCAGGATGTATTTACACACAAGCCGCAAACAGAGACTTTAAACGGCAGGTCAACTCCCCTGAGCCAGGACCGTTGGGCGCCCCCTATTAAACACCAACGGACAATCAGTGCCCAGATCCACAGGTCTGCTTCACCCGAACAATACTACTGGGAGGGTATTCACGAGACAGCGTTACAAGGACAAGGTATGAATCAATTATCATTTATATATATATTTTATTTTTATGCCTGAATATATAAAATAATATGTTTAAACATGGCCTAATGCTGTTTTTTTTTTGTTTTTTTTCAGGCTCACAAGCTACAGACCAGGCAGATGCTATAATTAGGGTTGCCCAAAGACATGTTCCCGAGTTCTCAGAGCTTCTTCAGAACAGCCCTCTTCAAAAAAGCCGAGGTATTTAATTAATGTATTGTTAATATATAGGCTTATATCTGAAATGTATTTTACATTTTTATCAAACATATTTTAGGGTTAATAACCTATTTTTCTGTATGTATTATTTTTAATGCAGACTCCTCGCCGGCTTATAAAGACATCCAAGAAGCTACACATCTAGATCCCGAGGAGGCGCCAAAGACCCCAGTCACCAGAACAGCGAAGCCTGATGATTTCAAAGTTTTAAATGACATTTCTGAGGTAGACGATTTGATGTTCTGTGAAGTGGCCAACCTTATTGAAGTGGCCAATTCTGGTGGGGCAACAGCCTCTTGTGAAATAGACCAAGCCGTGCTTTTCAAGGCTTTTACACAGGGTTTAAAATCACGAAAGGCTTTACTTCAACGTCGTATGGGTATTCTATTCGAACATCAATACAATCAGGATGTGTCATTCTGGCGTAGAGAGCTTCCCCGCATGTTAAACAACAGTAGGGTTAAAACAAGCAAATACCTCCGTTAAAAAACACATATGTAAAAAACACAAGCACACACATCCTTAAGTAGAGAAATGGCGCCCCCTATAGACCTAAGCGAGACAATTGAAACCCTCTTAGCGGAAATCCCTACAGAGCTCCAAGATATAATTAACCATATGAATGATTCTGGGCTAATTGACATAGGGGCTATAGATGAAAACCTATTATCCCAGATTCCCTCCGAACTCATTGAAATTATTACACGTATGAATGAGTCAGGGTCTGCCGATGAAAACAGGTTATCACAGATACCCGAATCAATCATATCTTTAATTACCCAGATGAACGAGAGCCCTAGGTTTAATTCTGCACCCCCTACACCTCTAAGCCATCCTTTAACACCCATGTTCGAAGAGTCTGAAACCCAATACGATGTTTTTGAACAGCTGAACAAATGTCTATCAAATCTGGAGCGGGAAGGTCTTGATCACAATGTACAGAACGAGAGCCCTAGGTTTAATTCTGCACCACCTACACCTCTAAGCCAGCCTTTAACACCCATGTCTGAAGAGTCTGAAACCCAATACGATGTTTTTGAACAGTTGGACAATTGTCTAGCAAATCAGGATGGGGATGGTCTTGATCGCAGTGAACATGTTTTGTATCGAAATAAATTCCACAATATTGAGGTTCGACAGTTTTTCAATTTCGCATGGGGGGGTCAGATTCGGGAATATGCTGTGTTTTACGTAATGCTTATGGACACTTTGAATGAACTGGTAGATAGAGTTAGAGCTTATAGCCAACCAAGGGATACCTTACAGTTGGAAATTTTTGGAGACAGTCTGCAGAGCCGTGTATCGCTTATTTTAAATAAGGGTGAAGCAGATCTTGAACAATTTGTTAACCTGCTAGAACGCCTTGTTCAGTCAAATTTAAACGTGCTAGCAGATAGGACCCTCGAACTTGTAGTACAATTAGTCCGGCCACCACAAGGGGGCGGCGGGCAGAGACGTAAACTCGATAGCCTGATGCAGTCCGAAATCATAAGCAATAAAAAGGCCTACCTCATAATCGTTCACAATCATGGTAATAAGCTATGCTTTGCCATAGGTTTGGCCCACTTACTCAGCCCAGGATGTACAGAGCGCGAAGCGTTACAGAAAGCTCAAGAGCTACAAAAGGCTGTGGGTTTAGGTATACAGGAGGCTGTGGCTTTCTCCGACATAGGCAAATTTGAAAACTTTCTGAATATCAAGATTGTGGTTTTGTACCACAGCAGGGCTAATGACGCTCTCTTGAAGTTCCAAAATATACAAGAACCACACCCTAAGACTATGTACTTTTATGTGCAAAATGAGCATTACTATGCCGTAACTAACATCACAGCATTTTTAGGCGCCCCATATGTCTGTCCAGCCTGTCATACCGGCTACACCCGCAAGGGGGGGCACTCGTGCCGTTATAACTGTTCAGTATGTCTGGATAAACAATGCCCTATGCAACCGCTAAACTTGACACCCTGTGAGGATTGTCACCGCACATGTCGTTCGGCCTACTGTTACGAAAAACACAAAACTGAAACATGGCACCCCAAGGCCTGTAAATCTGTAAGCAGTTGTGACATTAACAAGAAATGTCCAAAATGTCATTGCAATTACAACCTTAAAATAGACAGCCCTAAACCCCATGTTTGTGGTATTCTACATTGCCCAATCTGTAAAGGGCCCTTGAAAAGCAGAGACGCAGAACTTGTTCAAGAAGTACCACATGAGTGTTACATTCAGCCCTTGGCTGAAGATGAACATACAGAGAAATATGTTTTTTATGATTTTGAGACAAATCAGCAATCAGGGGTTCACTTGCCTATTTTTGTATCTACCATGACTTTCACCGGTGAAAAGTGGTCGGCCGAGGGGCCCGATTGCGCCCGACTCTTTCTAAAACATTTTAGAAAGGCCCAGTACAGAAACTTCACGTTTATAGCTCACAATGCGCGAGCCTATGACTCCTATCTGCTTCTGAACCCTTTGATACAGCAAGGCGTGGCGCCCAGTGTCATTGCTCAAGGGAGTAAAATCTTATGTTTTGTTGACCACGCCTTCAAACAGAGATACATTGACAGCTTAAGCTTCTTACCCATGAGATTGGCTCAAATGCCAGAGGCCTTGGGTTTTGAAAACTCGGTCAAAGGCTATTTCCCCCACTTCTTCACATCTGAGGAGAATCTACATTATATAGGAGCTTATCCAGCCCCCGAAATGTACGGTTGTGATCAAATGTCTCCCAAAGAGCGTGAGAAATTCATGACGTGGTACGAGACAGTAAGACATGGAACTTTTGATTTTCATAAAGAGATGGAATCATACTGTGACAATGACGTGGTTATACTACGTGAAGGATGCCTCAGATTCAGAGAAGAGGTAATCAAAGATGCAGGCATTGACCCCTGGAGCTGTACAACTATTGCATCCGCGTGCATGAAAACCTATCGTACACACTATCTAACTCCAGCATCTATAGCTATCCCATCGCCAGACAACTACCGACGACAATTCAAGGCCTACTCTAGTGGTTCCATTCAATGGTTGGAGTACCTCGCCCAGGATAAAAATGTTTTTATCCAACATGCTTTGAATCGGGGGGAGAAGGCTTTTGGGCCTTACCATGTCGATGGATACACACAGATTGACGGTGTTGAGACAGTGTATGAGTACAACGGTTGTTTCTTCCACGGTTGTAAATTATGCTTTGTCCCCCAGGCCATGTGTGTCCTAACCCAAAAGACTTTTGGGGAAATGTACCAAGAGTTTCAAGACAAACTGAATTCTTTAAAGGCTACTTACGGGTTAAAAGTTGTGGTTTTGTGGGAACACGAATGGACAGCCCTGAAAAAGGCGGATCCTCATGTTCAGGCCTTCCTTACCCAATATGACCCTCCAGAGCCCCTGGAACCGAGACAGGCCTTGTTTGGAGGCAGGACCAATGCTTTGACATTGCGTTATGTAGCTCAACCCGACGAGACAATAGGCTATGTAGATTTTACATCCCTATATCCTCATGTAATGAGTTCCTCATGCTATCCTATAGGGCATCCTGAAATTATTCACAGCGACTTTGACATACCTCAAAATTATTTTGGTTTAACCTTTCACGAGTATCAACCCCGTATCCGGGATCACCCCCCACCCCCCCCACACTGATTAGCATCGCTAGCATAGCTTCACAAGTAAATAGTAGCATCTAAATATCATTAAATCACAAGTCCAAGACACCAGATGAAAGATACAGATCTTGTGAATAAACCCATCATTTCTGTTTTTTAAAATGTTTTACAGGGAAGACACAATATGTAAATCTATTAGCTAACCACGTTAGCAAAATACACCATCTTTCTTTGTCCACCATTTTCTCTCTCCACCACTAGCTATCACCAATTCGGCTAAACTAAGATATTGATAGCAACAAACCAAGAAAAAAACTCATCAGATGACAGTCTGATAACATATTTATGGTATAGGATAGGTGTTGTTAGAAAAAAGTGCATATTTCAGGTAGAAATCACAGTTTACAATTGCACCGACCATCACAAATCGACTAGAATTACTAGATAGAGCAACGTGTATGACCAATTTACTCATCATAAAACATTTCATAAAAATAGACAAAGCATAGCAATGGAAAGACACAGTTCTTGTGATTTCAGACCATATTTCAGATTTTCTAAGCGTTTTTCAGCGAAAACACAATAAATCGATAAGTTAGCATACCACATGTACAAACGTTAGTAGAGCATGAATTCAAGGCAAAGGGAGCTATAACGTTATCATCGCCAAAATATATTAATTTTTTCACTAACCTTCTCAGAATTCTTCCGATGACACTCCTGTAACATCATTTTACAACATACATATACAGTTTGTTCGAAAAGGTGCATATTTAGCCATACAAAACCGTGGTTATACAATGGAAATAGTCACAACTCAAGCATCAAAATGAGGGACGTCAGCTTTCAGAGTGATCTAGTTTAATCCAAAGCTAATCATATACTTGACTAAAAAATACAGAGTTGACAGGAATCGAAAGACAAATTAGTTCTTAATGCAACCGCTGACTTACATTTTTAAAATTATCCTTACTTTTCAATACAGGGTTCGCCAAGTGAAGCTATACCAAACAAAATGGCGAAATATGCGTTTAAAATATTTCGACAGAACAACGATTTATCATATTAAATATTGCTTACTTTGAGCTGTTCTTCCATCAGATTCTTGGGCAATGTATTCTTTCTTGGGTTTAATCTTCTTTTGGTCGAAAGATGTCCTTTGTCCGTCTAAATGCCCGCTAACGTTCGACCGGGACCCCGAAATGTGCCCGGTGCTTCACATAGAAATGCATCAAAATCGCACTAAACGGATATAAATTGCTATAAAACGGTTTAAATTAACTACCTTATGATGTTTCTAAGTCCTATATCGAATTAAATTACAGACGGATACATTTCAAGTTGATAACCGAGCCTGTGAAAATGGCATCCGGAGGTCCCTTCCTGCGTAAGGGCGAGCGTCGAAAGGGGGGCTACTCTCACTCCTTGGTCTTTTATAACCTCTGAGAGCTACGGAGAAGGCCCATTCCACTTCTCATTGGTTACTGACATCCAGGGGAAGGCGGGTGCAGTTCGTGTCGTTCCATAGGATAGACAGAGACCTTAAAAACTGATCTGAAACCAGAGCTTCGCTCTCAGACCTTTCACTGTCTGTCATGGATTTCGCTGTAGAAAGAGTTCTGGGTCACCCACAGACATCATTCCAACTTTGTATGAAACTAGAAAGTGTTTTCTATCCAATAGAATTAATAATATGCATATTGTACGAGCAAGAATTGAGTACTAGGCAGTTTAATTTGGAGACGACAAAATGCTAATTCGGAACAGCACCCCCTGTAGTCGCAAGAAGTTAATCAAAGCGACTGTCTACCCTCCTAGGGGTCTGTTTATACCTGTGCTGCCTTACAAGGGGTCTAAAGGAAAACTTTTCTTTCCCCTTTGTCGCACATGCTGTGAACACAACAACCAGGAAAACCCATGTGATCACTCAGATCAAGAAAGAGCCCTGACCGGTGTATGGGTCACCGTTGAATTCTCTAAGGCTTTGGAGAAGGGGTATCGTGTGGCCAAAATCTTTGAAGTGTGGAACTTTTCCAGGAAATCAGACACACTTTTTAAAGAGTACATCAAGACCTTCTTGAGATGCAAGCAGATGGCTTCAGGCTATCCAGCATCGGTCACAGATCAAGAGAGTAAAGAGAAGTACATTCAAGACTACCATGACAGAGAAGGCATACTTCTTGACCCTGACAGAATACAGGTCAACAAAACCAAAAGAAATGTTTCGAAATTGTACTTGAACTCCCTTTGGGGGAAGTTAGCGCAGAGAAGCAATATGCTAACAACTTCGATCATTAAAGACCCGGAAGAATTTTTGGAATTTGTTTTTTCGGACCAATACGAAATTTCACATTTTTCATTCTTGAGTCAAGACATTGCCTTGGTGCAATGGCGGCGCAACCCAAAGTGGGTTCTACCCCCAGGTAATGTAAATGTGTTTCTTGCAGCATTTACCACAGCCTATGCCCGACTTGAACTGTACACCCTCATGGAACAGCTTCAGCGGCGGGTTCTTTACCACGACACAGACTCTGTGGTCTATGTAAGCAAGCCGGGGGATTGGAACCCCCCACTTAGCAACTATCTTGGGGGTTTAACTAGTGAACTCGCCGAGGGTGACCATATCACAGAATGGTCCTCATGTGGGCCCAAAAGCTATGCTTTTAGGACTAAAGACAATCACGTGGTGTTGAAAGCCAAAGGCGTGACTCAAAACTACGAAAATGCCCCGCGTGTAAACTTGGAATCAATCACGCGCTTGGTCGAGGGGTTCGTAAATGACAAGAATAGTGACTTGGAGATTTTGACCTCCTACAACAAAATAGTGAGGGATAAAAAGGGGTTCCATCTAAGAAACGCCCCACTCACTAAAAGATTCAGGGTAGTCTATGACAAGAGACGGCTATTGCCTGACGGTACCACATTGCCCTTTGGCTACTGACTTAGGCTACAAGCCCCAGTGTGTCTTAAAGCTTAAGATATAATGACGGCTGTCGAGGATTTTGACCCCCGTTTAAAACTGCCCTTTTCGGCCTTAATTGCAGGCCCATCAAACAGTGGTAAAACTTTTTTTGTAAAAAGTATTTTAGAGAATTCTGAACATGTGTTATCTCAAAAGCCTGACAATATTGTATGGTGTTATTCATGTTACCAACCTCTGTATGATGAATTATTGAAGACAATAAAAATCAAGTTTGTTGAAGGAATACCCGAATCTCTGTCTGATGACGAACTTCTCCCCCCACATAAATATAATCTGCTGGTTTTGGACGATATGCTATTTGCTGGTAGCGAACACCCCGAAATTGCACGAGCTTTTACCCAATATACTCATCATAGAAACCTGTCCGTGCTTTACTTGGTCCAGAATGTGTTTCACCAAGGTAAAAATAGTCGGACCATTAGCTTGAATGCCAACTACATGGTATTGTTTAAAAATCCTAGAGACAAACTGCAAATTAGCACTCTAGCTCAGCAGATGTACCCTGGACGGAAATCATACTTTATGGAGAGCTATGAGGACGCTACCAAAGAGCCATTTTCTTATTTAATCGTGGATTTAAAAGCAAATACTCCAGAACACCTTAGGCTACGTACAGGGCTGTTTCCGTGGGAGCGGCCTGCTGCATACCTTCCTAAAAAGTAAACGCTATGTCTCTGCGTTTAAAAAGAAACCTGCCCCTCTTGACAAGGCTAGTTGGGTCTACAGCTAAAGGACGGAAGGCCATCTTGGGTAGTTGTTCTTCAGATCTCATATTAGCCTTATGTGAGATTGCTTTGAATCTTCTCAAAGGACGCATTCCACTCACCCTGAACCAATTGAAAAAATTAAAGAGACAAAAGACCGCGATCAAACTCTTTGCCAATAAAAGGGCCAGTCTTCAAAAGAAAAGACATAGTATACAACAGTCTGGGGGTTTTCTTCTACCTTTACTCAGTATAGCCGTGCCCTTCATCACCAGCCTTATTGCGGCCAGACGTGGGGGTTGAACACGCGGTGTGATGGCCACTAAAATGTACTTGGTGCCACAACAAGAGTTGGATAGACTTAAAAATCAAATGCAGGGTCCTGAAAATATCAGACAAACAGCTGAAAATGATTTGGATACGGCCATGAAGGATGTTTTGAACCGAAAAGGATTGAACCCCTATGATAAGATCCAAAAATACACAAACCTAATGCAAAGATATTTGACTCTGGTAAAGCAAGGGGAGAGAGAGACCAACCATTTAACACTTTCCCTACCGGACCCTTTAACAGATGTCGAACCTAACGATAGCCAGGCCCCGGTAAGGCCTGTACCGGCGATCTTACCTAGTGAAGATCCTATGTCTGGTGAAGCTCAAATGCCTTTTGAAGATAAAGTTATGCATGACCTACTGACACATGTGCCTTTACGTAACAGGAAGAATGTTAAATACATTATGAACAAGATAAAAGACTCAAAGGGGTTAGCTGCTTGGAACGATTCTGGAGAGTTTATACTTCAGGGCGCTGTTGTTAGGGGGTCCCATATGGTGGACTTACTTAAAAGTACCACGGCTGCCCACAAGGTTGCTGATGACCGAAGGCCTCCCGGCTGGCGTCAGTTTCTTAAGGCCCTGGCAATCCTGAACATTCCCCTCTCGGGTGTACCCAACCATAAGCTTCGTCAACAGATTCAAGCTTTAAAACAAAAGCCTTCAACGAGATACAGCACCCCTAAAGATGCCCCAACGACACCGCCCCCCTATGAAAGCGATGATGCTAACTCATTTACTCCCATGAACGTCTCAGGACCTTTTCCTAATCCCGATCTCTCGGCGTGGTTAGACTTTTGAAAATGACTTTTGAATGACTATGATTAAATTCAATAAAATGTTTTATTTGAAAAATAAGCAATTTAACATTTGTGGCATTCTTGAAACATATGACGTGAGCATACGCCTTGATTACGCGTTCTTAAACGACACACATTTGAACACTTTTGATATTTTCTAACAAAACAAGATACAAAGTTATCATTACTTCTTAAATCATCCTTATAAAGAAACATAACATCTTCAAAAGAAACTCCCCGGGCTCTTTGGCACAGGTAAAATACACAGTGGTGACCGCATGTAGTGGAAAGGTTATCTTGCACTTGTTTGATGCTGTAGTAGATCTTTGAACCGTTTAGGGTCAAAAAATCTTTAATAGATTTAGGGAAATGTGAAAAACCGGGGGGAAAGCCATAGGAATCAAAAAAAGTTGAGATTTTTCTTCCACCTTCCTGTTCTAATGTCATAGCTAGCCAATGTTCACCAGGCATGTGTTTAGGATGGGTATTGACAATAAACATTGCAGGCCTCTCAGGCCATATCTCAATAGGTAATTCATCACAAGCCATCACTCCACAAAATTGTTTTCCAATCAAGCGGCTCATGAGCCCTTCCAACTCTTGGGTATTCATGTCTTTGCTCAAAGGTCCTTAATAATAATCCACTAAGACCTGTCTTCGGGCATTCACTTCCAAGATTGAATCAGAGCATGCGTAAACAATCATGCTAACTGTACAGGCTAAAGGTGTACGGAAACGCATTTCCAGCCTGAGGTTACCTTGGGACACCACAGACAGATTTCCTGAGGTGTCATCATCAGGGGATAAATTGAAAGCATACAACGTGTAACCCTCTGCAAAATCATTTCTGTCAATAGGTAAAGAGAGATCTTTTAGATGCCTCCCTGTAGCCAGGAATAGATTGTAAAATTCTCGCACAGATATGTTGTTGTTAAATTGGGGTTGGAAAGCCTTAGCAGGAACCTGACGTCCGTCCTGACAGAGAGCTACATACTCTGCATTGAAGTGTTGAAAATTAAAGGGGTTTTTATCTAAACTCCCCGTATTAGAGGCGTGATCAACCAGACCTATAACCACATATCTAGGTAAAGGGCCTAGAAATAGGTTTTCTTGACTGCAGATTCTACTGCCCACAGGTATGCTAAAGGTTTTCATGGTAATTCTTTGGAGAGGGTAAAGGGCATTTCCTTTCATCAAAGCATGTGAGTGACCCAGGCGTACGGCCGGAGATACAGACACTTTTTTAATAAAAAGGGTGGCCCCCAACACTTTCAAACTAAAATCCCCGTCTTGGGGAGACATCAGGCAAAAATCATCCTTGGCCCTGGTTAATTTTAATCTTAAATCAACCGAATTTAAGAGTAACCGTTCTTGAAAGAAAATGTCAGAGTGTATAGGGCCTAGCAAATGAAACTCTCGAGATTCGGCGCAGTAGCGAGCTCGTGCCGCTAGTCCTTTGTTTGCACCGGTGGAAGGGTCTGTCGATTCCATAGAGGCTCCTGCAGTATCCTTGCTAAACAGCCCGGCGCTAAATTGTGTTTTGAGAGTGTCTTCGGAGTAGTTTAGTAAACACTCCATGATGGCTCTATATGGGTATGTGGCGCTGCTTTGACTGATCAGGCGTTCACCCAAAGTCACATCAACTTGGGAGAAAATGGTGGCCAAGGGGTAATTAATGAGACTCACTTTGGCATCGCCTGCAATATTAGACCCATCTCTTTTGGTCACTTTTAGACGTAAATGCACCAAGGTGTTGTTGAGGTCCAGATAGTTGTCACCGTGGCCTGGTATGAAAAATTCGATAGGCCCGTTATCGGTAATAGCAGAGAGAGGGGCTATCTCCACATAACTGGATCTATCTATTGAATGCTGCGTTAAAGGGGCCGTGAAAAGATCGAGTTCTGTCTTTATAGCTTCAGAGGACATTCGATGTAAAAGAGCCATGTCACTTATTCTTTTAGAAAATACTTCCTAGTATTCTTTTAGCCTGTTTTGGTTCAGACCTCCTCACTTTACCACGTCTTTGACTTACTGAGGTTCTTTTAACAGTTAACCGCCGCTTTTTAGGTGCCGGCCTGCGTCTTAAACCTGGGGGTCTCTTTTTTGGTCTTCGAGACAATATCATAAGCCCCGAGCCTTCTTGATGCTCCACATCTGGTGACGCCCTTCGGGTCATAGCATTGGCTACAACCTCACTTACTATATTTTTAGCCGCGGATTTTAAATGTGGTTTGGCTATGCTGAAGCCCCTCTTCATAAACGGTAAAACCATCCTAAAGAGGTTACGGAATATACCGCCTATCCCCGCACCATACATTGTAGGTGCTCCATGATATCCTGGTAGTCCATTACCAACTTGATCCACATAGTATGAAACATAACGGTTAGGGTCGAGCTGATGGTGCTCCATAACTCTTTTATTTGTATTATGTTTATAAATATAATACAGATATTATATATGTAGAGAGGTTTTGGTGGGTCTAAAGTGGAGTTTTACAATCGTTTTACCATAAGTAAATTCAATGTTTTCTTTCTGATCCGTTTTAAGCTCAACCAGAATGTTTTCAATATAGTTCTTGCTGACATGTACGTAGTGCGGCTTGTCATAATTGACAGTGACGATGTCCCCATCCTTTCCGTCTATATGAACTGTTCGCAGGAGGGGCACACAGGTGTCTCCGACCCTTTGATAGGTTATGATGTCGGTATACACAAATATGTTGTAAAATCCTGCATGTATATCCGCAGGGAATGGGAATAATTTATCGTTCACATACGTCCATTTATTAGGACCCATCCCCAACATGTAGGCTAAATTACCGCTGGTCTTTATACCTCCGTTAGCAGGCCCTGAGATTTGTATCCTTTTATGGATTGGATTGTAGAATAGGAATATTTCCATCTTGTTCAGGGTTAGGTGTTCATTCAACTCTGAGACGATCCTGTCGACGGTTCTATAGAAACCTTTTTTAAGCTTAATAAGTTTTGCAGGTTCCGATAACCTTTTGCAATAAAAATCACGGTCCTTAGCTTTGATATTATACCAACTATGGGGGTATGTAATCTCGCTGAGACCTACTTCCCAAGCCTCTGATAACTCTATAGGCTTTGGAAAATTGGTTGTATAATTCGAACTCTGATTATTACGATATATCTGTGCCGACGCATTACTGGGGAGAGTCAGGTAGAAGCCGCTGTGTTCCATGATGCCCAACTGTGTACACGCGACTGATGCGCTAGTTATCATGACTAGGGGTTTAAATTAATCCCCGTTGCCTCCACCACATCATGCTCCAATACCCAACTGTTGAACTTTTGAGGCCAGTTTTTCCAGCGGACCAGCAACCATTTTTTACCCTTTTCTCTCTTCTGATCTAGAATCTCCTCCACGTGAAAGACTTTGTCTTTACCCAACTGGACCTTCTGTAATTCCTTTTCATAAAAAGATCCCTCTATAAGATCCCCGTCATAATCTTTTAATTTGTAGACCGGGGGAATGCGTGGCAGACATTCTGTAACGGTAAACAACTCCGAGCTAAAGCCTTGTTCGTATTTTTTGTCGAAAACACCCCTCAACTTTGATATACGAACCAAGTCACCCACTAGGAATTTAAAAGTCATTTTTTTCTTACGGCGAAGTGGGAACAAACCATACATATTTTTAAAGACTTGAAAAGAGTTTTCCGAAGAGACCTCAGAGGGCTTCATACGTATACTCTTATGGAAGCTGTGGTTGTACCCGTTTACTAAATCCTGAACTATGTCTGTATATCTGTGGGTGTTGTGAGCTGTAAAATATCGCCACATCCGCTCTTTCAAAGTCCTATTAAAGCGTTCCACAACCGAAGCTTTCAAATCAGAGCCTGTAGCAAAATGTATTATTTTATACTTATTCATCAGCTTCTGAAATGTTTTATTGAAGAATTCTTTTCCGCCATCAGTCTGCACTTTATTGGGTGCTCCTCCTGCCTTCAAGATCGAGTCAAAGGCCCGGGTTACCTCGGCCCCGCTCTTATTTTTTAAAACCCTTACAAAGGCTACTTTAGAGAAAATATCTATAACCGTTAGCATGTAGCGATTTCCATCATTTTTATCGGCAAGGGCCTGCATGTCGCATAGATCCGCCTGAAATTGGGATAAGGGATGCGTAGAAAAAACTCTATTTCTTGGAAATTGTTTTCTTACAGATTTATGGAGAGTATAGGCATCCTGCTCTGATAACCACTCACTCACTTTAGCATCGCTTAACAGGCTACCTGTTTCTTCGGCTATTGCTCTCTGTAAACGCTCTTTACCACCATAAGACCCGGGGTTAGCGGGATTATAATAAATGTTTTTCAACAGCTGTTCAGCCATCCTTCTTGCCTCTCTGAGGGACAATAACGTTAATGAGCCACTTTCAAATAACGACAACATTTAAGTTTGAGAATTTTTATTTTTTTAACACCAAGTATTACGTATACAACCAATTCAGGATTTGTTGCAAGATACAAGTCCCAGTTTTCTCAACAATCACATCATGCAACACCCTGTATATATGGTTTAGATTTACAGGTTTGTGTCGCTGAATTTTTAAAACACACACGTCGGATATATAAGTATATAAACAACAAATATGATACACGTTCACATTAAATGGGGGTTCAAACAAATAATGCAAAATCTTAGCCAAAGTTACTTCTAGCTCTTCAGACTCATCAACAATTCTTGATACCATTTGTGTCCATTGCAAACTCCCACCCGTATGTCGTACATGATTCATGATTTGTTCCATTTTCAGCAAACGCTCTACATTAGCCCAGGTATTGTGTGTCGTGTAGAACGATACATTATTCACTTTATTTTCAATAATCTGATGCATAACATTTGTAAGGTCTCTCAAAAGAAAAAATGTATTTATTCGCTCCAACATCGTAGACACATAGTTACCCATAGCTTTTACGTCTAAATAACAAAATGTCACTCGGTCTCTTGGGATTTATTGAGCCAGAAAAGCACCACATCAGCAACCACAGCTTCCCGGTATTTGTTGTCGGCCACCAGGGTGTGTCGGATTTCTTTGAGTTTCTCGTGGATGAAAATTGCCTCCTTCAGTTCATGTAGGAAGGCCTCGGTTACCCCGTAAACTCTAGGGATAGACGGCACAAGACCCATAGACTCCAGGGCGCTGACCAGCGAGGGTATAAACCTGCGGGACCACAGTCTTTTCACCAGCTCCTCAAAATGATTGAAAAAGTAGTATCTCGGAGGGTCGTATAGGCAAGGATGACGACGCTGGCTGGGGTGATTGATCTCACAGCCGATGCATTTTTCTCTTATATAGTCGCCAATCACCAAGTCTAAAAGTGTAGCTACAGAGGCCTTGATGGTATCCACAAAAATAGTACTGACCACCCCATCAAACACATCCTCAGGCTGGGTACATGTAGGGGGTGTCGAGGGTCTTGCCAGGGGTGAGTAGAGTGTAGGGCTGCGAGGCATTGAGTCCTTAGTTTCGGGGCCCCATGACGTAGCGGAGTCCTCGTAGAAGGTAGGGATATCCATGGTCTATGATGAAATGAAGAACCGGCTGCTTTTGCTTTTATTGTAGAACCCCGCCTTTGGGTATCTGGGCGTGGTTAAAGACTCCCCGTACTTAGTTTTCTTCTGAAGTTGTATCTTCTTGAGGCTCTTTTGAAACGTAATCTTCACGATTCGTATATATTATGCACTTCTTTAAATGCACAAGGCTCTGCCTCTGTTGGCTCTGTACAAAGAGATCATCCAACGCCTGCAACATGTTCAATTCCAGTACATCCCAACTTTTAAAAGGAATAAGCAGACGCAGTCTGGAATCCCCAGTATGGCCCCCCTCCCTGAGGTTTTGGTTTCGGATTTCCTGGGTGCCGATATAGAACTCCACGCAGCCGCAGGGACGTCCATTCTGTCTTTGTATTTTCACCCTGTGAAATATTCGTCCTGAGGAGTCAGGGGTACCTTCCCAACGGGTCTCGTGGCCCGTGAACACACTATACCCCTTGGTGATAAGGCGCAGTTCAGGACACACAACCTTGCGAAAAACCGACCAGTCTTCAACACCATATTCCAAGCCTACAGTCTGGTCTGTATATTCTTCTCCTTCAGCTACCGTATAGAGGGTCACTCTACAGGCCACGTAATCAAACCGATACCCCCACAGCTGTCCATTAGACATCAACACTTGATCTTTCAGCGCATTTGATGGAGGTATTTGGGTTCTATAAACATTTAAAAAACGTTTTTTTTGGAGCATCATATATTGCGGGTTGATACTTGGCCCGTGCTCTATGGACCAACCGAGGACCCGCTTCAGTTGTTACAGTCATCACTGCTTTGTCACCGATCCCAAATTCCATGGTTATTCTTAAGATCTTGTACAGTCTTAAACAGGAATTGTTCTGGGGCTTTATAAGGCTTCTGCAAAGCCAGCCTCTTTGAAATGTTCATTAACAACCCCCAACACTAGACATCCAGGAACAGTTTGACATGACACCTGGTCACTTACTTACCCAAAAAGCACCCCTAACCATCAGGATGTCCTGACCGGAAGCCCAAATATGGGCATGCCCCCCCATTCTACAAACCATTGGGGCATCAATCACTACATAGGGTCATAAATCATGATCTTTTTTTTGATTTACGACATTGACAGCTTGACACTTACCCCAAAGACCCCCACCCCAGGCCAGGATGTCCTGACCGGAAGCCCAAATATGGGCATGCCTGCTACAACAGGACATAGGGTCATAAATCATTACATAGGGTCATAAATCAGGCTTGGGTCATAAATCATTACCGGTTGACCTGACAACTGGACCCTTACCCAAAGACCCCCACCTAACCATCAGGATGTCCTGACAGGCAGCCCCTTAGGTTCACATAGCGGTCACATAGGTTCACATAGGGTCATCCATCAAATTTTGACGTGTGACATCTACTTTAATCTCTCTTCTACCAACTGAGCCACACGGGACCAAAGGAATGCTGGCCCATGTTAACTCCAATGCTTCCCACAGTTGTGTCAAGTTGGCTGGATATCCTGGGGGGTGGACCATTCTTTATACACACAGGAAACTGTTGAGAGTGAAAAACCCAGCAGCGTTACAGTTCTTAACCCACTCAAACAGGTGCACCTGGCACCTACTACCATACCCCTATCAAATGCACAAAACTATTCACCCTGTGACTGGGACACATACACAATCCATGTCTCAATTGTCTCAAGGCTTAAAAATCCTTCTTTAACTTCTTCTGGCTGCAAGCCCGACGTCGGTACACTTATGACAACAGCCAGCTCAAGTGCAGGGCGCGAAATTCAAAATATATATATTTTTTAAATATTTAACTTTCACACATTAACAAGTCCAATACAGCATATGAAAGGTACACATCTTGTGAATCCAGCCAACATGTCCGATTTTTAAAATGTTTTACAGGGAAGACACAATATGTAAATCTATTAGCTAACCACGTTAGCAAAAGACACCACTTTTTTTACTCCATCAGTTTTTTACTCCATCAGTAGCTATCACAAATTCGACCAAATAAAGATATAAATAGCCACTAACCAAGAAACAACTTCATCAGATGACAGTCTGATAACATATTTATTGTATAGCATATGTTTTGTTAGAAAAATGTGCATATTTCAGGTATAAATCATAGTTTACATTGCAGCTACAGTCAGAAATTGCACCGAAAGCAGCCATAATAATTACAGGCACCAACGTCAAATACCTAATTACTCATCATAAAACATTTCTGAAAAATACATAGTGTACAGCAATGAAAGACAGGCATCTTGTGATTCCAGCCAATATTTCCGATTTATTAAGTGTTTTACAGCGGAAAAAAAATGTAGCGTTATATTAGCTTAGCACAATAGCCAGAAACACTTGGGCGCCGGCGACTACGACAGATATATGAAATAACATCATAAAATGGGTCTTACTTTTGCTGATCTTTCATCAGAATGTTGGACAAGGTGTCCTTTGTCCAGAACAGTCGTTGTTTGGATTCAGAACGGCAACTTTCCCTCTTCATTTAGCAAGCGCGCTAGCCGGGTGGCACGACACTCTCCATGTCAACAAACGGAAGAGAACGGAACACGGCAAAACTCCCGAAAAAATTTCAATAATCTGATGAAACTATATTGAAAAAACATACTTTACGATGATATGGTGACATGTATCAAATAAAATCAAAGCCGGAGATTGTAGTCGCCTATAACGGCAGCTAAACAAAAGGCAACCCCACTGTCCAGCTCGCGCTCTTCAGAGTACCGAAAATGGGGGACACGTCATTCCAAGATGATGTGTTCCATCTCAGACCAAGATAATCACCTCATTTCTTCTCTCACAGCCTCTTGACACCCAGAGGAAGGTGTATGACGTGCATGTATACTAATAGGTCTTGTGCCCATTTATAGGCAGGAAGAAGAACAGAGCATCGATTTCAGACTTTTCACTTCCTGGTCAGGAAATGTGCTGCAGAATGAGTTCTGTTTCACTCAGAGAAATAATTCAAACGGTTTTAGAAACTAGATAGTGTTTTCTATCCAATAGTAATAATAATATGCATATTGTACGAGCAAGAATTGAGTACGAGGCCGTTTGAAATGGACACCTTTTATCTGGCTACTCAATACTGCCCCTTGCAGCCCAAACAGGTTAACCTGTCTCCTTCCCTTCATTAGACACTGATTTAAGTGGATTTAACAAGTGACATCAATTACTGATCATAGCTTTCACCTGGATTTGCCTGGTCAGTCTATGTAATGGAAAGAGCAGCTGTTCCTAATGTTCTGTACACTCAGTGTATTTTAGTAGTAAATCTCTTTTTGGCCCTAGTGGTTCAACTCTACCATTGAAATCGTGATGTAGAGGTACCTCTACGTCATCTCAAGGGAGGGGTTCGGTATGACATACAGTCATATGTGCTGGGTGGTACCACCTCAAGGCTTACTATAAAAGCAGGTGACAGCACGCCTTATTTGGCAATGGTCTTGGTAAGTGGAGTGTACCAATATATTTTGCATGACGCTTCCTTGATTACTAACAATATACAAAATTCAAAAGGCAAGGCAATACGGTACATTTCCACAAATGACCAAATTCAGCGTTTTTGATCATTTCATACACATTGTTTCATTGTTTTGATCGTTTCATACACATCGTTTCATACAAATCTGTGTGCTTTTACGGAGAAAAAAAACCATGTACATTATGAGGATTATTTGCTCATATCTGTAGCTACATCCACCAGAACAAGAAATCGATGACAATGGTGGTCATGTCAACTCTGTATTTTTTTCCTAACCGCTATGAGTCATTGATAGCGGAGTCGAGAAGGGTGCAATTGCCGCCTGCAATTTGGAGCATTGCTGTATGTGGGCATTCCTGCATCTGCAGGAACCCCTCTTTATACTTCAATTGGTCCATTTTTATGCTAGGAGGCGGGGACGCTCCAGTACAGTAGGTGGCGTTAATGCACAATAACGTTGGATGCCAGCCACCGATGAACCACGCAGAAGAAGGGGCGAGGGCGACAGCGGTAGCTAGCTACCCATACACCGGTAGACAGTGTCCTTCGTCCCTGCCTGTTAGGCGCTGTTTTCCCACAGTTATGTTAAACATGGAGAGGGAAGGTTTTCGAAAGGCGGGAGCGAAGGACACTGTGTGCTAGCTTAACCAGCTAGTCCGGTACACAGCCGGCGGGGAAGACACTGTCTGCTAGCTAACTAGCATGCTAGATAGCTAGCACATAGTGTCCCTAACTAGCAAACTAGCTTGTTAGCTAACACACAGTGTCGCCCTAGCCTCCAACCTGCTGTGCTAGCTGGAGGTGGGGGCGACCGGTAGACAGTGTCCTTCGCACCCGCCTGTCGACCACGGTTTTCTTTGGTTCACAGCAGGCCGGAGTGACACCAGGTGCTAGCTAACTAGCAAGCTAGCACATGGTGTCACTAACAAGCTAGCTAGTTAGCTGGCACAGGTTGTCACCACAGCCTCCCACCTGCTGGGATGACCGGTAGACAATGTCCTTCTCCCCCCCTGTTGGGCATTGTTTTCCTGCATTTCTGTTAACGATGGTGAGAGCAGGTGCTCTTCCAGGCGGGAGCGAATGACACTGTCTACCGGTGTCGCTCCCGCTAGATAGCAAGGAGGACTCTGGGAAGTGGGGGGGAAAAAGAACTCTGATAATAATTTATTTCCCTTTTGACCCACATTCAAACAAGCATGAAGATGTTGTGCGTTCATGCAGGAACCAATGGGGTGCTCGAGGGGGGGCATTCATGCAGGAACAAATGGGATAATTGAGGGGGGTGTTCATGAAGGAACCAATGGGATGCACGAGGGGGGTCGTTCCTGCAGATGCAGGAATGCCCACATGCAGGAACGCCTCGAATTGCAGGCAAGCGGTACCAGAGCACCATATCTAGGACCAAAAGGCTTCTTAACAGCTTCTACCCCCAAGCCATAAGACTGCCGAACAGCTAAATCGAATGGCTACCCGGACAATTTACGTTGACCCCCCCGTCCCCTTTTTTTACGCTGCTGCTACACGCTGTTTATTATCTACAGTATGCATAGTCACTTTACCCCTACCTACATGTACATATTACCTCAATGACCTCGACTAACCTGTACCCCCGCACATTGACTCGGTACCAGTACCCCCTGTATATTGCCTCGTTATTGTTATTTTATTGTTACTCTTTTTTTTTTTTTTTACTTTAGTTAATTTAATAAATATTTTCTTAAGTCTTATTTTTCTTAAAACTGCGTTGTTGGTTAAAGGCTTGTAAGTAAGCATTTCACGGTAAGGTCTACACCTGTTGTATTCGGCGGATGTGATAGACAAAATAGAAATTGATTTGATTTGCAGTTGCACACTATTGACCCTGGCTCAAAGTTCAATGGTTGCGAATTCTAATCCCACATGGGGCGGATGTGTTATTTTTCTTCAAATCCTTTATTTACAATATTCACCCACACACTTCTAATTCTGAAATGTGAAAGCTTACCTGTGATAGGGGTCACCCTGGTAGTAGTTGTAGGTTCATAGACAAAGTCCAATCTGTGAGTTAATTTGATGATTGGAAAAAGAGATACTGCGTAAATTTTGCATTGCGGGTTGGGTTGAATTGAGCCCCTAATCTTCAGTTTCAAGGGGATGATTTTACTTTTCTTCCCAACACGATACCTCAATAAATATGAGTCCACATTTCAAAGAATTTTTGGGCGCCCGATGGGGGATTTGAACAACGTAAGAGGCAATAGATGTCAGGAAGTTGGCGTTTTACCACTGTGAGCGAACTGTCCAGAGCTGTACTTGCTTGCTGTGCACATCATTTTATTATAGGAGCGTGCCAGTGAACTTCTTGCAAGTATGCTTTAGAGAGAATGTATGGGATCAGGTACAACTAGGTTTACCCACCCACAAATTGAAAATTGATGAGCAATTCCCCGATCCACAACTTCTCACCTTAATGAATTTAAAAATATATATTTGAAGGAATTGGCCGAAGGCTGAAATTGGGGTTGAGATTTACCCTTTAAGTGTATTTGAGTTATTACATTTAGACTTTTACACAAGTAGTATTTTACTGGGTGACTTTCTATTTAAACGAGTCAGTGGCCCAGGACATACTGCTCACTCCAGACCAGGGACTAATCCCAGAAAATGAAAAGAAGGAGTAAGAAAGGCCGACATGCGGGCATCCTGACAAAATTATGTTGGCTAATAAATATCTGCCTCTACCCTCTGTTCTATTGGCGAATGTACAATCACTGGAGAACAAATTGGACGAGCCCCTTTCAAGACTATCCTATCAACA
Source organism: Salvelinus namaycush (assembly GCF_016432855.1). Lineage (NCBI taxonomy): Eukaryota > Metazoa > Chordata > Actinopteri > Salmoniformes > Salmonidae > Salvelinus > Salvelinus namaycush. The sequence continues at coordinate 57,729,243 of NC_052307.1, read as the reverse complement.
GGACCTGAAGGACAAGCATGAAGATGTTTCTCGGAGTTGAGGCTGAAAAGGGACATGAGTAATATACTGTACATCTAGCTGGTTTTTCTATGCAACAGCAGGATTGAATGGCAGTATCGAGTAGGTAAGCTCAAAGGGGGAGGTGTGTGTCTCTTTATTAACAACAGCTACTATCTCTAATATTAATGAAGTCTAAAAGTTCTGCTCGCCTGAGTTACAATACTTAATGATAAGCTGCAGACCATAATATTTACTAAGAGAGTTTTCATCTATATATTTTTTTTACCAACACAAACAGATAATGTCGCTAAGATTGCACTCAACGAGCTGTATAGGGCCATAAGCAAACAATAAAATGCTCATCCAGAGGCGTTTCTCCTAGTGGCCAATGATTTTAATGCTGGGAAACTGAAATCCGTCTTACCCAACTTCTACCATCATGTCACCTGTGGAACTAGAGGAGACAAAACTCTAGATCACCTTTACTCCACACAGAGAAACACATACAAAGCTCTCACTCGCCCTCCATTTGGCAAATCAGACCAGGACTCTATCCTCCTGATTCCTGCTTACACACTCAATACGGAAGTGGTACAATGAAGCAGATGGAATATGTTCTGGGATTCATCCGATGGCATTGAGGAGTATACCACATCAGTCACTGGCTTCATTAATACTGGAAGTGTATTGATGATGTCTTCCCTATAGTGACCGTATGCACATATCTCAACCAGAAGCCATGGATTACAGTCAACATTCGCACTGAGCAGGACACTAATCCGGATGTTCATAAGAAATCCCTCTACAACCTCAAGTCACCTAGAGCCATCAAACAGGCAAAGCATCAAAACAGGAATAAGATCAAATCCCAGGAGAATGCTGTTCATTGAATTCTGCTCAGTGTTCAACACCAGAGTGCCCTCCAAGCTCATCACTAAGCTAAGAACCCTGGGACTAACCACGTCCCTCTGCAACTTGATCCTGGACTACCTGACTGGCCGGCCACAGGTAGTGAGGGTAGGCAACAACACATCCGCCATGCTGACCCTAAACAGGGGGTCCACTTAGGGGTGAATGCTTAGTCCCTCCTGTATTCCCTGTTCACTCACGACTGCGTGGCCGCCCAGAACTCCAACTCCAACACCATCATTAAGTTTGCTGACGACACGACGCTGGTAGGCCTGATCACCAATGATGATGAGACAACATATAGGGAGGAGATCAGATACTTGGCAGTGTGGTGCCAAGAAAACAACCAGTCCCTCAATGTCAGCAAGACAACAAATCTAATTGTGGACTACATGAAATGGAGGGCCGAGCTTGCCCCCAGTCAAATTGATGGGGCTGTAGTGAAGCGGGTCGAGAGCTTCAAGTTCCTCGGTGTCCACATCACTAAGGATCTATCATGGTCCCCTCACACCAACACAGTCACAAAGAGGGCACAACAATGCTTCTTCCCCCTCAGGGGGCTGAAAAGACTTAGCATGGGCCCTCAGATCCTAAAAAAGTTCTACAGTTGCATCATTGAGAGCATCTTGGCTGGCCGCGTCACCACTTGGTATGGCAACTGCATGGCATATGACCTCAAGACGCTATAGAGGGTAGTGCGTACGGCCCAGTACATCTCTGGGGCCCAGCTCCCTGACATCCATAACCTCTATACCTGGTGGTCAGAGGAAAGTCCTAAAAGTTGTTAAAACACTCCAGCCACCCAAGTCGTAGACACTTCTCTCTGCTACCACATGGCAAGCGGTACCAATGCACCAAGTCTTGAACCAACAGAAACCTGAACAGCTTCTACTCCAAGCCATAAGATTGCTAAATAGTTAGTTAAATACTGTAGTTAACAAAATAGCTACTCGGGCTATCTGTATTGACTCTTTTTGCACTAACTTTTTTGACTCATCACATAGGCTGCTGTTTCTGTTTATTATCTAACCTGTTGCCTAGACACTCTATTCCTAGTTACACTGTATATACAGTTGAAGTCAGAAGTTTACATACACTTAGGTTGGAGACCTTAAAACTCGTTTTTCAACCACTCCACAAATTTCTTGTTAACAAACTATAGTTTTGGCAAGTCGGTTAGGACTTCTACTTTATGCATGAAACAAGTAATTTTTCCAACAATTGTCTACAGACAGATAATTTCACTTAGAATTCACTGTATCACAATTCCAGTGGGTCAGAAGTTTACATACACTAAGTTGACTGTGCCTTTAAACAGCTTGGATAATTCTAGAAAATTATGTCATGCTTTAGAAGCTTCTGATAGGCTAATTGACATAATTTGAGTCAATTGGAGGTGTGCCTGTGGATGTATTTCAAGGCCAAGCTTCAAACTCAGTGCCTCTTTGCTTGACATCATGGGAAAATCAAAAGAAATCAGCCAAGAACTCAGAAAAAATGGTAGACCTCCACAAGTCTGGTTCATCCTTGGAAGAAATGTTCAAATGCCTGAAGGTACCACGTTCATCTGTGCAAACAATAGTAAGCAAGTATAAACACCATGGGACCACACAGCCGTCATACCGCTCAGGAAGGAGACGCATTCTGTCTCCTAGAGATGAACGTACTTTGGTGCGAAAAGTGCAATTCAATCCCAGAACAACAGCATTGGACCTTGTGAAGATGCTGGAGGAAACAGGTACAAAAGTGTCTTTATCCACAGTAAAACGAGTCCTATATCGACATAACCTGAAAGGCCGTTCAGCAAAGAAGAAGCCACTGCTCCAAAACCGCCTTAAAAAAGCTAGACTACGGTTTGCAACTGCACATGGGGACAAAGATCATACTTTTTGAGAAATGTCCTCTGCTCTGATGAATCAAAAATAGAACTGTTTGGCCATAATGACCATCGTAATGTTTGGAGGAAGAAGGGCGAGGCTTCCAAGTCGAAGAACACCATCCCAACCGTGAAGCACAGGAGTGGCAGCATCATGTTGTGGGGGTGCTTTGCTGCAGGAGGGACTGGTGCAATTCACAAAATAGATGGCATCATGAGGAGAGAAAATTATGTGGTTATATTGAAGCAATATCTCAAGACATCAGTCAGGAAGTTAAAGCTTGGTCGCAAATTGGTCTTCCAAATGGACAATGACCCCAAGCATACTTCCAAAGTTGTGGCAAAATGGCTTAAGGACAACAAAGTCAAGGTATTGGAGTGGCCATCACAAAGCCCTGACCTCAATCCTCTAGAACATTTGTGGGCAGAACTGAAAAAGCGTGTGTGAGCAAGGAGGCCTACAAACCTGACTCAGTTACACCAGCTCTGTCAGGAGGAATGGGCCAAAATTCACCCAATTTATTGTGGGAAGCTTGTGGAAGGCTACCCAAAACATTTGACCCAAGTTAAACAATTTAAAGGCAATGCTACCAAATACTAATTGAGTGTATGTAAACTTCTAACCCACTGGGAATGTGATGAAAGAAATAAAATCTGAAATAAATAATTCTCTCTACTATTATTCTGACATTTCACATTCTTAAAATAAAGTGGCGATCCTAACTGACCTAAAACAGGGAATTTTTACTTGGATTAAATGTTAGGAATTGTGAGAAACTGAGTTTAAATGTATTTGGCTAAGGTGTATGTACATTTCCGACTTCAACTGTACATATCTACATCAATTACCTCGTACCTCTGCACATCAACTTGATACTGGTGTCACGTGTATATAGGCAAGTTATTATTACTTATTGTGTATTTATTATTACTTTTATTATGTGTTTTACTTTTCTATTATTTCTCTATTTCTTTCTCTCTGCATTGTTGGGAGGGGCCCCGTAAGCAAGCATTTCACTGTTAGTCTACACCTGTTGTTTACATGTAACAAATAAAATTTGATTTGATTTGATAACCAAAGAATGGTTTGTTTCCTGTGTGCTAATGGAGCCCCCTAATTTAGGCCTGCAGTTGTGACATGCTGAAGTCCCAGTCTAGGATGCCAGTTGTACACACAGCAATGGCTCTGTGATTAATTCCTCTGACAAAGCAGTAACTAATGATTGATTGAAGATGCCCAGGCCCTAAAGACCATTTCCCCTTCACTTACTTTGCCTTTTTCAAAGTCATCTGATATTTTGATCACCAGTTAGGGCCATGTCAGTACAATTAATCACATATTTAAATCTAAGCAATAGCCTGTCCTCATTTAGATAGTATACAGTGTTTAGTGATTTCTAAGATGATGTTCACTTATTTCATTATATTTAATTTTTTCTGGAAAAAAGTGTAGGATGTTAATCTTATTTAAAACCATCATGACCTTCACTCAGTGTGTAGAAAAATATTGGTTACATGCCAGTGGTGTAAAGTACTTAAGTAAAAACACTTTGAAATTCTACTTAAGTCGTTTTTTGGAGTATCTGTACTTTACTTTACTATTTATATTTTTACTTTTACTTCACTACATTCCTGAAGAAAATAATGTACTTTTTACTCCATACATGTACCCCAACACCCAAAATTATTTGTTACATTTTAAATGCTTAGCAGGACAGGAAAATGGTCCAATTCACACGCTTATCAAGAGAACATCAGAGGAAGGCCCTAAAAATTGTCAGAGACTCCAGCCACCCTAGTCATAGACTGTTCTCTCTGCTAGCGCACGGCAAGCGGTACCAGAGCGCCAAGTCTAGGTCCAAGAGGCTCTTAAATAGATTCTACCCCCAGGGCTTAAGACTCCTGAACAGCAAATCAAATGGCTACCCTGACTACCCTGACTATTGATTTGAACATCCCTGGTCATCCCTAATGTCTCTGATCTGGCAGACTCACTAAATACACATGCTTCATTTGTAAATGATGTCTGAGTGTTGGAATGTGCCCCTGGTTATCCGCAAATAAAATAAAAAACAAGAAAATAGTGCCGTCTGGTTTGCTTAATTGTAACGGCAGTCTAAGTCGTCCTCCTCCTCAGACGAGGAGAGGCGAGAAGGATCAGAGGACCAATACGCAGCGTGGTAATTTTCCATAATGAATTTAATCAACACAAAACAATACACTATACAAAATAACAAAAGAACATACCGTCACAGTCCTAGCTGGTGCAGAACACAAACACAGAGACAGGAAATAACCACCCACAATCCCCAACACAAAACAAGCCACCTATATATGATTCTCAATCAGGGACAACGATTGACAGCTGTCTCTGATTGAGAACCATATCAGGCTGAACATAGAAACAGACGAACTACACACACAACATAGAATACCCACCCCAACTCACGCCCTGACCAACTAAACACATACAAAACAACAGAAAACAGGTCAGGAACGTGACAGAACCCCCCCCCTCAAGGTGCGAACTCCGGGCGCACCCCTAAAACTCAAGGGGAGGGTCTGGGTGGGCATCTGTCCGCGGTGGCGGCTCCGGCGGTGGACGAGGACACCACTCCACCACTGTCTTTGTCCCCCTCCTTAGCGTCCTTTGAGTGGCGACCCTCGCCCCCGACCATGGTCCAGGAACCTTCACCAAGGCCCCTCCTAAATAGAGGAGACAACTCAGGACCGAGAGGTAGCTCAGGACAGAGAGGTAGCTCAGGACAGAGAGGTAGCTCAGGACAGAGAGGTAGCTCAGGACAGAGAGGTAGCTCAGGACAGAGAGGTAGCTCAGGACAGAGAGGTAGCTCAGGACAGAGGGACAACTCTGGACTAATGGCAGCTCCGGACTGAGTGGCAGCTCCGGACTGGGTGGCAGCTCCGGACTGGGTGGCAGCTCCGGACTGAGTGGCAGCTCCGGACTGAGTGGCAGCTCATGACTGAGTGGCAGCTCATGACTGAGTGGCAGCTCATGACTGAGTGGCAGCTCATGACTGGAGGGCAGCTCATGACTGGAGGGCAGCTCATGACTGGAGGGCAGCTCATGACTGGAGGGCAGCTCATGACTGTAGGGCAGCTCTGGCAGCTCCTGACTGGCTGGCGGCTCTGGCAGCTCCTGACTGGCTGGCGCCTCTGACGGCTCCTGACTGGCTGGCGGCTCTGGCGGCTCCTGACTGGCTGGCGGCTCTGGCGGCTCCTGACTGGCTGGCGGCTCTGGCGGCTCCTGACTGGCTGGCGGCTCTGGCGGCTCCTGACTGGCTGGCGGCTCTGGCGGCTCCTGACTGGCTGGCGGCTCTGGCGGCTCCTGACTGGCTGGCGGCTCTGGCGGCTCCTGACTGACGGACGGCTCTAGCGGCTCCTGACTGACGGACGGCTCTAATGGCTCGGGACAGACGGGCGGCTCTAATGGCTCGTGGCAGACGGATGGCTCAGATGGCGCTGGGCAGACAGATGGCTCAGATGGCGCTGGGCAGACAGATGGCTCAGACGGCGCTGGGCAGACAGATGGCTCAGACGGCGCTGGGCAGACAGGCAGCTCAGACGGTGCTGGGCAGACGAGCAGTGCAGGCAGCTCAGACGGCGCTGGGCAGACGAGCAGTGCAGGCAGCTCAGACGGCGCTGGGCAGACGGCCGACTCTGACCTGCTGAGGCGCACAATAGGCCTGGTGCGTGGTGCCGGAACTGGTGGTACCGGACTGGAGACACGCACCTCAAGGCTAGTGCAGGGAGCAGGAACAGGGCACACTGGACTCTCGATGCGCACTATAGGCCTGGTGCGTGGTACCGGAATTGGAGGTACCGGGCTGAGGGCACGCACCTCAGGGCGAGTGCGGGGAGCAGGAACAGGGCACACTGGACTCTCGAGGTGCACTATAGGCCTGGTGCGTGGTGCCGGAACTGGTGGTACCGAGCTAGAGACACGCACCACAGGGAGAGTGCGTGGAGGAGGACCAGGGCTCTGGAGACGCACTGGAAGCCTGGTGCGTGGTGTAGGCACTGGTGGTACTGGGCTGGAGCGGGAAGGTAGCGCCGGATATACCGGACCGTGCAGGCGTACTGGCTCCCTTTAGCACTGAGCCTGCCCAACCTTACCTGGTTGCATGCTCCCCGTAGCCCGTCCAGTGCGGGGAGGTGGAATAACCCGCACTGGGCTGTGTTGGCGAACCGGGCACACCATGCGTAAGGCTGGTGCCATGTACACCGGCAAGAGGAGACGTACTGAAGGCCAGATATGTAGAGCCGGCTTCATGGCACTTGGCTCAATGCTCACTCTAGCCCGCCCAGTGCGGGGAGGTGGAATAACCCGCACCGGGCTATGCACCCGTACAGGAGACACCGTGCGCTCTTCCACATAACACGGTGTCTGCCCGTACTCCTGCTCTCCACGGTAAGCATGGGAAGTGGGCGCAGGTTTCCTACCTGCCCTCGCCACACTACCCTTTAGCCCCCCCCCCAAGAAATTTTTGGGGTTTCTTCACTGGCTTCCAGCCCCGCTTCCGTGCTGCCTCCTCAGACCACCGCTCCTGGGCTTTAGCTGCCTCCATCTCTTCCCGAGAGCGGCGATATTCTCCAACCTTAGCCCAGGGTCCTTCTCCGTTAAATATTTGCTCCCATGACCATTCCTCCTGGTACCGCTGCTGCTGTCGCTGCTGCCCGTTGCCACGCTGCTTGATCCTTGTTTGGTGGGTGGTTCTGTAACGGCAGTCTAAGTCGTCCTCCTCCTCAGACGAGGAGAGGCGAGAAGGATCAGAGGACCAATACGCAGCGTGGTAATTTTCCATAATGAATTTAATCAACACAAAACAATACACTATACAAAATAACAAAAGAACATACCGTCACAGTCCTAGCTGGTGCAGAACACAAACACAGAGACAGGAAATAACCACCCACAATCCCCAACACAAAACAAGCCACCTATATATGATTCTCAATCAGGGACAACGATTGACAGCTGTCTCTGATTGAGAACCATATCAGGCTGAACATAGAAACAGACGAACTAGACACACAACATAGAATACCCACCCCAACTCACGCCCTGACCAACTAAACACATACAAAACAACAGAAAACAGGTCAGGAACGTGACAGAACCCCCCCCCCTCAAGGTGCGAACTCCGGGCGCACCCCTAAAACTCAAGGGGAGGGTCTGGGTGGGCATCTGTCCGCGGTGGCGGCTCCGGCGGTGGACGAGGACACCACTCCACCACTGTCTTTGTCCCCCTCCTTAGCGTCCTTTGAGTGGCGACCCTCGCCCCCGACCATGGTCCAGGAACCTTCACCAAGGCCCCTCCTAAATAGAGGAGACAACTCAGGACCGAGAGGTAGCTCAGGACAGAGAGGTAGCTCAGGACAGAGAGGTAGCTCAGGACAGAGAGGTAGCTCAGGACAGAGAGGTAGCTCAGGACAGAGAGGTAGCTCAGGACAGAGAGGTAGCTCAGGACAGAGGGACAACTCTGGACTAATGGCAGCTCCGGACTGAGTGGCAGCTCCGGACTGGGTGGCAGCTCCGGACTGGGTGGCAGCTCCGGACTTAGTGGCAGCTCCGGACTGAGTGGCAGCTCATGACTGAGTGGCAGCTCATGACTGAGTGGCAGCTCATGACTGAGTGGCAGCTCATGACTGGAGGGCAGCTCATGACTGGAGGGCAGCTCATGACTGGAGGGCAGCTTATGACTGGAGGGCAGCTCATGACTGGAGGGCAGCTCATGACTGGAGGGCAGCTCATGACTGTAGGGCAGCTCTGGCAGCTCCTGACTGGCTGGCGGCTCTGGCGGCTCCTGACTGGCTGGCGGCTCTGGCGGCTCCTGACTGGCTGGCGGCTCTGGCGGCTCCTGACTGGCTGGCGGCTCTGGCGGCTCCTGACTGGCTGGCGGCTCTGGCGGCTCCTGACTGACGGACGGCTCTAGCGGCTCCTGACTGACGGACGGCTCTAATGGCTCGGGACAGACGGGCGGCTCTAATGGCTCGTGGCAGACGGATGGCTCAGATGGCGCTGGGCAGACAGATGGCTCAGATGGCGCTGGGCAGACAGATGGCTCAGACGGCGCTGGGCAGACAGATGGCTCAGACGGCGCTGGGCAGACAGGCAGCTCAGACGGTGCTGGGCAGACGAGCAGTGCAGGCAGCTCAGACGGCGCTGGGCAGACGAGCAGTGCAGGCAGCTCAGACGGCGCTGGGCAGACGGCCGACTCTGACCTGCTGAGGCGCACAATAGGCCTGGTGCGTGGTGCCGGAACTGGTGGTACCGGACTGGAGACACGCACCTCAAGGCTAGTGCAGGGAGCAGGAACAGGGCACACTGGACTCTCGATGCGCACTATAGGCCTGGTGCGTGGTACCGGCATTGGAGGTACCGGGCTGAGGGCACGCACCTCAGGGCGAGTGCGAGGATTTTTTTTCTTTATTTATACTTTTGATACTTACGTAAGTATATTTAAAACCAAATACTTTTAGACATTTACTGAAATGGAATTTTACTGGTGACTTTCACTTTTACTGTAGTCATTGTCTATTAAGGTATCTTTACTTTTACTCAAGTATGACAATTGGGTACTTTTCCCACCACTGGTATATGCACAAAAATCCTTATCAAGATTATTTAAGAAGACGGAGTGTAAACACGAAAACGTCATCCTCTCACTGGTCCCAAGTAAGTTACATCAGTCTAAAGTTCTGCTAAGTAAGATAATACAGATGAGATTCCATAAAGCATAACATAAGCATAAAGATGTGTTACTCTTAATTTTAAATAGATGCTCCAATGTTAAATGACATACTGTAGCATAAGCAAATGCAAATGGATTTGGGCATAAAATAAGGAAAACATTCCTACATAGCAGAGGCTCTTAAAAATATCTCTTTTGAATTCCCATCTGAAATATGCTGCAACATCAAAGTGTGAGTGGGCGGGAAATTAAATGGCTCATAAAAAATAATAGTAGAGTTGATATCTTTGCTAATTGGGATCTATGGCATCTCGGTCAAAGGCCCTAAGTAGTGAGTCAGGGGAAACATTTTTAGCGGATAAAGAGAAATCATGTAGTGTAAAACATTTTGAGTTTCCCAGAAATTAATGTCTGGTAAAAGATAGATTGACTTCTACCACTATTACTGCTACTATTACAACTACTATTACTATTAAGTATGAACCAATAATATTGATAAATTATATTGAATTAGACTGGGAAATTGTGTCAATGTAATCCCAGTCCTGACACGAATATCAGAGGAACAGTAGGGCCTATGAGCATTAATGCATTATGTGCAGCACAGATGTTTAATAAGGAGGTCTAACAATTGAAAAACACAGACGTGTCCCTGAGTGTTTATTGAACCTGACCGTCCACTCTGACTAATAAAGCCCATTCCCTGAAGGCCTGAAGGCCTGACCAGTCTGTGTCTCTCTCTGTCAAGGCTGCAGCTTAATAGGCTTCTGAACACTAGAGGGCTCTCACTGTTACTCTGTTTCACTGAGACACTACACTGCAGACCTATTCTGCTAGTGCACAGGCCTATATCTCACATTAAACATGGAGCGCTCTATATCATAATCTACAGCGTTACCAGTAACAATGGAAGTTGTGGTTAAGTTAGCAGTGGCAGTAGTTTATCTGTTGTTTTACCCTTCAGCTACTGTTTCCATGCGACAATAGCTTTGCATGAAGCAAGAATGCAATACTATCCCTTGTGTGTTGCATTGTATGAGTACAGCGGCTATTTCATCCTTAGTCAAGCAAATAGAGTGCCCTTTCAGTGAAAACATACTCTATGACAATATAATTATGCATACACCTTTTGTTGTAGCCTGCTCATATTACCCACATCTAGGTTTTTCAAAGAAGACCATTTTTCTTTTGATAATAATTGTTTATGTTATTTTGATGAAGGACTTCAAGCAACACAATACAAGAAATCTTGTTTTCTCTCCATCATTTCAGCACCTCTGGCTGCAAATAATTGAGAGTGAGTAACCTTTCTTCTGAAGCAAACAGTGCTTTTAGTCAAAGGAAAGTGTTGCTTAGACATGAATAAGCATTTTAAGGAAATTGTCTGTATAAACACATTTCTACATGATCAGCTATAACTGAGGCAAAACACGGCAGTAAGCCCACATTATCGAAAATACAAATGTGTCCCTGGACATGGTTTCCATTAAATTAAAAAGTATAAGTATTTGGCTAAATGCATTTTCACCATACATGCTGCAAATTTACAAAGTACATTTCTCACAGCTTCTCGCGACTTATGTGTTTGGGTATCAGATGACCGTGCAGGCCTGCCTAAATGAATAGCGGGTTAATTGATATATTTAATTTCACTATTGGAATGGATGGGGGGAGGAAAACCCAACAACAAATGCTTTGTGAGCTCATATAACTGGATTGAAGCAACTAATTGAAGTCCATTTGTTTCTATTGCTTTGTTCGACTGAAGACAGTGTATGATACAGATACACTATATACACACAAGTATGTGGACACCCCTTCAAATTTGTGGATTTTCCTATTTCCACCATACCCATTGCTGACAGGTGTATAAAAACGAGCACACAACCATGCAATCTCCATAGACAAACTGGCAGTAGAATGGCCTTACTGAAGGGCTCAGTGACTTTCAACTTGGCACCATCATAGGATGCCACCATTCCAATAATTCAGTTAGTCAAATTTCTGCCCTGCTAGAGCTGCCCCGGGCAACTGTAAGTGCTGTTATTGTGAAGTGGAAATGTGGTAGGCCACACAAGCTCACAGTATGGGAAGCCGAGTGCTGAAGTGCGTAGCTCCTAAAAATTGTCTGTCCTCGGTTGCAACACTCACTACCAAGTTCCAAACTGCCTCAGGAAGCAACGTCAGGACAATAACTGTTTGTAGGGAGCTTCGTGAAATGGGTTTCCATGGCCGAGCAGCCGCACACAAGCCTTAGATCACCATGCACAATGCCAAGCATCAGCTGGAGTGGTGTAAAGCTCGCCGACATTCATTGGACTCTGGAGCAGTGGAAACACGTTCTCTGGAGTGATGAATCACGCTTTACCGTCTGGCAGTCCGACGGACGAATCTGGGTTTGGCGGATGCCAGGAGAACGCTACCTGCCCCACTGTATAGTGCCAACTGTAAAGGTTGGTGGAGGATGACTAATGTTCTGGGGCTGTTTTTCATAGTTCTAGCCAGGCCCCTTAATTCCAGTGAATAGAACGCTACAGCATACAATGACATTCTAGATGATTCGGTGCTTCCAAACAGGCCTAATCGCCCAACATCAGTGCCCCACCTCACTAACGCTCTTGAAGCAAGTCCAGAAAGCAATGTTTCAACATCTAGTGGAAAGCCTTCCCAGAAGAGTGGAGGCTGTTATAGCAGCAAAGGGGTCCAACTAATTAATTTCTATGATTTTGGGAATGAGATTTTCGACGAGCAGGTGTCCACATACTTTTGGTCATGTATTGTATATTTGAAACAATACTCTACCACCGACCCGACCATAAACGTTGTGTAGTGTCTGAGCGCGTGCATTAATTTCCGAGGCTGTTGACCTGTCTTCATCAGTCCAATGAGCGCGGCAAAAGGGGAGGCTCTTCACACCGAACATTTCTCCTCCATCTCCTCACTTTTCTAGTCAGCAAGCAAGCCTGTCGGAGCTACAATAAGTAGTGCCACTGCGGGGTTACTAAACTGTAAGGATTTCCACCGTGTCTTCACACTTTTTGTTATATTTTTTCATTTGTAAACGTCTCTCCTCGAATGAAAAGAGAAACGCAATTGCAATGTTTTTAATCCATTTTTTGAAACGGTAAAATGGTGCAAGCACAAGGATGCGAGATACTGTAGTAAGTAAGAAGGAAAATATATTAACAGGTGCATGAAAATGTTTGGGAAAGAACGGGGCTTTTGTTTGATCTTCTATTGCATGTTTGCATATCGTTCTGCATATCAAAACCACCCAGAGATTAGCTTGTGGATGAGGACAGCACAATGAGTCGAAAGAAAGGTTGACAAATGACCGGCTAACTATCTATGTGAAAACTATTTAGGAAGTGCAGCTTTCCAATGTCGTAGTCTATTTTCAGCTCCGTGTATTTTTCTCTCTCTTCGATGGATAGAAAAGGAAACTACATTTGTTGAATGCTTAACTTCCAGGCAGTGCAGTTGAGACGACGTGCTGTCCATTTGCAGTGAAGCGATAGTATGTAAGTAGTTTAACTTAGCAACTTGTCTTCGTTTTTTTTGTGGTTGCCAACCATTTCAAATGAATGAGAAAATCATACATTGTTGACCAGGCGTTATGTTGTCACTGGACATTTATTCTGAATTACTTATTGCCTACGTGTTGTAGTCTATTTTGTTTCTCGACGATGCAGGCTACGTGTAGGCTAGAACGGTAGTTGTAGCCCCACGTTACCTCATGTGGCGCTATCCACTCTGAGTGGTGCTGAAACCGGCCGGCAACGAGCTAATACGGCACCGGTCTTCATGTAATTCAATGAGGGTTTCAGTCATCATTAATAAGGATAATTTCAATGTTTGGATGTTTATGATGTTTCTATTCCTTTATTCCTTTATTCCAATAACAGCAAGTGAACGTGATTAGGCAGCAGTCATACAGATGCATTGTTAGGCTTCTGGGGTGAATAATTAACATAGCCATAGCATGTTTCAATGTAAACTTGCCATGTCGTTCACATTGAAACATGCTATGGCTATATATATATATATATATATGTATATATATGTGTGTATATATATATATATATGTGTGTATATATATATATATATATATATATATATATATATATATATATATATATATATATATATATATATATATATACACACATTCAACTGTAATAATCACGTTGACTATTTTCAATTATTATTTGGCACGGAGTATGTTGTCATGTTTTGCTTGGCACTAACAGTAGGTATTTGAAATCCATCCAGTTCATAGAGGGATTATGTCTGTCTACTGTCTGTGAAAAGTCGGTGTTTGCCTCAGCCTTGCTTTTATGCCTGACTGGTTTATCACAGTTTATTTGAGTAATATCTAATAGCTATGTCGTACACAGGCCTTTATCAAGAAATCCTTATAAACTCCAATGCTGTCACTGCTGTCTCTTGTCTTGAACAACTTTGATAGATAGAGAGACCGTTTTCGAGTGTGTGCATTTGCCCGTGGGATTTTACAATTATTTTATTAATGAGGAGAATGATTGGTCGTTTCCCATTTCATATTGTTTCATCTCAATTGACATAATGTGGAAGATTCCCTCATTGGTCTGTATAGGCTATTTAAAATCCTATGAATTCTATTATTGCAGGACTCAAATTGGCATCTGTATGCACATTGCAACATGCCACTCTTTTACTTTTTCTAGTAAATTAACATCAAGTTCTGTAGACATTTCTTGTATATTAGATTTAAGTACCATGAATGGTATATTTGTAAAACAGTTTATGTACCACAATGTTAACACTGATTTCTCTCCTTACAGCCAAAATAATAGTTGATTTTCATTCAATCACTGTTTGTATAGAAGTAGTAGATGAGTTGATAAGGAAGATTATATCATATTACTCCAGGCATGATCTCATCAGGGATATAAGTACTTACTGAAATAGAATACCTGCTCTGATCTTTTCAAGCCTCAATTACAGTTATATGTGGGACATTTGATTCATATGGCTAAGGTATTTGATGAAAAGCATATTAGTAAATGCCTTTTATCCAAAGTAATATGAAAACAATTATCATAACCAACATGTAATTGCTCAAAATCTTTCAAGGATAATCTCCAGAACATCAGATTAAAGATAGGCAATCTCATGTATCAGACTAGACCAGATGTATAAGACCAGAGACACAATAATTTACCCTACATTGTAGCAGTCTGATATGAGCACAGGATCACACAGGGCAATGCTTGCTGCTGCTTTATACCATTTGTAATGAAGAGGACTGACTCTTCAGCTCTTCCTGCTCCTGTCATTTTCTTTGATTAGTAAATGGTTGATTTCATTGTTATCATCCATTGATTATCATAAACTAACTCTAGTGATTGTTTGTATGAGTTAAATATTAAATATTGCTTTAAAAGTCAGGTACCACTGATCTAAAGTGAGGACCTTGATTTGCTCTCTCAGGTTCCTTCCTTTGAATACTGAAGTTGCCTTGTAATTTATACGATTAAAAGAGATCACCTCTGTTTTCTCCCTTTTAGATCGTTCGCACTGCTGGAACACCAAATGGATGGTGTATTGAGTAGGACATCCCCTCACCATTTGCAATGGAGGCAAATGAAGCCATGTGAGTGACCTTTATCGCACAATGAATTCAAGCTCTGACGCTCAAAGCAGGAAGAAGTAACATTTGTTCATCATCTAAGGGAGAGCTGTTGATCTTGGGAAAACAAGTGTCATAACAATGCCCAAACGGTCCGAGGAGATGCTGACAGACGTGTGGACTTCCTTGTTGCTTGTGTGGATTACGTGTGTTCCTTATACATCCATGACCCCCATCATCAGCCAGTCCAAAAGTTTACAAACTGGTTCCACTGCAATCCTACGTGGCCTCGTCGAAGGACAAAGAATACTTAGTCGAGCCAAGAGAGGATGGGTTTGGAATCAAATGTTTGTGTTGGAGGAGTTCTCTGGACCAGATCCAATTCTAGTTGGCAGGGTGAGTACTGTAATTGTCAGCTGTATATTAAGCTTGCTTATCGTGTAGAAACATTAATTCAGCCATTTAAATGCTCCACAATTTTTTTTCAACATTTTTGTGGGCTAGTTTTAGAGCTGGAGAGAGAGAGACAGACATTGGCCTGATCTCATGCAGGGTTTTGGAGAGAACAAATAAATCCACAGCTACCAAATTCTGCGCTGAGGATTTTTGTGTAGTGTCCCTGAAATATGGAATAACAGAGTGAAAATGAATAACTAATGATGCGTTACATTGCAGTGGATTGACCTACAGTACAGTAGAAATATCTTTTCATTGTTTTATTCTATCTTTTTCTTTTCTATTTTCGGTTTATCGTTCTTTTGTTGGCCAGGGTATTGGTTGTGGTTTTCCTTTGAAGTATTTGTCATAGGAACACAAGGATAAAAAGGGGGAATTTTTGCAACATTTCATTGTTGAGCATTTGAAAGAGCCCTATAATCCAAAGGATGAGGGACACCTGGTACCTGGCCTGTGTAGACGTGGCAGGGCCAAGGCTCAGGGCCCAGGGCCCAGTGAGGGTTGTTGACGAGGCAGGCCAAAGCAGCTTGTTCACAGCTCATTGCAAGAACGCACCTGGGGAGTCTCAACCTGGCAGCTACCACCTCTGACCATTACCCAACCACTCTGGCACATGCAACAGAATATGCCATCAAGGATAATATTTGACCCCACAGTAGCATGACTTACACATACCGTACTGCAGCTGTTTATCGATTTATTGATGAGGTTATTTCTTGCTGTATATTTTGTACCTTAATGCTTTCATGACATTTACTACTAGTAGTTGGGGGCATGCTGAAATGACAAGGCAGCTATTATATTGTTTGAATGATTGCTGCACCTATATCTCAATCCCTATCCCACCATTGCAATATGAAAAACACATAGTTTCATGTTCAATCATTGCCAAACATAACAGCGATAAAGAAGGAATTCATGCTGATCATAATTAATAGCACAATGGTACTATAAAGCAAGGGCTTCATGGTTAGGTAGAAGTCTCTAAATATTCATGAGGTGGAAAATGAAGCCCTACAGTACTGTCTGAAAGCCTAAAGTTTGGCAGGATGTCACCTAATTTAGCACTCTAACTTGATTTCTTTGGGGGATTATTGTCACATGGGTATATCAATAAATCACATGCTCCAAATACCATACAAACACAAAAATATAGATAAGTGCAGCATTCATATTTCACGAGTTTCAATTAAACAGCCTCTGTCGGATCCTCTAATGGCTCTTCGTAACCCTGTAATGATCTCCAAGGTGTATCTTTGAATTAGATTGATGCAGCTTTTGGCATGCATATAGAGTTGGTCACACTGCTGGAGAGAATTGCCAGGAGGGTTCACGGCAAATAAGGATAGCACTCAAATCTGTTTAGTTTTAGGTGTGCATGAAGCCTCTGTTCTTAGTCGGGGATTGTTTTAAGCATATTTAGCTGTTCTCACTCAAAATAATTAGCATGTGTAGGCTGAAGGACATTGCAAGGATTGTAGGAGTTAGTTTGGTTGAGGATGGATTTGTCTCGCATTTGAGAGACAGTGTTGATGAGTTGCATTATTATTCACAAGGTTAAGTACTCATGAGCATGG
This sequence comes from Salvelinus namaycush, assembly GCF_016432855.1. Taxonomy (NCBI): domain Eukaryota; kingdom Metazoa; phylum Chordata; class Actinopteri; order Salmoniformes; family Salmonidae; genus Salvelinus; species Salvelinus namaycush. The sequence continues at coordinate 57,712,101 of NC_052307.1, read as the reverse complement.
CTGGCAGAGCAAAGATAAATTCAATGTTGCAGTAAGATACAGGTGTAGGATCTTAATTTGATCACCCTGTTGTTGCAGGAAATGTCCTGCATAGCAAGAAATGCTAACCAGTAGTGTATTCAAGGTTTAAAAGGCTTATAACATTTTTTGATTTCCTCACGAAAAATGTATCAACCTCAACAAAAATGTCCATTAATTTTAATCCACACATTAAAACCTGTTGCTGCAGGATTATTTTCCTGCTGTGAGAAACTGGTCAAATTAAGATCCTACACCTGTATGATATCTCTCTCTTCCCCTCTCTCTCACTCTTACTCTGGCTCTCTCTTTCTCATGCTTAATTAAAAAATGAATCAAATGGAAGTGGGAGGTGTGATTCAGATCTCAGTTTTTCAGTGCAGCCTGTGGTTGTGGGTTGATTATTGAGGAACCCCAGGCCAAGATTAGACTCATTCCATCCTTTACATTTTATTGTGCGGCACTCTGATGTTTAATTATACATAGATCTCCTGTCTTTTCAGCGACCAAGATCCCCTTGAGTTCCTGCTGGCATTGGAAGGAGACTATTAGCATAAATGTAAAAGTGAGCGGTGTGGGAGTGTGAGATGGTCACAATGCGTGACAGCGTCATCCTTGCTGTTCTTTACAGCACCGCCATTCTGACATTGTGATTCACTGAGCTGGATCTGCGTTACCCTGTGTCACTCCCATTTGAAGGGAATGCAGTACCTGTAAAACTGAAGCTGACGAGACAGCTGTAAAAGCTTGTTGCTCCAATGTAGAAGTGGTGTGCGGGGGATTTTAAGATTAACCCTGACTGAGCAATGCCTCCAAAATAACGACTCATTAAGAGCAATGTGAGTGCAGGTGGGAGATTTGATTTGTAGAACGTCGTATTAACGCCATAAAGTGTATATTCTGGCATGACGTTTTCGTTTTTTTTTTGTTGTTGTAATTTTACTAAATCTTTCTCAGACTACTGTCTGAACTTCTCACAAATCCTAGTCTAAGCCAGGATAGTACGTTTTCATAATGACTTTTTCTACTTTTCATCCTTAGATTTAACTCTCTGTGAGTTTAACTCTCTGTGAGTTTAATCATTTAATGTTTAATGTTACAAATTGCACATTCATTTTAATCCACCAAACCAAACATTACACTGAAAGGAGAGCTAAATTAGATTCTGTTTGTAAAGTGTCAAATTGATTATAGTCTGTGTTACAGTGTGCTGTATCTCACATAGCACTGATGCAACTTTCATTTTCCTTTTCTTTTGATCTCATGTATTTGAATGTTTTTAAGAATGGATAAGAATGGACTCCATTGTGGTGCAGATGTATCCAAATGAAACAAATCCTGACTGATCCTGTTTCTTATTGTCCGATGCTTTTATCTCTGATACAATTGTATGTGTTTTGCACAAAGAGAATTGATAATAAGCCATTAATATTCAACAATTCATACTGAACTACAAGATTGTGAGGACTGACAGTAATAAAGAGATTGGGTTTGATTATTAATGCAGAAAATTAACATTTTATATATTTTTTTTTCGGAAGAAGATGTTTCCTTTTGCTGTGCAAAACAAGATATCTGAAACCATAAGATGGATAGCATGCAAGGCCTGCAAAAGTGTGGGCTTGGATATAGATCCCGTATCTCACATCCCTGCTACCTTTTCTTTGTTTAGCAACTGATTTGATTAATATCACCCATATTTTGATGCTAACTGTTTTATCCACAGCTTCTCACCATCACTATAATTTCGAAATATTGTCATAGAATATTTCACTAAGTGGCAATAACTCTTAGTGCACTGCTCCTCACAGGTGAAAATACACTCATCAGGTATCCAGTCAAGTCCAAGATGTTTGTTTATTCCATAAGAGTACCAAGGAGCTGACTGAAGTTATACTCCTATTCACCTGTCAGTTGGCTCTCTACTTCTGTATGATAGGGCTTGTAAAGTGAGAGGGACTCTTGAGTCCTGGAAAGCTTGTCCTCAGGGGCGATGGAGTGGGGGGTGACAGTGTTCAAGTTTCGTCGTATTCGACTTCAATAATGCGTGGCGGCAAGCTCTCTCTGGGCGTTGGTGCTGCTACAGACAACTTCCTCCTCAGAGCTTCCTGACGAGTGTTTTTTAGTAGATCAAATTTAGCCCTGCCAAAGTAAACTGTGATCTGAGAAGATCTCACGCGTTTCCCTGCATTTGCTTAGGTTAGGACGGAGTCAGTGCAGATTCTAGTGGATATCGAGCTTCGCCCTTGATTGAAGGCTTCGGAGTGGGAGTTAACACGAGTATTACTCCTCATTAATGAACGCTAATGTGGAGACCGAATTGATAGGTATTGGCTACAGAATCAGTCTAACTATAACGTTTATAACAAATATTTTCTCCTTGTATGTCTCTCTGCTGTGGGTTATCTTACTCTGTTACTGCTAGTATATATCATGGAGGCCTTTATATCATTGGAACATGAGCCCAGTCCCCCATTCCATTTCTACAGTGACTGTAATAAAACACCAGGCCCCAGCATTGAGTCTGATTGAGCTGTGGGATCACATTATTGCTTCCTTGGAAGAGGCTGACAGGTTGTCTATTGCTCTGTGTTGTCGTTTTGCTCCCCATTAACAAGGTGTATGTGTGTGGTGTGGAGGGGCACAGGGACAAAACCAAAAATGAGTAGGAAGTATAATCTAAAACACCACGGTCATGATATGAGTGCAATTGCAAAAGTCCCATTGCAATTGCTTTTGACCAGGTGTTGTATCATTAAAAATGCATACAATGCAGGATTTAAATAAATGCCTGCGTTCTATTTCTCTTCATGCTCCTTCTCTTGGTCTCTCTCTCTCTCTCTCTCTCTCTCTCTCTCTCTCTCTCTCTCTCTCTCTCTCTCTCTCTCTCTCTCTCTCTCTCTCTCTCTCTCTCTCTCTCTCTCTCTCTCTCTCTCTCTCTCTCTCTCTCTCTCTCTCTCTCTCTCTCTCTCTCTCTCTCTCTCTCTCTCTCTCTCTCTCTCTCTCTCTCTCTCTTCTCTCTCTCTCTCTCTCTCTCTCTCTCTCTCTCTCTCTCTCTCTCTTAAAATTCAAAATTCAAGCTGCTTTATTGGCATGAAAAACATTGTGTCAATATTGCCAAAGCAACAATGTATACAATATACATTGTAATAAAAAATTAAAAAATTAAACTATAACTAACTTATAACTAAATAACGGTATTTTACAAGTTTCGTTCTCTCTCTCTGTCTCTCTCTCTCTCTCTCTCTCTCTCTCTCTCTCTCTCTCTCTCTCTCTCTCTCTCTCTCTCTCTTTCTCTCTCTTTCTTTCTCTCTCTCTCTGTCTGTCTCTCGCTCGCTCTTTCTTTCTTTCTCTCTTTCTCTCTGTCTCTCGTTCTCAGATACACCACCATGCACACCTACACCTTGTTTCATGGCAATAACACTGAGATGGTGCCTGTGTAAATCACATACAGTACGTGCACATACACACACATACTCTATTTCCTCTCCCATTGTTACCTTTTGGCTGACTGTGAGATTGCACAATGAACAGCATGCATATATCGTCAGGCAAGATGTAGGAAGCAGGAGATGCCAAAATCCCTCAGACACAGTGATATATACTCTTAAGGTCATATATTATATAGAGTGAGACAATTGTTCCCTATACATGCATCAAATATTACAGTACATGCATACAGTGTCCAAGTCTGTTGCCACAGAAACCCTGACTATATGACAAGGTAGCCATTGTTCACACCAAGGTGCTGGGTTAGTGAGTGTATGATCAGATTCATACAGCTACTTATGGGTATTTTCAGGGTTTAGTGCAGATTCATAATAAATGGGTATTTTGTGATATAACCTTGGAAAGGCTTGCGGTGATTAGCGCTCCCATGTCAGTGTTAGCGAGCTGATATGTGGTATTAACCTCTCCTCTAGCGACTGCCGGCTCTGCTTCCTGCATCCTGGCCTCGGCTCGATCTGTAGATGTGGTATTGGTGCATTGAGCGGCTGAACGGAGTCGACTGGCAAAGTGCCGTGAACTCTGCTCAAACTAATAATTGGAATTAAGCAGTTCACCTCTAATGCTTTGCTTGTGCATTGCTTTGGCTAAATCATCTCTTTTTTGGGTTGCTCGCTTTTCCCCAACCCAAAAAGCCATTTGTTTAATCCTAACAGGCTTAATGCTTTCAGTCTCACAGTCTTTTATTGACATTCCATCATTCATTGTCTTCTAGATATGCCAGTTAACTAACCCCAATTATTCTGGGGATATTATACATGCACCGTATGTGTACCACTATAGAGAGCTCATTATGGAGACATGTTGGGATGTGACCTTTATGTCACCCTCTATGGGTGAATGTAATGTAGGCCCATATTCATTCAAGACATGCACTAAACATTGGGCAGACAGGATCAATTTGCCATAATTGAGGTTACAAATTATTCAAATCTGATTATTCAAATCTACGATTATAATGATCTAAAACCTTCTAATTGGCCTCTTGCAGTGATCGTGGGCAGCTAAGATACCCTTTGAGCCAGTAGATGTTTGGCTCAGCTCTCCATCTCTCTCCTATGGATGGCATCCTCAGCATGAGTAGCTGCAGGCAGCACAGCTTATCCCTGTGCCTCTACCCCCATACATAGCCCAGGAGCAAAACTGGGACTACAAAGTAATCTTGTTAAGAATGGATGTTGTTATTGTGCATTTGGCTTCATGGTTAGCTAGGAGCACATGTGGGCTGCCGGAAGAAGACAATGGGAAGGGGTGGGAGGAAAGCCTATTTCTGGAATTTTCTAAGATGACAGAATCCACCCCCTTCCCCCTCGCACGTCACCCTCGTGGACCAAAATAACAACAAAGCTGAAATCAACAATGGCGCTGACATTTGTTTGAAGACCCATTTCTTTACCAATCTCCACTAGCGAAGGTGATGATTGTCATAGCAGAGTGAAAGGGGGAAAAAAGGTGCTAACCTTAGACACTGTTTTGTAGCTATTATGGTGAGTTGAGCGGGAAAACTTGTAAAAGAACGTATCCATGGAGAATCAACGGCCCAGGCGTTTCTCAGTGACACTTCCTCAGCCAACAGACTGTGCCTCTGACCTTTATCACAAATGAATTATTTCTGTGTAATGATCCTTTTTGCAAAAAGAAAGAAATAGCTGAAATAATTGCTGAAAGAATAAAACACCTTAAAAAAGGGCAACCTAGTAGACTTTCTGAACAACCCAGTGCACGTACAAACTCATATCCTCTGAAAATGTGTTTGGCTGTATCTCCATGGTGTCCATGAATCAACAGCAAAGCCTTACAAATAAAGATTTAAAGTCCAACATATAGAAAGGATCTACTGGCAGGTAGTAGTGGCAATGCAGTGAAACGTGTGAAACCCATGGATATACAATATTTGCAGATTTTTCCGTTCTTTCTCGCTTTTCTTTTGGATGACCGGGTGGGGGGTGGGTGTGTGCATGAAAAATTCAGAACGTTGTAATATAAAATCCAGATCAGTCATGAATGCTTAATGGAAATCAGGACTGAACATGTAGGGTTTTGGAATAGTGCTCAAAGAGGGATGGCTTTCTTTGTTAGCCGCCAATTGTGTTGGTAATGGGCTTCTGTTTTAGACACACACATGCCGTTATACAGCATCTCTTCGCTGTATTGTGTTGTTCAGACATGTGCCTTTGGCTGATAGTAAGCAAGAGGGATGGGAGGAATACGAGTAAGCCAACAATTGTGTGAAAAGCTATGACTTGCAGTACAGTGAAATGCGTTATTCTTGGGGCGTAGCTATAATGGTATATCATCAGTTTGGTTATGCAACTGAAAAGGACATGTATGATAGTGTTCATAGAGATTCACAAGATAAGTCTGAAAATCGGTTTGTATCTTTCCTCACTCTCTACCGTTCTATCGTACAATGGACAGTTACGATATGCATATTTTTGTTTTGTTATCAATAGTAGAGGGTCCAATGATCAAATGTAAAAAAAAAAAAATTAAAGTCTTTTGACATTACTGTCCATGTGGACTGATGTTTAACTTGAGCCCCATATCCCGAGCTCATCTGGTTACCCTGGAACTCAGAACAAACATCAAGGAGTTCACCTGCTCCACCACATTTGTGAGAAATGGCACTACCTCATGTGCATGATCATTTAAATAGCACAACCAATGTCAATTACAGATACATATTTTGGGAACTACTCACATTGTAGATGTATGATGTTTATTGATCATTGACCTATGAGGAACAGGTACCTGGGGAAGCAGTACCTATATTTACAGTTGCTGTGATAGTTTCATCACTTCATATCTTCATTGATCTTAAAATGTATCACTCACTCATAGGGGATGACCTAGCAAACCTGTAACGGTGTTCCTCCTCCTCTTCATCCGAAGAGGAGGAGCATGGATTGAACCAAGGCGCAGCGTTGTGAAATGACATAATTTATTAAACAAGACGAAAAAACGAACTACACTTGAATAATTAACAAAACAAATAAACGATGTAGACAGACCTGGACGACGAACTTACATGAAACACGAAGAACGCAATAACAGGAAAACTGACTACACAAAAACCGAACGAACAAACATACCGAGAACAGTCCCGTGTGGCGTAACATACAGACACTGACACAGGAGACAACCACCCACAACAAACAGTGTGAAAACACCTACCTTAATATGACTCTCAGAGGAAATGAAAAACACCTGCCTCTAATTGAGAGCCATATTAGGTACCCATTAACCAACATAGAAACAGAAAACATAGACTGCCCACCCGAATTCACGTCCTGACCAACTAACACATACAAAAACTAACAGAAAACAGGTCAGGAACGTGACATAACCCCCCCCTTAAGGTGCGAACTCCGGGCGCACCAGCACAAAGTCTAGGGGAGGGTCTGGGTGGGCATCTGACCACGGTGGTGGTTCAGGCTCAGGGCGAGATCCCCACCCCACCATAGTCAATCCCAGCTTACATCTCCCCCTTAGAATGACCACCCTCTTTCTCCACCCACCTAATATAAGGGGCAACACCAAGACAAGGTAGCTCAGGACAGCGAGGTAGGTCGAGATAGAGAGGTAGCTCAGGATAGAGAGGTAGCTCAGGATAGAGGGGCAACTCCGGACTGAAAGGCAGCTCCGGACAGAGAGACAGCTCTGGACTGAGGGGCAGTTCTGGATTACTGGCAGCTCCGGGCTGGCTGACGGCTCTGGACGCTCATGGCTGGCTGACGGCTCTGGACGCTCATGGCTGGCTGACGGCTCTGGACGCTCATGGCTGGCTGACGGCTCTGGACGCTCATGGCTGGCTGACGGCTCTGGACGCTCATGGTTCACTGGCGGCTCTGGACGCTCATGGCTCACTGGCGGCTCTGGCAGATCCTGTCTGGTTGGCGGCTCTGGCAGATCCTGTCTGGTTGGCGGCTCTGGCAGATCCTGTCTGGTTGGCGGCTCTGGCAGATCCTGTCTGGTTGGCGGCTCTGGCAGATCCTGTCTGGTTGGCGGCTCTGGCAGATCCTGACTGACGAATGGCTCTAGCGGCTCCTGACTGACTAACGGCTCTGACGGCTCGGGACAGACGGGCGGCTCTAATGGCTCGGGACAGACGGATGGCTCAGACGGCGCTGGGGAGACGGATGGCTCAGACGGCGCTGGGGAGACGGATGGCTCAGATGGCGCTGAGGAGACGGATGGCTCAGATGGCGCTGCGGAGACGGATGGCTCAGATGGCGCTGCAGAGACGGATGGCTCAGACTGATCCTGTCTGGCGGAAGGCTTTGGCTGCTCCTGTCTAGCGGAAGGCTCTAGCGGCTCCTGTCTGGCGGAAGGCTCTAGCGGCTCCTGTCTGGCGGAAGGCTCTGTAGGCTCATGGCAGACGGGCGGCTTTGCAGGCTCAATACAGACGGGCAGTTCATGCGGCGCTTGGCAGACGGACAGTTCAGGCGCCGTTGGGCAGACGGCAGACTCTGGCCGGCTGAAACGCACTGTAGGCCTGGTGCGTGGTGCCGAAACTGGAGGCACCGGACTGGAGACACGCACTTCAAGCCTAGTGCGGGGAGCAGGGACAGGGCACACTGACCTCTCGAAGCGCACTATAGGCCTGGTGCGTGGTGCCGGCACTGGTGGCACCGGGCTGAGTGCACGCACATCAGGACGAGTACGGGGAGAAGGAACAGTGCGTACAGGGCTCTGGAGACGCACAGGAGGCTTAGTGCGTGGTGCCGGAACTGGAGGCACTGGGCTGGAGACACGCACCATAGGGAGAGTGCGTGGAGGAGGAACAGGGCTCTGGAGACGCACTGGAAGCCTGGTGCGTAGTGTAGGCACTGGTGGTACTGGGCTGGGGCGGGGAGGTAGCGCCGGTAATACCGGACCGTGCAAGCGTACTGGCTCCCTTGAGCATTGAGCCTGCCCAACCTTACCTGGTTGAATGCTCCCCATCGCCCGACCAGTGCGGGGAGGTGGAATAACCCGCACCGGGCTATGTAGGCGAACCGGGGACACCATGCGTAAGGCTGGTGCCATGTATGCCGGCCCGAGGAGACGCACTGGAGACCAGACGCGTTGAGCCGGCATCATGGCACCTGGCTCAATGCCCAATCTAGCCCTACCAGTGCGGGGAGGTGGAATAACCCGCACCGGGCTATGCACACGTACAGGAGACACCGTGCGCTCTACTGCGTAACACGGCGTCTGCCCGTACTCCCGCTCTCCACGGTTAGCCTGGGAAGTGGGCGCAGGTCTCCTACCTGCCCTTGGCCCACTACCTCTTAGCCCCCCCCCCCCAATAAATTTTTGGGGTTTCTTCACGGGCTTCCGTGCTAGCCGCGTACCTTCATAAATCCGGTCTCTCTCTCCCGTTGCCTCCGCTCTCCTAATCGCCTCCAGCTGTTCCCATGGAAGGCGATCTCTTCCAGCTCGGATCTCCTCCCATGTGTAGCAACCTTTTCCATTCAACACGTCCTCCCATGTCCACTGCTCGAACTCAAGCTGCTTGGTTCTGGATCGGTGGGTGGTTCTGTAACGGTGTTCCTCCTCCTCTTCATCCGAAGAGGAGGAGCATGGATTGAACCAAGGCGCAGCGTTGTGAAATGACATAATTTATTAAACAAGACGAAAAAACGAACTACACTTGAATAATTAACAAAACAAATAAACGATGTAGACAGACCTGGACGACGAACTTACATGAAACACGAAGAACGCAATAACAGGAAAACTGACTACACAAAAACCGAACAAACATACCGAGAACAGTCCCGTGTGGCGTAACATACTGACACAGGAGACAACCACCCACAACAAACAGTGTGAAAACACCTACCTTAATATGACTCTCAATCAGAGGAAATGAAAAACACCTGCCTCTAATTGAGAGCCATATTAGGTACCCATTAACCAACATAGAAACAGAAAACATAGACTGCCCACCCAAATTCACGTCCTGACCAACTAACACATACAAAAACTAGCAGAAAACAGGTCAGGAACGTGACAAAACCAAGTGCAACCTCTGGATTGATGCTGCCACACAGCACTGAATTTCTCACTATTTGTATATTCCCCTACCTGGTGATGTTTGCTGAATCACAGTAGCCTGTATCCCCACTGCTAAAATGTGCCATGTTTATCAATGTTTTCTTGCATGCAAAAAAAGAATGTCATGTTTTCTTATCTCCCATTTATAGAGGTACACAGTGTGGGCTGTGAAAATGCTAATGCTAGGGGTGTTTCCATGTTGATGACCTTTTCTTTTTGTTGATGCACAATGTTTTCATAAATAGCGTACTGATATCCCAGGCTGTGTAATTACTGCACTACAACACATGGAGCCTCTTTATTAGTTTTCTGACAATGGCCTGCCTCGTCACAGCCGGCGGGTAGGAAACTCACTCCTGTTGTCTTGTATATACAAAGATGATTCCCCGTATGCCGTCCTCTCTTCACACAGTTTCTATTGCTTTTGATTAAGCTATTGCTTAAAGATGCATCTTCAGTGGGACATATTCAGCCTAGATTTAGGTTCACTTTAAGGCTGTTGAGTTACATATCTTCGTCTTATTTCATTAATAAGGGCAAAATGGAACATGTGTGCGTTGCAATAATACAGCTCTAGCACTACATCTGATTTATATCGAGTAGGATAAAAGCAAAGCCAATTAACACGGAGATTATGACTAGCTGACAATGGCTGTTGTATTATTCATGTTCATTTCTGTTCTTTTCATTTAATCATGGCAATGATGTTCAGACATTAAAATATGAATTCAATAACCTTTTCAGCAATGTACTTAGTGAGAGATACTAATTTCAAGGTAGCCTGCTCATCAACGGACTGAACAGTTTCATCTCATCACATCTGAAAGGTCGGACTTTTGAAGAATCGGGATGAGTCTTTTGGATTGGATTATCAAACATTTACAATGCAAGAGCAAGGAGATTCCATCCTTTGTTGCATCACTAGTAGCAAGGATGCTGCATTCCGAAAAGGTCTGTGCATATGTAATTGAATCCCACTCTGTCTGCACTAGCTTTGCACTTGTCGATAAGGATCACGCTCCACAGGTTCGGCTCTTGGGATTAGGGCAGAGGCGTTTGATCTGAGAAAGGAGAGGAAAACGGATTGCATAAAATCACAACTCCACTGAAACCGTTTTGAAAAAGGCTATGTCAGCTGATTGAGGGTATTGTTACATGCTCAGCCCTTGACTTAGCCTAGCTTATTGTGTCCTCAGGATACCTTTGTCAACAATTAGCTCATACAATGGTGATACAGTGCTAAATCTTTCTTTTTGCTCTATCCACATACACCCACACACACCTCAGCACACTTTTCCAAACAAAAGAAACAGTGTTGCTCAAATCACGTTGGCCCAACCAACACAGCATGTCTCATCACACCGGAAAGTTAACTTGACTTTTATCTTACGAGCTGTGGTCGGCCTGGCAGATAACGGCATGCCCAGAAGTGCCTTGGATCAGCTATCTGGGTCCCCTGTGCCCGACTGGGATCAACACAGTAAAGGGGCTGGATGTGCCAGTTACGGAACATAATTACTACTAATGACCATTAGGAGTTCAGTTTTCACCCTCCAGGGGTTGGAGAAAGGGCTTTCGTCTTATCAGTTGATTAGAGCAAATAGAGGGGCCGGATCCTGCATGTTAAGTAAACGGGGGCTAAAATGTGTTGCATTATCTGGGGAAGACTAATGGAGCAGCTAAGAGTCCATCTCCCACTAATGTATGCCACACATACGGAACTGCTTACAAGAGTGATCAAATCTGGACACATTTGTTCCCCACATAAATTACACCCTAACATACGTTTCAGGCTTTTGACATTTCTCCAAATTCACTCTGTAGACCTTTGTTTTTCTCTGTTGTAGCACCTTGGATTTTTAGCACTCGCATTCAAATGTTGATGGCACTGATGTTGGTTTTCCTCCTGCTAGATTCATTTGCATATGTAAATGAACAATTGATATGGATCTTCCACTCTCAGATGAACATTTTGCATAGCAAATTGCCAAGCAAGTAATTACTTATTGACAGACTCATATTTTGGAGGAAATTATAACATGAGGTGGAAACGGGGCCAAGTTGAAAACCTCTGCTTAATCAATAGGTGGACATGAGTTGAGAGAGAGAGAGCACTGCCAATCAAGACTGAATAATTCACTTTGTGCTGCTTCAGATTCACCTCGTGTTGAGACTCATCATCATTATCAACATCCCGTCCACCTTCAACTGCAGGCCAAAGTTGGTTGGTAACACTGTTTCACTAAAGTAAAGTACATTTTTTATCCTGAAGATAGTCCACCTTCTAACATGCATACAATCTTTATGAACAGTTGAGAAGAAAATGTGGGAGAAGAAAATGTGCACAAAATAATGTTTGTTTTATTCACCAATGTCCTAAGGCATGTTTGCCAGGCTCACATATCCAATCTGGTGATGGCTGGACTCCAAGGCAACTCTAACCAACCAAATGCACCATGTAACCTTAACACGATGACCCCCTGTGACCTTGAACATTGGGAGTCACATAGGTCAATAAGCAATTAGTATCGCTTTGGCCAGGCACTTAGAATTGTGACTGTGAACATTAGATCCGTTGTAATTATCCCATTCATAATCCTCCATCAATAATAATATTTCCTTTGTCTGCATCAGCCTTAATTGCAAAATATTTCCAATGTGTTTGTATCAGCCCTATTCCCCCTTTAATATCATCCTTCCCGCGAGAGTGGCACCATGAGGAAAGAAAGAGAAGAAAAATCTGTACAGCTGAGCTTTCTACCAAGTAATCGAATCCCTCAAAAATGGTTTCATTTTTCTTCATTTCTCTGGCACCACAGGACCTTTAAACAGACCTATGCACCAAAAGAAGGCACCATAGAACACAATTATAATTCCAATATAGTGGTGTAGAGAAAATGTAAACAGATAGCTGGCTGCAAAGCTTGTCCTCCTATTTCCCCAAGAGACTGGTAATAAAGTAGAACAGATGTAACAGTCGAAAGAGCTTTATACCTCTGTCCTTTTCTTGCTCCAGAAATTGAAAACTGTGGGCCAGTCAGATGCTAGGAGAAGAAGGGATACTCTAGATTTATGGGAGAGGGGATTTTGCCATGGGCGTTAATGCGGTTTGTAAATAGAATATAATGTATGAGTATAAATCGTGTTCTCCAAAGCTGACATGCCTGCTTTCCCATACAATACGTCTCTATGTTTTGTCACAGGCTTAATTTCAAAGTGGTTAACTGCCAGACTCTGAGGGGAAAATAAACAAACACAGTCCCCCCAGATAGCTGAACAAGTGCAAATTGGAGGAAAACTTTGATTTATAGAGTGCTTGTTGTATATTGGCAAATCTGAAATTCTCCAGGCAAGATATGTTTATCCCCATCCATTTTGTCACAATATTCTGTTTGTTGCATTCTGTCTTGGGGCAGAATTTGTTTTATGTCTGATTTAGTTTTCTTGTTTATACCCCAATCCTTACGATGCACAAACACTAGTGAGCTGCTTATCATCATTGGCTGACTGTGGTTACAACTGTTGTATTAATGACTAGTGGTGAAAGTTATGGAAGGCATACAATTAGTGCCTCAGGACAAATCATTGTTTTTGTCTTCGTGTTCAATGACCAGAAAAGTATATCTGAAAACAAATATTGCTAATGTTAATGTTAATTATAGTGTCTTTGCACAGTTACAGCTCTTTGCATATTTAATTGGAGCGGAAATGCCTCTGCATTTGTGGATGGGTAGAATATAGAAGATAAAACCTGTCAAATAATAAAAGTATCCTCTAAGGAAGCATTGTGTTATGAGCCATTCGTCACCATGAGCAGAAAGTGTCCCTTTAAAATATGAATGCCAATTAGCAAAAACAAGTTCCATCCCCCAAACACATTAATTAGTCAATAGTTTTTGTTTATTTCCTTCTCGATTCACTTGTTGTTTTGTGGTAGTAATTAACAATAGTGTTGAGGAAAACACATTTCGGGATACCCTGCTACTGATGAATTACCCTGCTACTGATGCCTTGGGATTCATTTCCGGCTCAGACCATGTAGGCTATATGATCTACTGTCCTGACCTTTAGCATATGAATCCAATCTTGTGGAGTTAGTCACTTAGCCTGGGAGAAGGCTTCTGCAGGCAGTTAAAGTGACGATCCCAACTGGCCTAGCCCTTTGATGTGTGTAAATCAGGGAGCTAGGTCGGGCCAGGCACTCTGGCAAGCAGCTCTGGGAATGCCAGGCAGTGTGACTTCACTGTCTGAGAGGACTAGCAAGCCACTGAAGAACAAGTCATCCGTCTGCTCTGACACTGACACTGTAAAAGTTGTCCTCAGGCAAGGACTCCCTCTGTACAGCATGAGGAGTAGGTGTTAGCGGGAAAGTCTCATGGGCTCTCTCTTTTCCTCTATTTTTCTCACAAACACACTCTCGCTCTCTCACACACACACACACACACACACACACACACACACACACACACACACACACACACACACACACACACACACACACACACACACACACACACACACACACACACACACACTGGTACATAGAGTAGTGGCTATGAAGACGAGGTTAGTCTAGCACCATCTGCCATATACAGCAAGCTCAGAAAAAAACAATCAATTTTCAACAAATCATTGCAGATTTTGTGAGTGTATTTGTTGATTTGTTGTCAGGGGAATTTATATATTGACTTCTGATCATCTGATTAGGATATGATGAGATTTGCCCCATTGTGACTTCAACTAAATTGACTGTATCTATTGTATATCATGTATTATAGCTATGCCTCATGTAGGTACCAGAAACCTATTGGTTTCCAATTTGTGACTGAATTATCCCTGTTTGTTTGCTAGTTTTCTTTCTACCAGCTTGTCCCCTTGAATAGAAGTTGTATTATGTTGTGATCCCTCCAATAACAAGCTGTTTGAGGTCTAGCTGGTGCCCCAGTTAGAGAAGGGCATGAAGTTACTGTAAGTTAGTTTAATGGCGGGCGCCTGGTAACCATTCATGGTCATGAAAAGGCTGTGTTGAACAATGGCTAATCAAAAGCTCCACAGTATGAGTGACAGAATCAAAGTGGATCTGCATACTGGGGGAATTCTCCAACTTTCTGATTCTCTGCAATTAAGTCTGTTTGGGGAAAGGGAAAAAAATGCGGTGAGGATTTCTTTCACCAGGCACAAACAACACGAGCACTTCTCAATTCTTCTGTGGTGCTTGTGTACATTATTCTCAACCCCTGGAGAGCAAGGAGTTGAGAGAATTAAAAATGAAAAGAGGGAACTAAAGGGTGGGGAGAGGGAAAAATACAATATTTTCACACCATTATTGTTGCAGAGAGAGAATTTTTACAGCAGGAACAATGTTAGACACATTATACACCGCTCAAAGAAACGCTGTTCTTCCTCTATTATGACCACAACAGACCCCAAATAAGAGCTAGTTTTTGACCTAAAATACTTGGAATTGATCGTTTCTGGCTTTAAAATGTCTTGGAAGAAGTATCTCTATATTTCCATTAATTTGCTCTAAATGTAACAAAATATGGCATTTAACTATTCTTATCTCTCCCTCTATATACAACTCCATATGTGTTTTTTTATCTACCCACACAGGTATTTCAGGTCAATAGATTTCACCACCCCATTTCTGTGTATGTAAGCATTTTTGTAAGCATCTGGAGCGACTAAATGGATATTGGAACCTGTTATAGAAGCCAGAGGAGCATTGGACAATGGTGAGATTGATGAGTGTTTGGGTGCTTTCCCTGTGACCCTTTCGCATCTGGCAGGAACAGAGTAAGGCAGGTGTGACAGCCAGAATCCATCTCCCAGTCAGGGGTAATAGGGAGGGGCACTCATACAGGGACGACCCCCTCCCCCTTCCTGTTATAGCCACCATTCCAGGAAGGACTCTATTTGCTTCAGTATCTTCCAGTAGGCTATTGGTCTGCTCTCTTATATGATCAGGACAACTTATGGCATTTTTTCTGACACGTTTGCTCTGCACAAGACTGTAGCTTTCAAGTAACTACACTAATTCCATAGTGTAGTAAAATATACACTACATGGGCAAAGTATGTGAACATCTCCTCGTCGAACATCTCATTGCAAAATCATGGGCATTAATATGAAGTTGGTCCCCCTTTGCTGCTAAACCAGCTTCCACTCTTCTGGGAAGGCTTTCCACTAGGTGTTGGAACATTGCTGCGGGGACTTGCTTCCATTCAGCCACAAGAGCATTAGTGAGGTCGGGCACTGATGTTGGGCGATTCGGCCTGGCTCGCAGTCGCCGTCCCAAAGATGATTGATGGGGTTTAGGTCAGGGCTCTTTGCAAGCCAGTCAGATTCTTCCACACCGATCTCAACAAACCAATTCTGTATGGAACTCACTTTGTGCACGGGGGCATTGTCATGCTGAAACAGGAAAGGGCCTTCCTCAAACTGTTGCTACAAAGTTGGAAGCACAAAATTGTCTAGAATTTCATTGCATGCTGTAGCATTAAGAATCCCCTTCACTGGAACTAAGGGGCCGAGCCCGAACCATGATAAACAGCCCCAGACCATTATTCCTCCTCCACCAAACATTACAGTTGGCACTATCCATTTGGGCAGATAGCATTCTCCTGGCATCCGCCAAATCCAGATTCGTCCGTCGAACTGCCAGATGATGAAGCGTGAGTCATCACTCCAGAGAACGTGTTTCTACTGCTCCAGAGTCCAATGGCAGCGAGCTTTACACCACTCCAGCCGACGCTTGGCATTGTGCATGGTGTTCTCAGGCTTGTATGCAGCTGCTCGGCCATGGAAACTCATTTCATGAAGCTCCTGACAAACAGTTCTTGTGCTGACATTGCTTCCAGAGGTAGTTTGGAACTTGGTAGTGAGTGATGCATCGGAGGACAGACGATTTTTACGCGCTACGTGCTTCAGCACTCGACGACCACATTCTGTGAGCTTGTGTGAAATACCACTTTGCGGCTGAGCCGTTGTTGCTCCTAGACGTTTGACTTGTTGGAAAGGTGGCATCTTATGATGGTGCCACGTTGAAAGTCACTGACCTTTTCAGTATGGGCCATTCTACTGCCAATGTTTTTCTATGGCTGTGTGCTCGATTGTATACACCTGTCAGCAACGGGTGTGGCTGAAATAGCCGAATGCACTCATTTGAAGGGGTGTCCACATACTTTTGGTGACGTAGTATATTTGCATGAATATGTTATAAGGTAATGCATGTATATTCTGAAATGTACTGTACTGTACTTTATCCCAAGATAACACTACAAGACAAGCTCTGTTTCATAGGGTATTTTCAGCATATCACATTTAAGTTATTTAATACTGTAGTAGGGAAAGTGACTAAATGCAGTCATGCAGAGTCTCTCTCTTGGAGATAAAAGCATCTCTATGCCGTGTGGCCGAGCAGCATTGTTTGAGTGCGTATCTCCGGAGCCCTGGAGTGTAGCCCTGTCAGTGGCATGGAAAATCCCTTTGTGGCTCAGCTCTGATGTAAATCACAGGTAAGGGGAATCTGAGCCTGGCTGATGTACGGTACCAGCAGTGTGCCGTGAAATCTCTGTTGACATTACCCATAGGCAATTCCAGACAGAGAGAGAAAAAAGACACATGAACAATTCAAAAAGTCAGTTTTGACTCCTGTCTCTTCTACTATGGAACTGTATTTTCAGCACTAAGGATACCATCCCTGACAGTAACTAGTTATAAAAATAACTAATTTAACTGCTCGTTCTTACATTTACAATACCACAAAGACCTATCCTGTTTTCTTATTTTTTCTTGGGTAACCTTTAAACAGACTAAGATATTTTCCAGATTTGATGGGGAGAGAAAAATAGAAAACTTTCAAATGAAGTGAGGTTGCTAGGATGAGTTACATGAAGCCGTTTCCATGTGTCATTGGCACCGTAGGGAGAAATAAATTACTCTCTTTCTGTAGCATATAACAATATTTAGTTGAATTTATCTTGAGTGAAGTCTTGGCCTAAAATGGGAGCACTTTATATGAATGTTCAGGACCTTGTCTGTTATTTTGCTACATTCTTTTGAGTGGTGCAGTGTGATGTAAAAGGTCCGCCGTTTTGCCATGGGATAAAGTTATGTAATCCTGCGTATTTTGTCTCAAGTGACAGAGCATTGTGAACTGTGTCTCAGAGCTACAATGATAATGCACTTTAGATGGCTGAGTTTCTAAAGAAAGAAAAAACAGCATCACTGCTGTCTGTGTGGGGGGGGGGGGGGGGGGTATGGTGATGTCTCTTTCCCTAGTCAATGGTTCCTTTTTCTCAGCAGTGTGAAACACATACACACAAGCGTGACTCACACAGACAGTCCACTCGGAGGTGATGTGACATCTTCAAACACAGCTTTGTGTAATTCCACATTCAACTAGACTATCTGCGTTGACGGTGCTGCCTAAGTGAGGGACCTTTTCTCTCCCCTAGCTATCTGAAGGGAGCTGCCAGCTGCTGCTGTGAAGAGCACTTCTTAATTGTTTTCCGCTACAGCAATGCATCCTTTTATTTTGTTCACCTAGGAACATAAAATGGAGCTGTTATTTGCATATCTAATGACAATCGAAAAGCCAAGCTTCTTAAGGGGGGAAAAAATGTAAATCTGACCAATAACAGCAATGTTTGTAGATTTATTACATGCCTCCAGATAAATTTCTCTCTGATACCTATACATGAAATATCCCAATGGAGAGATATGCAAGCCATGTTTCTATAGAAAATACAGCTGTTGCTGTGTGTTTATTGCTGGATTGTCTACTTGGTTTAATATTCCTGCTTGCCACAGGGTACAGATTCTTGTTTTTAGTGCACTTGTGACATATTATTCAGTAGGACACACTTACAATGTATTCCAACAGAGAAAACTCTAACTGAAGTTGTCCATGACGCTTGGTCAAGCACTCAGAGTCTATTCTTTTGTTATTGAGATGTTGCACAGGTGGGCGTCTGCAGTCACAATGGTCTGACTTTATAAAGGTTGTTGCATTGCATGTCTCTCTTAGTGCTTCGTAATGTATGTCATGACTCATTGTACAGAACATGGGGGTATAGTCATCCAGAAGTGTACTGGTTAAACTTATCGTAGAATAAGATTCAATGATTTTACTGGAATTATTATTATGATAAATGTATAAATGCATTAGCCTATTGTCACGCTGATTGGTTGATAGGCTGTTCGATAGGCTGTTTGAGAAGGTTTGAATCCTAAGCAACCTGCTTACACATTGTTTAGTACAATAGACCGACATATGTAGCTACTGTAGTAGGTCAAAGCTGTGTGCTGGAAAATCTTGGCAGAACATTTAAAACATCGTTTTTGTGTTTAGTAGACATATGACTTAATAATAGTGTGTTTCATTGTTGACCATGTTCTGTGAAAAAGTTACAACAAAAAAAATATTTATATTTTATATTTTATTTCACCTTTATTTAACCAGGTAGGCTAGTTGAGAACAAGTTCTCATTTACAACTGTGACCTGGGCAAGATAAAGCAAAGCAGTGCGACAAAAACAACAACACAGAGTTACACATAAACAAACGTACAGTCAATAACCCAATAGAATTTTTTTTGAAAAATCTATGTACAGTGTGTGCAAATGTAGAAGAGTAGGGAGATAGGCAATAAATAGGCCATAGAGGTGAAATAACTACAATTTGCATTAACACTGGAGTGATAGATGTGCAGATGATGATGATGTGCAAGTAGAGATACTGGGGTGCAAAAGAGCAAGAGAGTAAGTAATAATATGGGGATGAAGTAGTTGGGTGTGCTATTTACAGATTGGCTGTGTACAGGTACAGTGATCTCTAAGCTGCTCTGACAGCTGATGTTTAAATTTCGAGAGAGAGATATAAGACTCCAGCTTCAGCGATTTTTGCAATTCATTCCAGTCATTGGCAGCAGAGAACTGTAAGGAAAGGCGGCCAAAGTAACTGTTGGCTTTGGGGATGATCAGTGAAATGTACCTGCTGGAGCACGTGCTACGGGTGGGTGTTGCTATGGTGACCAGTGAGCTGAGATAAGGCGGGGCTTTACATAGCAAAGACTTATAGATGACCTGGAGCCAGTGGGTTTGGCGTGACGAATATGTTACGAGGGCCAGCCAACGAGAGCATACAGGTCGCAGTAGTGGGTAGTATATGGGGCTTTGGTGACAAAATGGATGGCACTGTGATAGACTACATCCAGTGTGTGGAGTAGAGTGTTGGGGGCTATTTTGTAAATGACATCGCCAAAGTCGAGGGTATGTTTGGCAGCATGAGTGAAGGAGGCTTTGTCGCGAAATAGGAAGCCGATTCTAGATCTAATTTGGGATTGGAGATGCTTAATGTGAGTCTGGAAGGAGAGTTTACAGTCTAACCAAACACCTAGGTATTTGTAATTGTCCACATATTCTAGGTCAGAACCGTCCAGAGTAGTGATGCTAGTCTGGCGGGCGGGTGCGGGCAGCAATCGGTTGAAGAACATGCACTTAGTTTTACTAGCATTTAAAAGCAGTTGGAGTCCACAGAAGGAGTGTTGTATGGCATTGAAGCTCGTTTGCAGCTTTGTTAGCACAGTGTCTAAAGAAGGGCCAGATGTATACAGAATGGTGTCGTCTGCGTAGAGGTGGATCAGAGAATCACCAGCAGCAAGAGCGACATCATTGATATATACAGAGAAAGGAGTCCGCCCGAGAATTGAACCCTGTGGCACCCCCATAGAGACTGCCAGAGGTCCAGACAACAGGCCCTCCGATTTGACATACTGAACTCTATCTGAGAAGTAGTTGGTGAACCAGGCGAGGCAGTCATTTGAGAAGCCAAGGCTATTGAGTCTGCCGATAAGAATGCGGTGATTGACAGAGTCGAAAGCCTTGGCCAGATTGATGAAGACGGCTGCACAGTACTGTCTTTTATCGATGGCGGTTATGATATCGTTTAGGACCTCGAGCTTGGCTGAGGTGCACCCATGTCCAGCTCGGAAACCAGATTGCATAGTGGAGAAGGTACGGTGGGATTCAAAATGGTCGGTGATCTGTTTGTTAACTTGGCTTTCGAATATTTTAGAAAGGCAGGGCAGGAGGGATATAGGTCTATAACAGTTTGGGTCTAGAGTGTCTTACCCTTTGAAGAGGGGGATGACCGCGGCAGCTTTCCAATCTTTGGGGATCTCAGACGATACGAAAGAAAGGTTGAATAGGCTAGTAATAGGGGTTGCAACAATTTCGGCAGATCATTTTAGAAAGAGAGGGTCCAGATTGTCTAGCCCAGCTTATTCGTAGGGATCCAGATTTTACAGTTCTTTCTTTGGATTTGGTTGAAGGAGAAGCGGGGGGGGGGGGGGGGGGGGGGGGGCTTGGTCAAGTTGCTGCAGGGGGTGCTGAGATGTTGGCCGGGGTAGGGTTAGCCAGGTGGAAAGCATGGCCAGCCGTAGAAAAAAGCTTATTGAATTTATCGATTATCGTAGATATATCGGTGGTGACAGTGTTTCCTATCCTCAGTGCAGTGGGCAGGTTGGAGGAGGTGCTCTTATTCTCCATGGACTTTCCAGTGTCCCAAAACTTTTTGGAATTAGTGCTACAGGAAGCAAATTTCTGTTTGAAAAAGCTAGCCTTAACTTTCCTAACTGACTGAGTGTATTGGTTCCTGACTTCCCTGAAAGGTTGCATATCGCGGGGGCTATTCGATGCTAATGTAGAACGCCACAGGATGTTTTTGTGCTGGTCAAGGGCAGTCAAGTCTGGGGTGAACCAAGGGCTATATCTTTTCTTAGTTCTACGTTTTTTGAATGGGGCATGCTTATTTAAGATGGTGAGGAAAGCACTTTTGAAGAGCAACCAGGCATCCTCTGCTGACGGGATGAGGTCAATATCCTTCCAGGCCAGGTCGATTAGAAAGGCCTGCTCTCTGAATTGTTTTAGGGAGCGTTTGACAGTGATGAGGGGGGTCGTTTGACCGCGGAACTATTACGCACGCAGGCAATGAGGCAGTGATCGCTGAGATCCTGGTTGAAGACAGCAGAGGTGTATTTAGAGGGCAAGTTGGTCAGGATGATATCTAAGAGTGTGCCCATGGTTACGAATTTAGGGTTGTACCTGGTAGGTTCCTTGATCATTTGTGTGAGATTGAGGGCATCTAGCTTAGATTGTAGAATGGCCAGGGTGTTAAGCATGTCCCAGTTTAGGTCACCTAACAGTGCGAACTCTGAAGATAGATGGTATAATAATACTCTGTAAATTAGAGTAGGCCATCTCAACAGTCCAACATGAAGAACAGCAGCTCAAATGTCTAAGGCGCAATTCAGAGTCCAAAGCTGCGGATAGCTCGGTGGTCCATTGTGACATATCCATCTGACTTTTGCAACCACCGTCCGCTGGACGCACAGCCCGACCACGCACCTCCCCAACATTCCTAACCGACGTGGTGATGGTTAGAGAAATGGCTTGGGACGTGCCAAGAATTAGAAAAGTATTAAAGTTAATGGTCCAATATTCAAAAACACTGGTGTGTGGATGCGTATACGTTTTTTGGACTCCGATAAGCACTTACCACGTAACAATGTGTTGCTTGTTGTGGTGTCATTAACAATATCACATTGCATGTTGTACTGGAGAATGAGATGCCCATCTTCAATATTCTAGCTAATTCATTCAGTTGTTCAATAATTAAAAAACAAAAGAATGTTGAAATGTGAATTACAAACCCAAGCAGCGCCATCTGGACAGCAATAACAATCTATCATAACGAAATTATGCATCAAATTAGACTTGCTACAGGTTCCATCTGTACCTTGTGAAATCAATCTCATTCTGATTTGAGTAGGTCAGCTGCGTGAAAAAATAAAACAATTTGCTCCTTGATTATTGTTGTTTTGTTCTGGCTTCTCCCCCGGCTTCTGGTGTATATATTTAGGCTCATAGGTAGGCTAATCATACTGTGGAGGAGGTTAAAGCTAAAACCTACCCCCGTTTAGAACACCGTACGGCATCCATCTCCTAATGAATTTATACTGCTATGGCTTCTTTGTCTCTGCACTCTACATAATGCAGAGGTTTCTGCTTGGGCTTAGACCTTTTTACACAGATTCTCAGAGAATGCATATGGAATAGGCTATACGATGGATAGAGATACTTATTGTGTCAAGTGCCTTGACTTTACTTTATAGTTAAATATTTTTTATAGCACACTTGTGAAGACGTCAGTAGCAGATTGATTGGCTCAGTGTGGGAAATTGTAAGAAATTAAATGAACAGTGGGAATGACTCTATAGGGATAGTTTCTTACATAACAAAGGTTATTCCCTCACTATAGCAGGTAAGGCCTTTAAATGTACTCCAGAATCATTTTTTCTCAGCAGGCGGGCAGCCTGAAATACACCCTCCTCACAAACACACACACATGGACACACGCACGCACGGACACACACACACACACACACACACACACACACACTACAAATTCCTCACGCACACACGCGCACACATGCACGCACACACACACACATACACATTACACCCTCCTCACACACCACACCCGCACGCGCGTGCGCACACACACACACACACACAAACACACACACACTCACTCACAAACAACATATTTTCATGGATGAGCACATCTAATTGCATTGGCCTCTTAGACTAAAGGTAGCCGAGTCATTTGCTCTGTGATCTTTTTGCCTTTGAATTAATCTTGTGAAACAATAGTCTGGCTCAACAATAACACAATGGCCGCCATTTCTTCCTCTTCTCTTCCTCCATAGGGTTCTGCATTGAGTGGTTGCACCATTCAAGACAGTGGATCTGACTAATTATTGTACCTCTCATTGGTGGAGTAGTGTGGTTCTCACTGAGGACATTTTTGTCAGATTTGATTAAAATGGTACTTTCATGGGATAGACTGCAGGGAAAATTGTCCCCAAGAATAGCTAAGTGTATCATATATCATGCATCGAGCCATCTGTTCCTTAAATTCCAAATGTTATTGCAATATTTAGAATTACAGATTATTCATGTAGGTGTAATTAACAAATGAAATCTTCCTAATGAAAAAGTGTCTATATAAATTGCTAGACTTTTAGCTCAGAATCAAGTAACTACATTAAGTAATTCCTTAGTGTAGCCTTAAGGTAAAGTGGAATATACTTTATATACATATGATGCAATGAGCAATGTGGACATCGTATCTGACCCTTTATCTGATTGTGATCCGATCATATGAGACAAAATGGATGGCATTGTGATAGACTACATCCAGTTTGTGGAGTAGAGTGTTGGGGGCTATTTTGTAAATGACATCGCCGAAGTCAAGGATCGGTAGGATAGTCAGTTTTACAAGGGTATGTTTGGCAGTATGAGTGAAGGAGGCTTTGTCGCGAAATAGGAAGCCGATTCTAGATCTAATTTTGGATTGGAGATGCTTAATGTGAGTCTGGAAGGAGAGTTAACAGTCTAACCAGACACCTAGGTATTTGTAGTTGTCCACATATTCTAGGTCAGAACCGTCCAGAGTAGTGATGCTAGTCTGGCGGGCGGGTGCGGGCAGCAATCGGTTTAAGAACATGCACTTAGTTTTACTAGCATTTAAAAGCAGTTGGAGGCCACAGAAGGAGTTTTGTATGACGTTGAAGCTCGTTTGGAGCTTTGTTAGCACAGTGTCTAAAGAAGGGCCAGATGTATACAGAATGGTGTCGTCTGCGTAGAGGTGGATCAGAGAATCACCAGCAGCAAGAGCGACATCATTGATATATACAGAGAAAGGAGTCGGCCCGAGAATTGAACCCTGTGGCACCCCCATAGAGACTGCCAGAGGTCCAAACAACAGGCCCTCCGATTTGACACACTGAACTCTATCTGAGAAGTAGTTGGTGAACCAGGCGAGGCAGTCATTTGAGAAGCCAAGGCTATTGAGTCTGCCGATAAGAATGCGGTGATTGACAGAGTCGAAAGCCTTGGCCAGGCTGATGAAGACGGCTGCACAGTACTCATATGATCCGATCATATGAGAACTAGTAAATAGTAATTCAACTAGGAAATAGTAATTCTCATTATCATACCAGCTGTAAACCGGGTTTCAGTCTGTTCACACTTGCTCACATGTTGCGTTGCATACAGTTGTAGTCGGAAGTTTACATACACCTTAGCCAAATACATTTAAACTCAGTTTTTCACAACTCCTGACCTTGAATCCTAGTAAAAATTCCCTGTCTTAGGTCAGTTAGGATCACCACTTTATTTTAAGAATGTGAAATGTCAGAATAATAGTAGAGAGAATGATTTATTTCAGCTTTTATTTATTTTATCACATTCCCAAGGGGTCAGACTGTCACGCCCTGACCATAGAGAGCTTTTTATTCTCTATGTTGGTTAGGTCGGGGTGTGACTAGGGTGGGTCATCTAGGTGTTTATATGTCTATTTTGTCCTGTTATGGATCCCAATCAGAGACAACGATAAACAGCTGCCTCTGATTGGAAACCACAACAGGATCATATTTAGGGAGCCATTTCCCCTTTGTGCTTTGTGGGATCTTGTCTATGTATAGTTGCCTGTGAGCACTATTTCTAGCTTCACGTTTTGTTTGTTCGTTTTGTTCTTTAAAGTTTTCTATTCCAAAATAAAGGATAGAAACATACCACACTGCATCTAGGTCTACTCCTTATGACAAACGTGACACAGACGTTTACATACACTCAATTAGTATTTGGTAGCATTGCCTTTAAATTGTTTAACTTTGTTCAAACATTTCGGGTAGCCTTCCACAAGCTTCCCACAAAAAGTTGGGTGAATTTTGGCCCATTCCTCCTGACAGAGCTGGTGTAACTGAGTCAGGTTTGTAGGCCTCCTTGCTCGCACACGCTTTTTCAGTTCTGCCCACAAATGTTCTAGAGGATTGAGGTCAGGGTTTTGTGATGGCCACTCCAATACCTTGACTTTGTTGTCCTTAAGCCATTTTGCCACAACTTTGGAAGTATGCTTGGGGTCATTGTCCATTTGGAAGACCCATTTGCGACCAAGATTTAACTTCCTGATTGATGTCTTGAGATGTTGCTTCAATATATCCACATATTTTCCATCCTCATGATGCCATCTATTTTGTGAAATGCACGTCCCTCCTGCAGCAAAGCAGCAAAACAACATGATGCTGCCAGCCCCGTGCTTCACGGTTGGGATGGTGTTCTTCGGCTGCATGCATCCACCTTTTTCCTCCAAACATAGCGATGGTCATTATGGCCAAACAGTTCTATTTTTGTTTCATCAGACCAGAGGACATTTCTCCAAAAAGTACGATCTTTGTCCCCATGTGCAGTTGCAAAACCGTAGTCTGGCTTTTTTTAAGGCGGTTTTGGAGTAGGGGTTTCTTCCTTGCTGAGCGGCCTTTCAGGTTATGTCGATATAGGACTTGTTTTACTGTGGATATAGATACTTTTTTACCTGTTTCCTCCAGCATCTTCACAAGGTCCTATGCTGTTGTTATGGGATTGATTTGCACTTTTCGCACCAAAGTATGTTCATCTCTAAGAGACAGAACGCGTCTCCTTCCTGAGCGGTATGCCGGCTGCGTGGTCCCATGGTGTTTATACTTGCATACTATTGTTTGTACAGATGAACGTGGTACATTCATGCGTTTGTTAAAACAAAGAGGCACTGAGTTTGAAGGTAGGCCTTGAAATACATCCACAGGTACACCTTCAATTGACTCAAATAATGTAAATTAGCCTCTCAGAAGCTTCTAAAGCCATGACATAATTTTTCTGGCATTTTCCAAGCTGTTTAAAGACACAGTCAACTTAGTGTATGTAAACTTCTGACCAACTGGAATTGTGATACAGTGAATTATTAGTGAAGTAATCTGTCTGTAAACAATTGTTGGAAAAGTAGATGTCCTCACCGACTTGCCAAAACTATAGTTTGTTAACAAGAAATTTGTGCAGTGGTTGAAAAACGGATTTTAATGACTCCATCCTAAGTGTATGTAAACTTCCACCTTCAACTGTATCAGTTGGCTACCCACACACAGATAGCCCACATCCTCATTTTTAGGGAAAAAAAGCAAGTACTTTTGGATGAATTTCACCACACAAATCAGCATATAAGGATTTAAGCTTCCGGGGCGAACAGCACAAAGAAACCCTGCCTAATTGAGCCTTGCGATGAGATTCAGATGGGGAACTGCTCTGACATGCTAGACGCCAGCTGACACCCAGTCTTACAGGGTGACAGGGCCCCCTCTCCCTCATACTCCCTCTCCCTGCAGAGAGGAGCAGTACATGCCTTTTCCACCACTTGCCCTGACAAGGAGCAAAATCATTAATTTGCCATGTAGGGCTTAACGCCACACTTAAGTGTGGAGCCTGAGGCCGAGGGGAATGAGATGTTCCTCATTAGGATGCACTATTGTTCCTCCGATTGCTATAAAAGCTCATCTTGAGTATGGAGTGACATATTTTCTCCTGAGCTTGACAGTAAAAGCAGCCCCATGTGGCAGTGATTGGGGGTACAGTGGGAAGAGGGTATGATTCCCCTCATTGTGCATTGAGATTCATGAAGCAGTGAACTATAATGCAGGCCAATAAGCGTGATGTCTGAGTTCTTACATGCAGAGGGGTTTCTAATAAACATAGATAAATAGATGCGCGATGGGAAGTCCGGATATGTGAGCAGTTTTCATTATCATGCAAGGCTGCGGTTGTAACATTGCTATTGGGTTATTTTCCACTCGTTAATCTACTTATGCTTATTTAGTGCAGACTTGGTCTTAAGTGCAGTTTGAGGGTTTGAGTGGTTGAGTGTCTGTACCATATAACGTTATCGTTGCAATTGCAAACGTGGACAGAACAGTTTGTAATGAACACAAAACGGTTAAGGTTAAGTGTTCCCAGAATGTCATTGTTTGCCGGTGCAGTTTTGTTGCCTTGCTAACTTGGATAATGATAGACAGCCTTGTCAGCCCCTTTTCTTTAATTCTCCTCTCTGATGATCACTTGTGCATTGTGGTGTAAAGATCATCTACAAGAGGGAAAGAGGCACCATTTACACTGGACAGTTTGCACTGTATCTAGAAACATTCTGGTGAGAGTAGGTTTCTCACTGCTTACTATACATACATGTATTCATATGATGGGGGGGCGACTGATATTTATTTTTGTTCCATGATTAGTATAATTGATCAAATTATGCAAGGAAGACTTCATACCGTGTATGATTTTTCTTTGCCAGCTTTGTATTTTAACACAGACAAGCACACACACTTGCACGCACGCACACACACACACACACACACACACACACACACACACACACACACACACACACACACACACACACACACACACACACACACACACACACACACACACACATAGAGATAGCCTCCAAGTAAACTGACAGACATTCATTTGGGCTCATTTAAGGGTTTTGTAGTGTGTGGAATGATGTGAAGCTGTTGTGTTAATGAGCCACATCTTTCATGTGAAACGATGGCACAATTAGGAAAAGAAAAGTGCAAGGTGTGACAATTTAAGTGAATGTGCTTTGTCAGTGTCTGTGAACAGCACCTTTGAGACAGTATATGCATAAAACGGGTTTATAAAACAATCATGGAGGCTTTATAGAGGTCTGGATTTTTGTACACACATTTTACCGTGTTACTCTGTCCCCAAACATGGTCTCAAAGGAATACCTCTGGCAAATTTCAGGGCAGAAAATGAAATGGAAGTTGCTGAATAGGATGTTCTGGTGCAAGATCTTTACAAAAATACAAATTAGAAAGAGCACCGCTTCTGGCCATGTTTCAGACCGATGCTGAACATTGTCCAATTTGCAAATGTTCTACTTTATGATCCCATCCCCCCTGCAATCCTTAGTCACTTACCTTTGGGATCAAGTTCCTAATATAAGGATAGAATAAAACCAGCCATATCCGCTCCTCATTTGAAAAAAAAACTGTCTCTTACCTTGGAGCTCCATTTCTGTTATCATCTTATTCCTTATGAAATCTCTTTAGTCGTTTGAAACATGAAAAGGGTTGTCTGTACTTGAATCCGCTAATGTTCACACAATGTGTGCTCGCTTGCCAGACGGCAGTGTCAAAGACCTTGACAGGTGACTCTATACATAGGCAGTGGTAGAAAAAGTACCCAAATCTCATACTTGAGTAAAAGTAAAGATACTTTAATAGAAAATGACTCAAGTAAAAGTGAATGTCACCCAGTAAAATATTGAGTAAAAGTCTTACTTTTTAAATAAACGTAAGTATCAAAAGTAAATGTAATATCTAAAATTTACATCAAACCAGAATGCACAATCTTCTTGTTTTTTTTAATGTATGGATAGCCAGGGGCACACTCCAACACTCAGACATAATTTACAAACAAAGCATTTGTGTTTAGTGAGTCCTCCAGATCAGATGCAGTAGGGATGGCCAGATATGTTCTCTTGATAAGTGTGTGAATTAGACAATTTTCCTATCCTGCTAAGCATTCAAAATGTAAATAGTACTTTTGGGGGTCAGGTAAAATGTATGGAGTACAAAGTACATTTAGTAAAACTAGTAAAAGTTGTCAAAAATATAAATAGTAAGGTGAAGTACAGATACCCCCAAAAATGACTTAAGTAGTACTTTAAAGTATTTTTACTTAAGTACTTTACACCACTGTACATATAGGCAATGAAAGTGTTTGATGTTGGTTAGAACAAAAACCTCTGGCCATAGAGTATTTTTCACACTAATGTGTGCTGGCATTACTATTTGTATACTGTGCTTCATGATAAGATAATAAAGCAGACATGACCCACTTTCTATTGTGTATCAGTTGACCATAGGTTTTGTTCTCAGTGGGCCTCAGTTATCAATATATACAAAGAAAAATGTTTATGACTACGCCAGTTGCGCCAACATTGGTTTTCAACATTCATAAAACTCTTATCAGTTAACTTAAAGATTATGCCAATGATATAAGAATACATTGTGAAACTTAACAATTCATTCCTTTTTTTCAGCTACACACAGATTTGGATGTTGGCAGCACACCAATAAAGTATGTCCTGGCTGGCGAAGGGGCGGGTACCATCTTTGCCATCAATGAGATTACGGGAGATATTCATGCCATGAAGAGACTGGACAGAGAGGAGAAGGCAGAGTACACTCTTACAGCACAAGTCACTAACAGAGACACCGATCAACCCCTGGAACCGCCCTCGGAGTTCATCATAAAAGTGCAGGATATCAACGACAATCCGCCACAGTTCGTTGAAGGCCCCTACCGGGCCTCTGTCCCAGAGATGTCTCAAGTGGGTAAGTCAAGTGAAGGCCTTCACTTCTCTTTCTGCAGGCATACAAACTCATCTCTACATCATTTGAGAATATAATCTTTATGTGTAATTGTAGGGTATTTAGGTAACTATTGTGATATTTAATAAGCTATTTTTTGGGGATGTATAGTGATGACAACATTGGACGTCATTATAATACAAACATAGAACAGATTTTTGCCTGACTTTTCAATTACGGTTTACCATCATGAATTCCATGTTGTCATATTAAATATGGTCCTCAGCGTTGAGTAGTACCAATTCCTGCAAGGGGATACCATATAGAGTACCAGTCAAAAGTTGTATTAAATAGATGTTTTCCCCTCGTCAATCTACACACAATAACCTATAATGACAAAGCAAAAACAAGTTTTTATAAAGTTTAGCAAATTTATAAATATAACCCCCCAGAAATATCACATTTATATAGGTATTCAGACCCTTTATTCTGTACTTTGTGGAACCTCCTTTGGCAGCGATTACAGCCTCAAGTCTTCTTGGCTATGATGCTACAAGCTTGGCACACCTGTATTTGGGGAGTTTCTCCCATTCTTCTCTGCAGATCCTCTCAAGCTCTGTCAGGTTAGATGGGGAGCATCGCTGCACAGCTCTTTTCAGGTCTCTCCAGAGATGTTAGATCGGGTTCAAGTCCGGGCTCTGGCTGGGCCACTCAAGGACATTCAGAGATTTGTCCCGAAGCCACTCCTGCATTGAACTGGCTGTGTGCTTAGGGTCATTGTCTTGTTGGAAGGTGAACCTTCGCTCCAGTCTGAGGTCCTGAGCACTCTGGAGCAGGTTTTCCTGAAGAATCTTTCTGTACTTTGCTTGGTTAATATTTCCTTCAATCCTGACTAGTCTCCCAGTCTCTGCCTCTGAAAAACATCCCCACAGCATGATGCTGCCACCACCATGCTTCAACATAGGGATGGTGCCAGGTTTCCTCCAGACGTGGCGCTTGTCATTCAGGTCAAAGTGTTCAATCTTGGTTTCATCAGACCAGAGAATCTTGTTTCTCATGGTCTGAGAATCCTTTAGGTGCCTTTTGGAAAACTCCAAATGGGCTGTCATTTTCCAAAGGCCTGATTGGTGGAGTGCTGCAGAGATGGTTGTCCTTCTGGAAGGTTCTCCCATCTCTACAGAGGAACTCTGGAGCTCTGTCAGAGTGACCATTCCGAACCAAGGCTCTTCTCCCCCGATTGCTCAATTTGGCCAGGCGGCCAGCTCTAGGAAGAGTCTTGGTGGTTCCAAACTTATTCCATTGAAGAATGATGGAGGCGACTGTGCTATTTTTTTAATACCCTTCCTTTGATCTGTGCCTCAACACAATCATGTCTGGGAGCTCTATGGACAATTCCATCGACCTCATGGCTTGGTTTTTGCTCTGACATGCACTGTCAACTGTGGAACCTTAAATAGACAGGTGTGTGCCTTTCCAAATCATGTCCAATCAATTGAATTCACCACAGGTGGACTCAAATCAAGTTCTCGAAACATCTCAAGGATGATCAATGGAAACAGGATTTACCTGAGCTCAATTTCGAGTCTCATAGCAAAGGGTCTGAAAACGTATGTAAATACGTTATTTCTGTTTTTAATATATTTGCAAAAAATTCTAGAAACCTGTTTTCTCTTTGTCATTATAGGGGTATTGTGTGTAGATTGATGATGGAAAAAAAATATTTAATCATTTTTAGAATAAGGCTGTAATGTAACAAAATATGAAAAAGTCATGGTGTCTGAATGGCTTCCGAATTAACTGTAGTGTGCTGTTCTCAATTGAAATGCTCATTGTATTTATCCATGAGTTTTGACAGTGAAGTGAGGGGAATTGCTAGTAGTGGGGTGAAAAGCAAAGTGCTAGTTGACTGCAGAGACTGGAATTTGCCAATGGGAATGCAATATAAAAATGGAAGTTGGTGGCTTTTGTTATTTCTTTTTTTTTGTTCGCTGCTGATTAATTAAACATTCACCAATGTTCTCTTGTTAGCTTGAAAGGCTTTTTGAAACGACTTGTTTCCGTCTTGTTAAGTTTTTATGTGTTGTGGTGTTATGGAAGGAATCAAAAGCTCTGGACATAAAGACACAAACAAACATTCAGTCTTTTTTCTTCTCCCGTCTCATATTCATCAATCTTTTGTGTTTAATTTCTATCACACTAAAATGAGATTTTATATATAACTCACTGATGCTCTATTTTCATGTTGTGCTTTAAAATTCCAATAAAGTCTACTGCGGAAACGGAGGAAAATAAACTCTTATTAACATAGAGAATGTTGGATTTCTGACAAAAACATATAACTCAAAAGTATTAAAAAGAGCTTGAGGTCAATTCCAAAACCGTAAGCTGTTATTTGGAGCTTTATCAAATAAAGGTTAGCTTTTAAAATGTTTGGGCTGACAAGCCTCTCAATAGTACACATTCAAATATAGGCTATACAATGCCCGTGTCATCACAACCTTGGCAGGCAGTTACCACTAGCAGAAAACATATGTGACGTGTGCTGGTAAGGTCTTCATGTTTCCAGTGTGCAGGCGAACACAAAGGTTAATAGAACATGCAGGAGAATGCCTTGTTCTTTCTGAAGGAGAGCTGGATAAGAATCGTAGCTTTGTTCACTTCATATTATATAATTTATTGAGTAACAAATAAAATAAAACCATTTACAGTTTTGGTTTTGTTATTGGTGTACTAACATTCTCCATTGAAAGACAAAAGGGTGCAGAGTACATGACATTTATTTGACTTGTGGGCATTCAACCTATAGTATATTCTCCTGTTATCTTACTCTGATCTGGTTCCCTGATAGTAACACTTAATTATCTCATTCTAAGAGGACATTAGAGAACATTTTTGGGGGGGAATTATGTACCTGACTGCATGTCTTCAACATTATCTCAAACGGGAAGTTATTGCGGTGTCTGTCGTATTCATTTTTATTACATCTTCCTATCAACCTTTGAGTGTGGGCAAATACATTTTTGAACAAGCACCAAATATCCTGTTAAAGGTTTTATATTATTATACATTAATATGTAACACACTATACTCATCCATTCATTTTATGATACTGGAAGTGTGAAAATGCTGTATCTATATTCATGATATTTATATATTTCAATTTGTCTTAAATTCTAAATGAGTTTGTTACTTATTGGTATAGGTCTTCTCACAAGGGGAATTATGCATCATTTGCACGGATTGGACAAATCTCATTGGATTATTGGATCTGTTTTCTTGTTAATGGGGTCTTTGACTTTAAGGCCAAGACAAGCAAGCAAATTCCCCCACTAGGTCCTCCAACCATACGCTGGAATTATAGAGCTCCCTGCCTTCTGGAGCTAACAAGGGGATTGTGATGTAGTTTAAATTACAGAGTCTGCTTGAAGTGACGATTCAGGTAATTAGAATCAGGTCGTCTGACCCTCCTCTCTACCAAAGAAAGGGTGTGAAGGACAATAATTGCTACACAGAGAAATAAACTTGGAAAGTTGTTTTGCCTCCTAAAACTCCAACGTGAAGCCTCTGGAGCTTTGCCTGTGCCTGCTTCATTATCAAGGCGATTAATAAACTGGTGGAGAGACAGATGGCATGTCGCTCCTCAGCCCTCCTCTCCTCGCAGCGCGGCCGCTCTCAACCCCCTGTAAAATGAGCCTGTGTACAGAAGCACCAGGCGTGCAAACGTGTCAGGATCTGCTAAATTGGAGCACAGACATGAAATTGAAGTGACATTAATAGATTACCTGGAGTTCATTTGCATTTTGAGAGTTATTATGAACATCGGTAACAGGACTAACAGGCACGGTCTGTGGCTCTAATGATATTTCTGATTATGCATTGATCAATGATGGCAGCTTGGGAAATAAGTAAAGAGTTGTCATCATTGATTTTGACTTGATCAAGGAGAGACGTATGGAAATGAGTGGTACATGCAGACTTCCATTGGGCACATTATCATACAGTATACATACATTAGACACCTCATTTTAATATTAACACAACTTCATAAATGAAACATATACAGAGTGACAAACATAACACGTTTTTATATCAAAGCATGTGAGGAGAGGCATCGATCACAAGTGAAAAAAGCAAAGGGACATAGGTGAAGACTCAGATATGGGTTACATTAGTCAACTGTGAGATGTTCTTACACACAATATTTCAACACATTACAGGTGTCAGATTCATATTAGGACAGCAAGGCTATTTTGATACTATTGCACGCTCCATTTAGGCCAGATGTGTTACATTTTCCTTGCTTGATCTCATCAAACATATGATCAGATCTTTGTAGTATAACGCTGATCTTGCTGTCAATTCTGAACAAAACCGTGGCTTTGGAGTAGTGGCAATGGAACATTGTAGCTTAATTGGAGGGTCATAGTCTTATCTTTGAAAACATACATTTTTAGACCATGGTCTTCAACTGTAACAACTTGGTGGAGAACATTGGTACAGGGCTTCTGTCTGGTGTGACTCGCCTTTCTGATTCAGGACTCTAGGTTCTGGCAGATGGGCAGGGAGGCAGGGGGTTGTGGGCCTTTAACACCGTGTGCAGCTGGGCCATAGCAGAGTCACATCTGCCGTGCAGGCCAGGCACGGTGCTGTAGAAGGCCCATGGCCTCAGCTGAGGCAGGGGTCAGGCCAGTGAACCTGGAGTGACTCTCTCAGCCCAGCCAGCCCATTCGATGCTGCTAAATAGGGATAGGACAGGAGTCCAAGGCAGAGGGGACTTCACAGACAAGCTGGGCCTAGCTGTAAATAACTTGCTCCTTCTATTTCACCTCATTCTGCATTTGGAGTGTCCTCTCTCTCTCTCTCTCTCTCCCTCACTCTTTTTCGCTCTCTCTCTCTCACTCTCTCGCTCTCTCTCTGTCTCTCTCGCTCTCTCTCTCTCTCTTGCTCTCTCTCACTCTCTCTCTCTCTCTCTCTCTCTCTCTCTCTCCATATGGTTACCTATGCTTATATACAAATCTATATTCATCTTCTGAAACAGCCTTTTGATATGGCTTGTTGGATGATGGAAAACAATTTCAAGTTTTGGGAATATGTTGTTTTATCAGACAAACAGTGTGAATATGCAGAGACAACAGGCATGTCTGGACTGGTTCTGCCATCATTCAATTGAATCAATCACCTAGCTGACGCATCTGTCGGGTTGTACCAAAATAATGAAAGAGCACACCGACGCACGCACGCACGCACGCACGCACGCACGCACGCACGCACGCACGCACGCACGCACGCGCACACGCACACGCACACGCACACGCACACGCACACACACACACACACACACACACACACACACACACACTGACTCACACATGACTTATTCATCACGTTATTTATTATCCAGCGTAACTCTGAATTATGCATGTAATATGATGAGTCTCTGGTCTTTCAAAGCTTAAGGCATTTGTTCTTTGTAGGATACGGTATGTAGGCTCTCTATGTAGCATGCACTCTGTGGCACACCTAACATACCATCAACTGCATTAACACAACTGTGCCCTGCAGTTCCAAACTTGCTGTTGTTTGCGTGTCATTTGTCCTGCTCCCCTGTGTGGTTGAGCCTGATCTCTCCCTCTCTAATACCTCAGCTTGGTCTTCCTTGGTGAGTGAACAAAAACTACAGGCTCCCAGGTAATGATGCCCTTCAATATGTTCTGCATAAGATTGGCTCTGCGGATGAATGGTAAAGAGCTCAATGAAACGAAGGACAAAACCCCCGACTGGCGCTTTTCAAAAGTCACCCATGAATCCCCAAAAAACGAAGAAGAGATAAGAGACAACATGTGATAAAAGAGAGGGAAATGAATGAGCTGAAGTGTGTTTTTGTCCGGGCAGCTCTTGTGGTGAGAGGAAGGTACATAAACACCCAAGGCCAGTGCTAATGGGTCTGGGCAGCATTGTGTCGGCTGGAGTGATGCGACTGATCCCCTTTGACAAGGTAATCAGTACGATGCTCGACACTGACATTATCCCTCTCATGATGGAGAAGGGAGGAATGGAGAGCATGCTGAGAATGGAACATGCTATATGTGATACTACAGGCCTAATCAAGGCCCAGTGTATACAGTAGCTGCCGTCATATGATTTACATTGATATTACATTTATGCTGCCTAGCTTTTTACATACTTAATTTAGCTGGCAAGCGTAGTCCAGTTCTCACATGTAAAAACACAGTGAGGTGCTCATGTCACCTTCCTAACATATATATATATTTTGATGTTGTAATGAACACAATTGGAGACAGGGAGCTGGTTTCAAGTGCAGGGCGCAGCAGGTTTATTGGTTAAGGACCACAGGAAGAGGCAGGTAGCTGGATCCAGGGGCAGGCAGAAGGTCATACACAGGGGTCCAAAAAGGCAACAGTACAGGCAGGGAAAAGGCTAGTAACGAAACTATCATACACAGGAGGATTAAATACTGGGGCAAAAACAGAGCTCCGCATAGAAGTGTGTCACTAAACAAACAATACCTCACTATGATGGGGTGCAAAGAACTGAACTAAATAGTGTGTGATAATGACATACAGGTGTGTGAACAGGTGATCAGAATTCAGGGGATTGGGATCTAGAGAGTGAGCGCCCCTTCTGTGCACATTAGGTAATAGCGTATACCCCAGTATAGTGCAGAAACGGTAGGAAAATCTGGATACCGCCCAACCCTATTATGAATTGACTAGAGGTGAACAGGGAAACCCAAAGGCTGCATGATGGGTGGGAGTGAGGCGGGGAGTGATTGCTGAATGCGAAAGTGTTCTAATTCGCACCCCAGCATTGGCAATGCTTATTCATATCTGCTGGGACGCCAGGTTGCTTCCTCACAGACATTCTTCAGTTCATAATATTGCTCCACCCATTAATTATGCAGGAGGAGAGCTGCAGATATGTAATGTTGCGTTGAGGCTTTTTCTCTACAGCTCTCCCTCTCGCTCTTGCTCTGCACGCCTACCTCTTTTTACTCCCTGCCTCTCTTCCCCACTATCTCTCTCACTGTGTTTCACTTGTTTTCACCCCCAAACTCTTTCCTATGTGTGTGTGTGTGTTTGAAGGAATGCGTTCGGGGAACAGTTGTCTAGGCTCATGCTCTTCTTGCTCCTGGTGATTGTAGAGTACTCAGCAGTGACTGCAGGATCCTATGCCCTCCCATCTTTCTCTGTCTGCATTATTAATTGTCAGAGGTACAAACCATAGTTGTTTGGTCCCCACAGGCGCCCAACTGTGCTCTCCCAAATTAAAAAGCACTGATTGCATCCTGTGGAGAATGTTTTTAATTTTTTATCTTTAAAGTCATTTTAAAAGGCTTTATTACTAAAGGCAGTACACAAAGTAAACACTTACTAGAGAAGAACAAGGTCCATGATTCTACCCACAGTAACTTAAGTATGCATCTCCTTTGTGGAGAACACACACAAAAGTAAAGAGCTTTCTGAGTATCACTTCAATAAACACACATGTATGAGGTTTTTTTTTGTGGTTGAGAGTGTCACTCCTCTGCTAACACTTCCTGAAGGGGCCCAGCAGAAGATTCATGTGGCATGGCTGGTGGCGGGGATTCCACACAGACACATAAATGGGAGGGAAACACATTCATCAAGGTGGCAGAGACTTGAGCAAAGAGGCCCATCCAATCACAGCAGAGAATAAAGGGAAGGCATAAAAGTCTATGCAGCAAGGTCATTTGAAAAAGAAACAGATAAGAACGTGAGATCAAGTGGTAAATCTCCTGTATGTGGAGCCTTTGTGATCCTCACAGATGCCTGTCCCATTAACGAAAGCCAATGTTCTGTTACACTGCCTCTGCTCATGCTTTCTCCACCACTTCTCTAACCTGTGTGTGGAAACCTTTAAACAGCACTCAGCCTGTTATATGTTGTGTAGATTATGATTATTCAATGAGGAGTGTTTTTTTTCTTCACCTCCCTGCTCTTGTTGGTATTTGGCTTGTTTTTTTTGCAGCACAGTGCCATATTCCAGTTTCACTGTTAGTAAAATATTGACAGTTGCATTGCTCCTTACGCCGGAGTATCGATTTAACCAGTCTGTGGTTTCTCCACAGTCATAGGCTGGTGTCCACAGTAGTCAATCCAGCACCAGTCAGTGAACAGGTATGACTATCTCACATAAGGGCTTCTGGGTAATTGGCTGCCCTTTAAAATTTCACCTCACTTCACGGAGTGTAAACAAAGCAGGAGATGACTTGGAGTTTGGAGGCGCTTTCCATTGTATTTGCTCTCTTCTTTGTGAGATCCATCTGTTGTGTGTGTGTGTGTGTGTGTGTGTGTGTGTGTGTGTGTGTGTGTGTGTGTGTGTGTGTGTGTGTGTGTGTGTGTGTGTGTGTGTGTGTGTGTGTGTGTGTGTGTGTGTGTGTGTGTGTGTGTGTGTGTTTGCGTGTGTGTGCGTGCGTGCGTGCGTGCGTATGCATTTTATAGGAACGTAGTGTAAGTGCCCACAAGCTTCTGTGTGTTCCCAATGATGGATTGCTCGTCAGGAGGCAGTAGAAATACTCCATATGCCTGACTGATGCATTGAGTCACAAGTCACGTACAGTGCTTTTGGTCTTACCTCTCAGATTCCTCCGGGAAGCATGTTAACCCTTTTGACTCAACGATAAGTTCTCCGGAGTTCCCTCTTACCCTCACATTGCCTCCGAGTACAAGGTGCATGTTTTGATACAGTTCTCTAGTAGGTGTCAGACCCATGTCAAAGGTTACACCTGTGGTAGTTGGTCCTATGTGCCATTCAAAAGTCCTAGGCTCACCCTCAGCTGCTGCCCCCCAGGTTATGGGACCTTTGACTACAGCGTTGTAGTGCGACGTAGGGGTCATTTGGATACATTTTACAAGACAAAGACAATTTACAATGCAAATCTAGGTATGCAAAAACAATGTGCTACACTGTATTTGTCTGCGTCAGTGTAGTGCTTTGGCCATTATTGTAACACTGTCATTCTTGGTTTCAAGTCTCTGTTGACCATGGCCAGTTTCAGTCTATTGAATAAACCTTAACCACACTATCACTTTCCAGAACTGTTCCTACAGCATATTGTAACTTGTTTCTCGAAAACATAATTTGTACTAAATATTTACACCCCTTGCTGTTAGAGTATTGGAAAGAACACCATTATGGTCACTTACTCAGGATGAATATATTCATTAGAACATATACCATGACTTTTCATTTGTTATTGCCCAGCCATTATAACTGTCCTGGGAGCAATTAAATATGTGAAGTGTCCCATTCCGTCTCTAACTTTCTTCCCTGAA
This sequence comes from Salvelinus namaycush, assembly GCF_016432855.1. Classification (NCBI taxonomy): domain Eukaryota; kingdom Metazoa; phylum Chordata; class Actinopteri; order Salmoniformes; family Salmonidae; genus Salvelinus; species Salvelinus namaycush. The sequence goes on along the minus strand of NC_052307.1, from coordinate 57,672,936 downwards.
CTATCTGCATGTTGCACACATTTCCTAAGAACTAATTAAAGTGAATCAATGACACAACACTTTAAAATGGCGGCATATGTCACAGCCATCAGCGGTGAACAAAGGACACTCTTAATTGTTTTGTTCCTGTGGTTCCTGTAAACGGCTTGTCACAGCTCACACTCCACAGCCTGCTTGTTATGTAAGGTTTCCTTGTCACTCCCCCTACAACACACACGCATGCACGCACACACACACACACACACACACACACACACACACACACACACACACACACACACACACACACACACACACACACACACACACACACACACACACACACACACACACACACACACACACACAAATTCCTTTCTAGTTTCTCAGTGAAGACTTCCTCTGTGTCTTAGAAAAATACCATTAATTGTTCTGCAAAAATGACAATGTAAGTGGTTATGTGTGACAGTCACTTACACTTCACAAGCATGGCGTACCCTATCCATCACTGGCTCAGGGGAGCAATTTTTTGTGGATATTCTCTAGTTTCCTGTCTCGGCCTACACAGTATCTCTCTGATATTCAACACTTCTTTGATGTAAACACATGGATTTTGATCATCATAGATTCAGACTGCCCTGACAGTGCTGTCTTTCATTTCTTCCTCGTATCCATTAAAGTAGCCCTACTTGCACACAATGTTAAGCATGAGTATGCATGACCAGGGTTATGATGAGTGATCTGTTGAGGGAGAGAACGTTTTACTGACTGATTATTATTTCGTGTCAGACTTTTACCACATGCTCATGTCTCCTAATGAGCAATATGGCATGTGCTGTAACACCATTTTCAATGACAGTGCTAGTTGTAAATCATACTGGATTGAACATTGGGTGGGAAATTGGACTTCCATGTTGAATGGCAGATGACAAAGTTGACACTTTCAAGTCATTTCCATACTGATTTGTTTCAGAATTTCCATCAGATCCATCTGCCTCAAAGTTAATGTGTAACCCATATAGAACCTGGTTGACAACTCTGATAATACATTGTAGCATTCCAAATATGGTATTGCACCTACAGTAGATGGTTGTTTACTGAACCTTGTTTATCCTATTTCTATATTCAAGAGCTTTGGCCTGCTATTTTCATTTGACAACAGGCCTGACAGTGCTTAATGTGTTTCCCAGTCTATGCATTTCAATCAACTGGGTCATACAGCAGCAGCATTCAGGACAGCAAGCTAGCCAATCCACACGAGTCTCTTAGTCTGACCATGAGTTATTTTTTTATTGTGGCATAGCCACAAAAGATAACAGCGCCAATATCTATCTGATGATATTCAATACATGGTCATTCTCTTGTCACAAGGCTAGTGCATTCATAGACCATTGACTACCGGTCAGCCAGTTGAGGACTGGCACTCATTTGATTTGACCTAGAAACCAGAGGAGATGATGGACCTGGGGAACATCCATTCATCAACCTGATGAGTCATTGAAACTTAATTCACATACTGTATTATTCAATACGTTTGAGTATAAATATGTGAAGATATGAATTAGTAATTATTTCAAGGACATTATTTTCATAATATTTATTTGTATATTATTTGCAATCTCAGATAGAAAATATGGTAAATTTTGATGAGGCTAGACATGAATAATTCTGCCATTCTAACCACTGAGCATGGTGTTCTTGGAGACAGACACCGTAGTCTATGTGCACCCCACAGTGCAGACACAGTGAGATAACAGCACTGGTGTATCCAAGGTTTTAGAGTTGGATACTACTTTCCTTATGTCTCAGTGACTGCATAGATGTACATGTGGCCACAGAGCCCCATTCTCCCTCACTGTCAGTGGCGAGCCAACCAGGATAGCCTGTCTGACGTCCTGTTAGCCTCATGGGTCCCTGGCAAGACTGAAACAATTATGACACTGGGAAACAAAAGCCATTGCACTAACCAAGAGCTCCCACTGCCACCGTGCCACAACTGACATCACTAAACCTCTGGATTTATCCCCTCTCCAGTTTTCAAGGAAGATTCCTATTGATTTTCTATCACTGTAGCAGTGTACACAGTAAATGGGAGGTGCCCTCTTAGTTTTTCATCTGATGAGACAAAAGGATATAACCCAACATCTTTGCTCTTGAAACGCTAGCTTTCACATCATAAAGACCATGACCATAACTCCTAATTGCTTAGTAGTTTCATAACCTGTGGGGCATAACATTTGTTTTCATAATTTGTGTAGCAATAAGTCCTCAGTACTCTAGTTAATATTAATGAGATTACATTAGGTTTACCACAAGAACACAACCTGTAGCATCTCTGGGTGTTTGTGGGCTACTGGAAGAAAACAAAGTCCATGACACATGTCTTTAGACAGGGGAATAGCATGGATTCATTCAATCATCTCAAAGGTAGTTCAGATACTACCACATACTGTAAGTGACATTTGTTTGAGAATTTAACGTCAGTAGTGTGACTGCACACGTCAGTCGATTTAGGCCTCTAACCTGCAGAGGTTTTGTCACAGACCCAAATCAGCTTTGGAATTTCATTTTTATAAGCGATTGTTATTTTTCATCTCCTAAAGTTGATAGGTATTACATCTTTGTAATTGCACCGGTGCGCTACAGGCATCAAATCAAACCAGAGACAATATTCTCACAATTGAGTTTCCTCGACCAAGGGCCCAGAGGTGCATCCAACTCTGCAGTCATGAGTGTCCCCGAATTCTCGGTACAATATCCAGGAAGGACAGGCTAATCTGTACTGATTTGAAACCGTGCCAAACAGAAGCTTTTTTAATCCCTCATATTTTTTTTATCAGAGGAGTGGAGAATGTACACCTCTGTAAGGAAAAAGGTAGAGGGGGCTATTTCATGGCCCACTAGTTCCACTGTTTTGTTCCACACTTCAATCCCTATGTATTGTCACATAGTTTGGATTTGCTATTTGCTGCAGACACACCTTCCAAGCAATCAGAAGTATGAAGGTGCTTTCATAATTAAATGCAAATATGGCTCCATTTTCCCACTGCCATTGTAGTATTAGCAATTTACCTTTTAGGCAGATAAGACTTATTATCTCTGAAAAGTGGAGCAATTTCCTGTCCTGTCTTAATTTCATTTGACAATTGGCAAATACCTATAGCATATGTAATATACATTATTCTCAACCAGCTTTGCAGGAATAGACTCATTTTTATTGTTGAATACATCAATAGTACTTCATTTGTAATTAATTTGTGTTAGTTCCATACATTCCCTGCCCATTCCCTAAACAAAGACTTTGTGACACTTCAATGAATCTAGGTTTACTACAGTTCTGGTATTGTAACAGTATTTGAAGCTGTTCTGTGATTTTCGACCACAGGGAAAACAGTGTATATGAATGATATTGCATAAAATGTCATGAAAGGGTCTGATACTACGTAGCTCATCTCCAGCACGAATACACGTACACGCACACACTCACACACACACACACACACACACACACACACACACACACACACACACACACACACACACACACACACACACACACACACACACACACACACACAGAAATAATAAGCAGTATGAAATGTAAAGGTAAGCCCTGGCAACAGTAAGGGTCATCACAGCACATACATTACTAACAAACACATGTCTCAAAGGGCCACTTGAGGCTCTCTATGTGAAATAATTGGGTAGCAATAGCAAAGCAGGTTTTTGAGTCAAAGTGCAATGATGGTCTATATGCTTTGTTTTGCTATTGTAAAAGGGAGGACAGGGTTACTATTAATCATTGCTTGACATGTTTTGGCTGTATAAACAGGAAATGCATTCCCCACATGTGCAATATTTAATGACCCTCTCTCATGAAACAGTCTTGAAATTCTACTGGATTGGGTCTTTATTCTGTAACATGTCATATGAACAGGCTCATGAGAATATTATTCAGTGTACCTGTAAAACAGATGATGAGCACCACATATTCTGAACTGCAGAATGTCTGTATCTACAAAGGCACAACTCATGCTCTCAGCCTCAAAAACATTTGCCAAGTCCCAAAGCCAGGTGATACAAGGTACAACAGAGAAGTTTAGGCCAACAGACTGTGTGTTCCTTGCCAGCAGCTGCATGAGGGAAACATCTCCACCTGTACTCCACAACTTTTCTTTCAATGGTCCTAACAACAATCAGCAGAGAAATCAACTAGAATAGAAAAAAGTCAGCATCCTTATATTAAAACTGAGAAGCACCATGTTAAACTGGCCTGGTGTTATTACTTTGTTTGTGCCAGATTAATGGCATAGCCTAATGACAGGCACAGAGGTGGCCTTAACTAGTGTTGTCCCCCACTATGACCCATTCTGTCTCCTGCAGACAACAGGCCTGGATACCTGTGGCTAGGCCTGATGCCTTCTGTAACCATGAACATTTACCGATGTTGTCAGAACACCTGAGAACATATTTTACAAAATAAATTACCATACCATCTGTACTGTCAAGTTGCTTCCTACGAACAGCTTTCCTCCTTTTATTCTCTTCCCGCCCGAGCCACAGACTAATGACGAGTTGGGCATCAGCATCAGCCCTGCTCTTTATTGTTCATTTTTCAAAGCCTTCACTGTAAGATAGTGTTCTCTGTTGGGACGTTGTAGCACAGTATGCTGTGTCATTCATGTGTCTGGCAATAATGTTGTCTTTAACCTTACCAATAAGTACCTCTGGTTTTATAGTGGAACCAGGATGATTACAGGGGGATAAGCTAGCTGTAAGGAGTGATTATGGGTGTCAGAAGTCCACTCTATTTTTAATAATGTGCCCTTTCTCATATACAGGTACCTCAGTCACTAGGGTGACGGCAACAGACGCAGATGACCCAGTCTATGGAAACAGTGCTAAACTTGTGTACAGCATACTGGAAGGACAGCCCTACTTCTCCATAGACCCCAACACTGGTGAGTGGATTGCCATGGTGAAATACTAAATCAAATCAAAGTTTATTCGTCACATGCGTTGACCCAGCATGTGTAAACTGTACAGTGAAATGCTTACTTGCAGCTCTTTCCTCAACAGTGCAAAATAAATGTAACTTTCAGGGTCATGGCATGTAAACTTGTTGACCCTGAACAGATACACTCCTTTTTTCATGATTCGATGGCAGTCAAAACAGGTGTTGTTTCAGCTACATTTACAGATTGAATGCATATTATCCATACATAGACAATTACTCAGCATACAGATTATATTTGCGTTTTGAGGATATAACTCCCGACAAGATATTCAAGGACTGTTACATTTAAATGACAGTGCTATCTTTTTTAATTCCATCTGCCGTCTGCTTATTCTTCAACCTTGACTTTGTTGTTTTCCTAATTGCATTTTCAGCCGACTTGTTAACAGTGTGTCTGTAAGCAACATGATTAAATAATGGTGAAATTACATTAATAAGCAATGAGATGGAAATCAGCTGCTCACAATTTGGAAAAACAACATACAATAAACAAGCTCCAAGAACGTCAAAACTGTATGTACATAATACATATGAAGACATATTTATACATGTAGGAACCCTGTTTCCTCCTCAACAATATTATGCATTTTAATCACTCACCTCTACCACAATAAAATGGAGAAGGCATCGTGAATCTATCTATCAAAGGACAATTTGAGGATCAGCGTGTACGCTTTGCATGATTACTGAGCACATGCAGATGGCTCATTCAAGTGAGCCAGATGTTTTAATGAATGTTAATGACAAATAAAAGGTAAGGGAAAAACAAACATTATAATCCATTTGACACTTCCAACACCATGAAGGAAATCAAATGCATTTGATAAATAAATAAACATCATACCCCAATCCATCACTTGGTTAATGGACGGTAGAAAAAATCCTAGAAAATATCTATGGAAATTAGTGTTTGTCTTTCCACCCTTCTCAGTGATTAGGAATTAATTTGAATAGCTAACGATGATCAACAGAGATGACAGTAGAGTGAGTAACAGAGGATAACTGAAGTGTGTGTGCATGTGTGTCTGTGGGTGTGGGTATGGTGCGTGCATACGTGTGAGTTTGTGTGTGTCTGAGCACTTCTTTTAGGGAGAGTTGTTCTTACCTGCTTCAAAGTCATTTGCGTAGTGTAAAAACTTTTATTCAAGACAGTGTAGCATAAAACGTATTACTCTGATAATAGAGTCTAAATCCCCCCCCTCCACCCCCATCTGGCATAATATGTCAAGTGTGTCAGGCTAAAGCAGACCTTTATTAAGTGTTGATTATTTATTCGATTATTGTACCGGCCTCTGTTTTCTGGGCGGATTATCCTTGCCCTGAGCTGTTCATATTCTGCCCTTTGCCACTGCAGTCAATAAGGTCCATTCTGCATAAACATTTTTTATATATATACAGTACCAGTCACAAGTTTGGACAAACCTACTCCTTCCAGGGTTTTTCTTAATTTTTTTCTACATTGTAGAATAATAGTGAAAACATCATCACTATGAAATAACACATATGGAATCATGTAGTAACCAAAAAAGTGTTAAGCAAATCAAAATATATTTTATGTTTAAGATTCTTCAAAGAATCAGTTGTGTTGTGACAAGGTAGGGGTGGTATACAAAATATAGCCCTATTTGGTAAAAGACCAAGTCAAATAAGTAAAGAGAAGTGACAGTCCATCGATAATTTAGGACATGAAGGTCAGTCAATGCAGAAAATTTCAAGAACATTGAAAGTTTTTTTCAAGTGCAGTCTCTAAAACCATCAAGCGCTATGATGAAACTGGCTGTCATGAGGACCGCCACAGAAAAGGAACACCCAGAGTTACCTCTGCTGCAGAGGATATGTTCATTAGAATGAACTGCACCTCAGATTGCAGCCAAAATAAATGGTTCACAGAGTTCAAGTAACAGACACATCTCAACATCAACTGTTCAGAGGAGACTGCGTGAATCAGGCCTACATGGCCGAATTGCTGCAAAGAAACCACTTGGGCCAAGAAACATGAGCAATGGACATTAGACCGGTGGAAATCTGTCCTTTGGTCTGTTGAGTCCAAATGTGAGATTTTTGGTTCCAACCGCCGTGTCTTCGTGAGACGCAGAGTAAATGAACAGATGATCTCCGCATGTGTGGTTCCCACCGTGAAGCATGGAGGAGGAGTTGTGATTGTGTGGAGGTGCTTTGCTGGTGACACTGTCTGTTATTTATTTAGAATTTAAGGCACATTTAACCAGCATGGCTACCACATCATTCTGCAGCAATACGCCATCCCATCTGGTTTGCGCTTAGTGGGACTATCATTTGTTTTTCAACAGGACAATGACCCAAAACACACCTCCAGGCTATGTAAGGGCTATTTGACCCAAGAAGGAGAGTGATGGAGTGCTGCATCAGATGACCTGGCCTCCACAATCACCTGACCTCAACCCAAATGAGATGGTTTGGGATGAGTTGGACCGCAGAGTGAAGGAAAAGCAGCCAACAATTGCTCATTATATGTGGGAACTATTTCAAGACTGTTGGAAAAGCATTCCAGGTGAAGCTGGTTGAGCGAATGCCAAGAGTGTGCAAAGCTGTCATCAAGGCAAAGGGTGGCTACTTTGAAGAATCTAAAATCTAAAATAAATGTTGATTTGTTTAACACTTGTGTGTTATTTCATAGTTTTGATTTCTTCCCTATTATTCTACAATGTAGAAATGTCACGTTCCTGACCTATTTCTGTTAGTTTATGTGTGTTAGTTGGTCAGGACGTGAGGTTGGGTGGGCATTCTATGTTTTCTGTTTCTGTGTTGGTTTTTGGGTTGCCTGGTATGGCTCTTAATTAGAGGCAGGTGTTTGGCGTTCCTCTAATTAAGAGTCATATTTAGGTAGGCGTTGTCACAGTGTTCGTTGTGGGTGATTGTCTTCCGTGTCTGTGTCTGTACACCACGCGGGACTGTTTACGGTTTGTTCGGTTTGTGTAGTCTATGTTTCCTATTCGTGCGTTCTTCTTGTTTTATGTAAGTTCGTCGTCTAGGTCTGTCTACACAGTTTGTTGTTTTTGTTAGTTTAGTCAAGTTCGTGTTTTCGTTAATAAAATATGTCATTTCACTACGCTGCGCCTTGGTTCCCTCAATACTCCTCCTCTTCAGATGAAGAGGAGGAGGACTGCCGTTACAGAATCACCCACCAAGAATCCAGAACCAAGCAGCGTAATTTGGAGCAACGGGGAAGTATACAGGACTTGTGGAGTTGGGAGCAAATATTTAACGGAGAAGGACCATGGGCTAAAGTGAATCACCGTCCATGGGAACAGCTGGAGGCAGCTCGGAGAGTGGAGGAAAAGAGAGAGAGGAACCGGAGTTATGAGGGAACGCGTCTTGCACGGAAGCCCAAAAAGCCCGTGAGTAACACCCAAAAATTTCTTGGGGGGGGGCTAAGAGGTAGTGGGCCAAGGGCAGGTAGGAGACCTGCGCCCACTTCCCAGGCTTACCGTGGAGAGCGGGAGTACGGGCAGGCGCCGTGTTACGCAGTAGAGCGCACGGTGTCTCCTGTACGAGTGCATAGCCCAGTGCGGGTTATTCCACCTCCCCGCACTGGTAGGGCTAGATTGGGTATTGAGCCAGGTGTCATGAGGCCGGCTCAACGCGTCTGGTCTCCAGTGCGTCTCCTCGGGCCGGCATACATGGCACCTGCCTTACGCATGGTTTCCCCGGTTCGCCTACATAGCCCGGTGCGGGTTATTCCACCTCCCCGCACTGGTCGGGCAACCGGGAGCATTCAACCAGGTAAGGTTGGGCAGGCTCAATGCTCAAGAGAGCCAGTACGCCTGCACGGTCCGGTATTTCCGGCGCCACCTCCCCGCCCCAGCCTAGTACCTACAGTGCCTACACTACGCACTAGGCTACCAGTGCGTCTCCTGAGCCCTGTTCCTCCTCCACGCACTCTCCCTGTAGTGCGTGTATCCAGTTCGGTGCCTCCAGTTCCGGCACCACGCACTAAGCCTCCTGTGCGTCTCCAGAGCCCTGTACACACTGTTTCTTCTCCCCCTACTAATCCTGATGTGCTTGTCCTCAGCCCGGTGCCACCAGTGCCGGTACCACGCACCAGGTATAGAGTGGGCTTTGAGAGTCCAGTGTGCCCTGTCCCTGCTCCCCGCACTAGTATGAAGGTGCGTGTCCTTAGCCCGGTGCCTCCAGTTCCGGCACTACGCACCAGGTCTACAGTGCGCCTTATCCGGCCAGAGCCATCCGTCTCCCCAGCGCCATCTGAGCCATCCGTCTCCCCAGCGCCATCTGAGCCATCCGTCTCCCCAGCGCCATCTGAGCCATCCGTCTCCCCAGCGCCATCTGAGCCATCCGTCTCCCCAGCGCCATCTGAGCCATCCGTCTCCCCAGCGCCGTCTGAGCCATCCGTCTGCAATGAGCCTGCAAAGCCGCCCGTCTGCCATGAGCCTGCAAAGCCGCCCGTCTGCCATGAGCCTACAGAGCCGTCCGCCAGACAGGAGCCGCTAGAGCCGTCCGCCAGACAGGAGCCGCTAGAGCCGCCAACCAGTCAGGATCCGCCAGAGCCGCCAACCAGTCAGGATCTGCCAGAGCCGCCAACCAGTCAGGATCTGCCAGAGCCGCCAACCAGTCAGGATCTGCCAGAGCCGCCAACCAGTCAGGATCTGCCAGAGCCGCCAACCAGTCAGGATCTGCCAGAGCCGCCAACCAGACAGGATCTGCCAGAGCCGCCAGCGAGCCATGAGCAGCCAGAGCCGCCAGCCTGCCATGAGCGTCGAGAGCCGCCAGCCTGCCATGAGCGTCGAGAGCCGTCAGCCTGCCATGAGCGTCGAGAGCCGTCAGCCTGCCATGAGCGTCGAGAGCCGTCAGCCTGCCATGAGCGTCGAGAGCCGTCAGCCTGCCATGAGCGTCGAGAGCCGTCAGCCTGCCATGAGCGTCGAGAGCCGTCAGCCAGCCATGAGCGTCGAGAGCCGTCAGCCAGCCATGAGCGTCGAGAGCCGTCAGCCAGCCATGAGCGTCGAGAGCCGTCAGCCAGCCATGAGCGTCGAGAGCCGTCAGCCAGCCATGAGCGTCGAGAGCCGTCAGCCAGCCATGAGCGTCGAGAGCCGTCAGCCTGCCATGAGCGTCCAGATTCGTCAGTCAGCCATGAGCTGCCCTTCAGCCAGAAACGGCTATATACCCAGAACTGCCCCTCAGTCCAGAGCTGTCTCTCTGTCCGGAGCTGCCCTTCAGTCCGGAGTTGCCCCTCTATCCTGATCTCCCTCTCTATCTTGAGCTACCTCTATATTCTGATCTATCCCTCTGTCTGGTGCTATCCCTCTGTCTTGATTTATCTATCTGTCCCGGTGCTGTCCCTGTCATGGATGTTACTAAGAGGATTTTGTGGGGGTAAGATATGGGTGGACATTTTTAGGGGTAGATGGAGGCTAGGCTTGATTATGGTGGGGTGGGGACCTCGCCCGGAGCCTGAGCCACCACCGTGGTCAGATGCCCACCCAGACCCTCCCCTAGACTTTGTGCTGGTGCGCCCGGTGTTCGCACCTTATGGGGGGGGTTATGTCACGTTCCTGACCTATTTCTGTTAGTTTATGTGTGTTAGTTGGTCAGGACGTGAGGTTGGGTGGGCATTCTATGTTTTCTGTTTCTGTGTTGGTTTTTGGGTTGCCTGGTATGGCTCTTAATTAGAGGCAGGTGTTTGGCGTTCCTCTAATTAAGAGTCATATTTAGGTAGGCGTTGTCACAGTGTTCGTTGTGGGTGATTGTCTTCCGTGTCTGTGTCTGTACACCACGCGGGACTGTTTACGGTTTGTTCGGTTTGTGTAGTCTATGTTTCCTATTCGTGCGTTCTTCTTGTTTTATGTAAGTTCGTCGTCTAGGTCTGTCTACACAGTTTGTTGTTTTTGTTAGTTTAGTCAAGTTCGTGTTTTCGTTAATAAAATATGTCATTTCACTACGCTGCGCCTTGGTTCCCTCAATACTCCTCCTCTTCAGATGAAGAGGAGGAGGACTGCCGTTACAAGAAAATAGTAAAAATAAAGAAAACCCTTGAATGAGTAGGTGTGTCCAAACTTTTGACTGGTACTGTATATTTTTTATTCTCAGTAATAAAACTAGCCACTTAGCAATTGTATAATGTTGGCTTTAGCTATGCCAGATAGGTTCCCAATAACTAGCTACCAAGAAGACATTCCAGGCTGTCAATCAAGTTAGAGCAGCTAGCTTGTCTAACTATCTTAGCTGGCATGCCTGCTGGCAAGGTTGGTAGACTTTAGAAAAGCAAGCAAAATACTAAATGCACCGAATAAGACTGAATCTTTTACAGAGATGCAGAGAATCATATTTAGCTTTTTTTTTTAAAGAACCACCTGTCAGGAGGATACAGACAGCTCAAGAGGTATGCTTAGATGTGCAGAAAAAAACATTTTTTTTACATAAAATTAAGTATAAAAATGATGACTCTAGATTGCAGGTAAAAACTGTTTCAGCTGTTCAAAAACTGCTAAATTCTCCACCCCTCAGCCATCCTCACATACTTGGTGTCCCTTCAGATTTTCAGGGTGCATTACGCACCTGGACAGTGTAATTTCCATTCAATCAGAACACAAATTACTTGCAGACAGCAGTACAACACTTCAGCAATCAAACACATTGATTTGCAATGCTATTCACAGGATCAGAGCTTCTCTCCAGGTGTTCTGTCAGAAATTCCACTACTGTTTAATAAAATAAGTGTTTAAAGGTTGTTATGAAGGATACTTGTCAAGCGTTATGAATGCCTTTGTATACCCCATTTTATTCATTTTTGTGTATGTTGATTTTTTGCAATAACAACATATTTGATGTTAATTTTTTTTTGCTTTCAGCGATTATTAAAATTGCTTTACATGGGATGGATCGAGAGATGCGAGAGGAGTACCTGGTCGTCATTCAAGCAAAAGACATGGGTGGTCATATGGGAGGGTTGTCAGGGACAACAACAGTTACTGTCACACTAACAGATGTCAACGATAACCCGCCAAAGTTCTCAAAAAGTAAACAAAATGTCCAATTCTCTCTCCATACACTATAGTTAGAACCCATTATCAGCAAATCTGAATGTATTTGTTGTTGTTTTGCTGCGTTATGTTTTTTCATGAATTTCCACAATAATCAGAATTGTACTAGTTATAACGATGCATAGATAAGGAAACATCTACTGTTAAGCTGAAATAAATATGGTGTCCTATTTTTCAGGTCTGTACGAGTTTGTGATCCCAGAGGAGCTTGGCATTGGTAAACCTGGTGGCAAGGTAAAGGCAAATGATAGGGACATTGGCGAGAACGCCAAATCAACGTACAGCATCATTGACGGTGATGAGAAGGACGTCTTCGAGATCATTACAGATGCCCAGACTCAAGAGGGGATCCTTCGTCTGAAGAAGGTAAGGACCTGATGCAAACTGCTTTGCCCTAGGGTTCCACCAACAACCACTTCATATCTTTAACAGCTTCAACTTAAACAAGGCCCACATAGTAGGTTGCAAGACGGGTATCAAAGGATGAAGGTCGTTAACACAGGGTACAGGTCAGAGCTGTATATCTAGAATGATTTAATTAAAATTGACCATGAGGAAAAAAATGCTATTGTACTACATATATCATGCAAAGCAGTTTCAATGGCGAAGATGCATAAAGATGGCGGCCCCCATTAATGCACCATTGAATTGATCTAGAAGACTATATCAACAACAGCTACCAAATTTACACTGTTGATTTGGTAGATGATTAAATGTACGAAAGGGAAAACTAATTATATGTCATGTTTGCCTCCAGCAATCTAAATGTTTACTGTTACACAGCAATATACAGTATCACAATTTGTCGGTGGAACTGCGATGATAGAAGAAGGAGCTACTTCAGGCCTGAAGTATTCAAGTGTATACACGAGTGATGGATGTGTGCTCACGTCTTGACTCATAGTTAGTTTAATGTCTAGAGTTAGAGCTATAGATCATTCAAGTGCGATAGTATGTCATTGCGTTTGGATTCTAAATTACATTACATTAGGACATCCACTGTGTCTTCCTGTAACTATGAACAAACTATTGGATGAAATGAAATAATATTTTTTCTGATGATCTGCCTTGAATAGATTATACTCTACTAAACAAAACAGACGGCTTGAGAACTAACTAGACATGATCAATAAGACCTTTGAGATACTTCCCTCTAGTATTTCACAGTGACAGCAGTGCTGTGGCTCTGCCTCGTCACTTTATTCTCGTATACTTGGCCTGGAATCTGTTGCCTGCATTGCTAATAGCATGATGGATGAGATTGCATGTGAAAAACAGGAAATCAACTGCCTACTCTCTTCTCACCTCTACATCTCCAGATGGTGAAGTTCAGATTACTTTAGCAGAACTGGTATTTCTGCTTCCGTTCCGCACTCTGAACAACATATTCTTGGTTTCAGAGCCCTGTTGCACCAGCTTGTAGAGTTTTTCTTAGCCAATGTGGAAGAACATAGGATTAAATGGAGCAAATAGCACCACCACACCCACAACAACAAAAATAGCTCAATAAACTGCTGTCAAATACCAAGTGCAAATTATTAAAGATTCTTTGCGGCAAGGTTAAAAAATATTGATCTAAACATGACTGCAGAAACACAAACTAGGAAGTGGCTTTGTTGTTTTGGGTCTAAGCTTTTTATCTTCCACCCCTCAGGCCTATCGGGGGATGTTAGTGGGAAGTTCTGCTTCCTCCACCAGCCAGCACTGAACTTTGATGTCTCTAAATGGCCTGTGTGTATACATACAGATCCTATCCCGAGGCTCATGGGAATTTGATGCATGGCACAGGAGGGCTCTGAGGTGGGGACATCAACAAGGGACAAGCATGGGGAAAATGGAGTGAAAAAGCTGCCCCATCTTCATGGGCACATACTGTAGCAACACAAGCCGGTCTGGTCTAACACTTCCACTACCGTGTTCCATCAATATGAAAACCAAAGCGCTGCTATCCGGATTACAGAGAGTCAAGTGCTGCATGAATTGACCTCCCCCAAAACAATGAGTAATGGCAGAGTGGCATAGAGGGCCAATTCAAATATGGCTGACTCAGTGGAGAGGTCAGATGTCATTGAGGATCATTTGAGAGGATGAGAATAGGAATACTATCTTCAAAGTTCTATTCTGAGGTAAAACTGTTGAGGTAGAGTCGCTTGTTGAAACGATCATAGAGTGTTGAGACAAAAAAATGAACATACTGCGTTGTTATAAGGTATGGTCAATTATGCATAACATTTGAAAAGTACAAATATAACTGCAATGCAGTAATGAGTCTGACTTGTTAATTGTTGTTGTAAATCGAATACAAAAACAGAATAGTGGTGATCAGGAAATAGTGCTGAATAGTTGAACTATTGTGGTATTCCATTCTTTAACTGCGGTGTAATCATTCTGACAATTGATCCCTGTACACTTCTAGCCCTGGGCTCCTTTATACTTGGTATTAGGCTGGAATCCTTTGAAACCAATGTTTGCTCTTGGTCCAGCTGTTCACTCCTCTCAACATAGAGGAGGAGGAGAAGAAGGTGGGGAGAGAAGAGAGAGGAAGGGCGGTTAATAATGAAAATGCTCCAAATAGCTTCTCAGACTGCGGAAGACTGGGCTGCAGGCCCTCTCCATACGGGTGCCCTGACGCCAGACGTGTGGACTTCAAAGCCCCCTGTCAGTCCCCGTCCCCAGCTGCTTTTCTCTCACAGCTGGGCCTGCTGCCGGCACTGCCCCAGCGCTGGCCCGACCCAGCCTAGGGGACCATTGGATTCTTTTAATTTCTTTGTGAAAAGCTGGAATACATGTTTTGATCCCTCTGCTAACCCCTCTCATTCCCAAAGCCAACTCAGATCCCCTCAAGCGGCAAGGCCCAGTTTTGATTTCCCTATAAATCCTGGTTTTGGAGCGTGGAAGTGACTTGATCCCATTATTTGAGTATTATAAGAGCGGCCAGAGGTGATTCAAAATACAATTGTGACAGTCTGGGATGGTTGCTGAGACACCAGAGAGTTAAATTGTGGTGTTTTTACATGTTGCAAATATTCAATGATGTGTAAAAAAGTAGTGGACAATGGTTCTCAATGTCCTTGTGAAATAGGAATGAGACTAACTGTAATTTCAAGGGTATGTTTCTTGCCACAGAAGTACTCATAGGAATGCAATTCCCCCTAGGAAATGTCATTATTGTGTTAGAATTCCTGAATACACATCCACTTCTATTCATGTGATGATAATGCCTCAATAATTGCTATCCTTCAAATGATTTTGTAACAGTGTTATCGTCATGGTAGTGCACAGCCACAAAATTATATTTTCAGGTAGCACAAACCTAAAAATAACATTATTTTAATTATTTCCTAACACATTTTAACCAGATTGGTGTGATACCAGATTAGATTAACCTTATTTACAGCCTTATTCTATCCTAGAGCAGATGTCACAAAACAAATTGGTAACACATGGATTACTTGAGGTGAGATTGTGGTTATTGCTAATAATTACAAATGTTGTTCCACCCTGTGCTTGGATTATTTCCTTAAATGTTTTTGATAGGATCAGAGATCACGCTATTCAATTTCAACTCCGAAAGTTCTTCTCAATCCACATCAGGCGCATTTTTTTCTTGATGCTTTGGACATCAGTGAAAGATATTTGTTTTCTGTCATTTTCCACAGCCCCTGAACTTCGAGACTAAAAAGTCATATACACTGAAGGTGGAGGCGGCCAACATTCGATTTGATCCCAACAGTGGCGCCCCCTTCAAGGATACAGCCACGGTGAAGATTGCAGTGGAAGATTCAGATGAACCCCCTGTCTTCTCCAAGCCCACATTTGTCCTGCAGGTGGATGAGAATGCCCCCATCAACACGGTTATAGGAACAGTCACAGCCCGCGATCCTGATGTCACTGGCAGTCTAGTCAGGTAAGAAACAAGATGTTATTCACATCCTCATTTCACCAAACACTTGTTTACTTTATTGTTTACCCACCCATATAAGGAGTTCAGTGTGCCATGGAATCATATATATATTTTTAAAACATAGTCTTGCCACTGTGCATGTTCCTTTGGAGGTGAAATGTGAGCCGATGGCTGCCCTTGTTTCCTTAGGACCACAATGTAGTAAACTTGAAAGCACAGCACAGGTAGACTTCTCTTAGTGGTGACTTTGCCTGCTGCGTTTCAGTTGTGTGACTTATTCTTAGACATTTCACAAGGGCACCTTGTATAGGTTATACAGGCAATTTCTCTCCATCCACCACGTCATTTCATTAATTCTCCAGTGACTTGCCGCGTTCCCCGGACAACACTCAACAGGTTGTGTAATTTCATGGTGAACAGAGTGTGAGCTGGGAATCATTTATTGGCTATTGCCAAAGCAGGGGAATTCAACCTGGTTCCATCTTCATCATTTAAAAAAAAATAGGCATACCAATATAATGTAACCTGTTCTCATGTTTGGTGTCTCTTTTCTTTTCCTTCTTTTTTTCTTCTTCTGTGACCCCAATGTTCTTTTATGTTGCACTTTCACAAAGGTTATCATTATCACTGTGCTGCGCGTGCCTATTTATTGATGTGTGTAATGTGTAGATATGTGGTATATATTATTCTGCTGATCTATGTGTGATAAGCACGGCCCTATTTAATTTGTATGTGAACATGTCTGTCCAAGTGATTGAAATAATTGTCATAAATGTACTATATTGTACTATACTGACATCTCAGACTGGCAATTAGGAATCCCATTTTTTCTGTGTAATGATGTATTAGGTTGTTTTTTCAATCTGGACTTTCTCATTGAAAATATACTTTTTGATGTTTATTTCTAATTCCTTGTTTTCTGTTTTGAATGAAAGAGCACTTCATGCATTTACTATTTTGTGGATAAGATTACACATTTCGATAAATGAATTGAGGCTGTAGGATGTTATTCCAGTGTTTGTAAGGCTGTCCGAAAGCTTTCAAGCAATCAGAGTTAGAGGAGGCTTTACGGAACCTACTTAGAGGCTGTAAGAGTTTGGAGCCGGAAGAAAGTAGTGATTTTCTGTACTTAAGTGGTTAATGTCACATTGCTTCCCATGTCTGCCAATGTTAATGAAGGCATTCAACAGTAAAGCCATTCTGTTGAGGAGAGGAAGGGAATGGCTCTTACACAGCTTGAGATGTTCCTGCCATCTTGTGTTGTTTCCCAATACTGATCATTTGCTCCACAGCAAGATGGAATGTACCTTTAGGCCCATGCAGTCTTTTTTTATTTTTTTTTATTCATCACTGTATGTCTAATAAATCACTGCGTGTGTTTATTTCATGAAAATAATTTCCAAAATATTTGTTATCATTTATTTCCCTGAGTCTTTATTTCCCTGCAGTCTTTAAAAAAAGTTTTTATTCATCACTGTATGTCTAATAAATCACTGTGTGTGCCATTGAAATGCTCAGTCTGATCATGTCGTCTTGACACAAATGTTAATATATGTACATACACAGCCCTGATTGGCGGATAGGATCGCCTAGACCAGGGGCCTCCAACCTTTTCAAGCATGAGAGCTACATTCAAATTATGAAACATGTCGCGAGCTAATCATACATTTTCTCACTTTTAATTTAGCTGGTTTGGGATTTTTTTCAGTTTTTCTCTCAACATTTTTTTATTATTCATAGAGAAACAATGGAATTGGATGTTGTGAGTCCATGTCAATGCTTAAATCACATCAGAATATACTTTTTGAGTGTAATAGCCCTTTAGAGAGAGGAATGTGCTGGTCTAGCGATGTTTTTGCTGCTGCATTATGTCATGACATGC
Source organism: Salvelinus namaycush (assembly GCF_016432855.1). Taxonomy (NCBI): domain Eukaryota; kingdom Metazoa; phylum Chordata; class Actinopteri; order Salmoniformes; family Salmonidae; genus Salvelinus; species Salvelinus namaycush. The sequence continues at coordinate 57,655,120 of NC_052307.1, read as the reverse complement.
GATTGATACAAATAATCATGATATAATTCTGCCAGGTAAGACTACTTTGTAGTTAACATTTTATTGAGAAGGTTTTGGGGAAATTATTTTTGTCTACCCAGAAGACAGATATCATTTTGGCTAACAGACTTACAGGGGCAATATTAATGGATATAAATAGGCAGATATTGTGTTACGTTTGGCTTTTTAAGACAATTGTGGCTACAGCGCCTTTAGAAAGTATTCATGCCCCTTGACTTTTGATATTTTGTTGTGGTACAGCCGAATGTAAAATTATTTAAATTTAGATTTTGTGTCACTGGCCTACACACACTATTTAATACATACATTATACATAATGTCAAAATGGAATTATGTTTTTTGAAATGTTAACAAATTAATTAAAAATGAAAAGCTAAAATGTCTTGAGTCAATAAGCAAGCCTAAATAAGTTCGGGAGTAAAAATGTGACCGACCGCCTCGATTTGGTCTTATGTAGCAACATTTTTTATTCTTTATTTTTTACATTGGATACAAGTAGTATATCATACACAGCAGTTAAGCAACAATGGGAAAGTAATTATGCTTTGAAGGTGATAAACCCACTTTTGAGAAATTGGTTCACCTACTGAAGAGCTCCTCTTTGTCTACACCCATTCAGCATCGTTCACACCCTCTTAAGCATTAGCCCCACCCATATTTTTAAGGATTCACATGTGAGGCCATGTGGTAAACACACTCTATGTCAAATAAAATCTATGCTTATTTGTCACATGCACAGGATACAGAAGGTGTAAACTGTATAGTGAAGTGGTTACTTGCATAGTAGCAATATCAAAAACAGAAAGTGTCCAGAAAAAAAATATTTTATAAATATTTTGTAATTGTTAGATGACACTTTCCTGACACAATTGTCTAAATTGATGGGTCATGTGAAGGAAATGCTATAAACACCCCCAAGCCACATCTAGCTAAGTGGATGGGTCACTATTGTCTGGACATGTACACATGTTCATGAAATACAATAGATGGCCGTAATCACCCCCAGACACACCTGGCTAATTTGATGGGTCATGTAATACTCGGGCCGAAGTGGGGTCTTTTGTTTAGACATGTAGCTACCGAGCTAGCTAGCTAAACAATGAACCGAAATAATCCCAATTTATACTACTACCAATACAAATATTTTAATAGCTGTAGTATGAATCTGCAGGTAGCTAAAGCTAACAAACTAGGTTCAATGTTAGCTAGCTAACATTAGGCTATAATTAGCAATGCACATTGATTTCTGATTCAAATAATATTTCTACACAGATCATACATGTAACGGTAGCAAGCAAGCCAGCAAGCTAAAGTTTGCTAGCTAACTAACAGTACCCTTTAACTTGCAATAAAAACGACTTTCTGACTAAATTTGAACCTTATATCTTAAAATGTAGCTCGACCCTGACCCGTATACATAGATGAATGCTTCACGGCAGACGGGAACCATTTAACTAAGTTTTGTTTGTAGCTACATCTTGTTTGGCCAGCGTTGTGTCAAGTCACTCCGGGTCACACTGACCGTGGCGTGTGCATAAAGTTGCCCATCACTTTTTTCCAACTGATCTGTCGATCGCACCTGCTAAATTCAGGGCGTCAATCTTGTTGAGAAAAGTAGCAAAACTTTTGCAGTTCTTGATGGCTAACATTTTATCTTTCAAAAACGGTGTGGTAGAAAGGACTGTCAACACATACTGAACAGCTCACTTTATAGCAGCTATATGGCAGACCAATCCAAACTCATCTCTCGGCATGTCCAGCCCATCCATTATCTCAGCCAATCATGGCTAGCAGGAAGGTTCCTGTCTTTTTCCATGGCTAAACCAACTTGGCTCGTAATTTAACAATTGTATTCCTATTTATGGATGGAATCCAAGTTAGTTATTAAGGCACATCAAAGTTCACATGTTCCAGAAGGCATTTCTGCCAAAAAATGCATTTTGATCAAAAATGTATGTTTACGTTCAAATGCCGCTCCTAGTTTAGTTTCCTGAAATGAGTCACAAATCGGATTAACAACTCACATAATATGTTGCATGGACTCACTCTAGCTGCAGTAGTCATTTTTGAATGAGTTCTGTATTTCATTTTTGATTGACTACCTCATCTCTGTACCCCACACACACCTGTAAGGTCCCTCAGTTGAGCAGTGAATTCCAAACACAGATTCAACCACAAAGACCAGGGAGGTTTACATGCCTTGCAAAGAAGGGTACCTATTAGTAGATGGGTAAAAAAAACAGACATTGAATATCCCTTTGAGCATGGAACAGTTATTGATAACACTTTGGGTGGTGTTTCAATACACCCAGTCACTACAAAGATACAGGCACCCTTCCTAACTCAGTTGCCGGGGATTAAGGTGACTTTAAAACTGTTACAGAGTTTAATGGCTGAGATAACTGAGGATGGATCAACAACTTTGTAGTTACTCCACAAAACTTACCTAAATTACAGAGTGAAAAGAAGGAAGCATGTACAGAATACAAATATTCCAAAACATAGATCCTGTTTGCACTAAAGTAAAACTGCAAACAAATTGAAAAGAAATGTACTTTATATCTTGAGTACAAAGCATTATGAGTACCACTCTTCATATTTTCAAGCGTGGTGGTGGCTGCATCATGTTAAGGGTATGCTTGTCATCGGCAAGGACTAGGGACGACAATGAATGTTCTTGAGTGGCCTAGTTACAGTTTTGACTGAAATCAGCTTGAAAATCTATGACAATAGTTGAAAATGGCTTTCTAGCTCTGATCAACAACCAACTTGACAGACCTTGAAGAATTTGTTTAAATAATAATGTACGATCCAGGTGTGCAAAGCTCTTAGACTTACCCAGAAACATCACAGCTGTAATCACTGACAAAGGTGATTCTAACATTGTGTGAATACTTATGTAAATTAGGTATTTTTGTATTTCATTTTCAATAAGTTTGCAAACATTTCTAAAAACATGTTTCAACTTTGTCATTATGGGGTAGTGTGTGTAAAAATATATTTAATCCACTTTAATTGGATTCTAGCCGGGAGCTTGAGGTGTCTGATGCTTCTGAGATTTGTTTATGATAGTTTGCGGTGGAACACCTGAAAAATACATGCACTTTCAAAATTGTTTGGCGAGCTACTCATGGGTGGGCTGAGAGATACTGGTAGCTCGTCATCAACCTGTTGGAGACCCATGATCTAGAGTCTAGACTCTAGAGCAGGGATGGGGAACTTGCCTTCCATTTGTAGGAATTCAGTCAGGGTCTTATTAAAGTCCAATGCAGCAGTTTTCATCTCAATATCAAAGTATTTATTGGTAACAATTAAGCACCTTACTGTGATTGTTTTAAATTAAATTGGTCAAAAATAGCAATTTCTCAAAAAATAATTTTTCAAGGACTGTCTAGGAGTGGTCTGAGTAGGAGGGGAAAACTGAAAACTAGCTTTTATTGGCAGGGGGGTTTTGAATTCTCTTTCTTATTGGTCTATTAACTGATTTATGTCACCAGGCAGGCCAAAACTTAATCCGACCAAAATAGATTGAAATTTCAGGCGGTCTTTTCAAACAGCTCTTACACTAGTGCCCCAACCCCCATCAACATTGCCCATCCTTGCTCTAGAGCCTACCCCACATACAAAGTACGAGGAAACATATGCAAATACAATTGTAGGCAGGTTTTTGTTGTTGTTCAAGAGCACTAAAAGGGCGTTATCATCATTTTCACAATTTCAGTTTTATTTCGATCTCATAGTGTGGGAACTGCACTGTGTCTTTAAGTCAAGACATTTTCCCTGTATGTTTTCATGATGTGTCAGATCTATAATGTACCTGTATGTCAAGTGCTTTTCACCACACATAACATGGCATACAATATTGCCATTGACAGTTACATTTATTAAATTGCTTTTATGTCACTTCTATTCTGTAAAGTCTTCTATTTTATCTCCTTGAGTTTCTGTCATTTTAAAGTTATCTATTTACATTATTTTATGTGTAATTTTGAATGTGTGGTAATGTGTCATCATAGTACTGTATGTAGTCTCTCAACCAATGGAAGTCTCATCCTGTTTTTATCATGTTGTAATTAGCATATTGTCTTTTTAGGTTGCCACAAAGTGTTACATTCTCATTGTAAGGTACCACCAGGCAGAGGATGCCCAGACAAACGTTATCCTTGACATACAATGCTTTTGGATAGAGTGCCTCTCTATGGAGTGATAATAAGCAGTGTTGTGACTATCGTAGAGGTAATAGGCTGAACATTGTTAGCCTTAGCAGGCTGTGTAACAGCCTGATCTCATAGACTAGACAAAACCAGGTAGATGCGAACGTCTAGCAACCTGAAGGTTGCGTGTTTGAATCTCATCACGGACAAGTTTAGCATTTTAGCTAATTAGCAACTTTGCAACTACTTTCTACTTTTTAGCTACTTTGCAACTACGAGCATGTTAGCTAACCATTCCCCTTCCCATAATCATAACCTTAACCCTTTAACCTAATTCCTAACCTAAACCCTAATCTTAACCCCAACACCAACCCCTAGCCTAGCTAACATTATCCTCCAAGCTAACGTTAGCGTTAACAACCTAGCCACCAAGCAAACGTTAGCCACAACAAATTTGTATTGGTAACATATCATAAAGTTTTGCAAAATATTAACATTGTACGAATTGCGATTCGTAACATATCATACGGTAACTTGGATTCTATCATACGAAATAGATGATGGACATCCACAAATGTATACCATATGAAATGTAACATATCATACTGAATGGAGGGAGACAGATTTACATTTACTATGTTATGTCTACCCCTGAATCCAGGTTGTGAGTAAACACTCTCACACCGAAATGACTCACAGTCTCTCAGTCTGACCAGGATGACTCAAGGGCTGGTTCCTCACTTAGACCTCAACCCTCAAGCTATACTTTATGCATTCAACCAAGGTTCAGGTGGACTTCATAAAATGCAACACAATTCCTTCAGCGTCCTCCCATACTCTGTGAATATGATTTTATTATTGAATGATCATTATGCTCAAGACCTTGGGCGTTACATGGACACTATTGCTTTAAAGGCTAAAGTAAGAGCCAATCAAGGGTCTCATTACAGTATCTGGTATTGATGATGCCTTTTAATAATACATTATGGCTAACCTAGGTAGTTGCTCAAAACACCATGTAGAGAAACGTTTATACATTGGTGGAGTTGAGTGGGACATGCACACAGCACTGAACCTGGTGAGGGTTTAGAAGAGGATCATAGGACTACAAAAGTTTATGGGTAATGAGAGCAAGGTCTGTCAGGTGACTGTGTAAGCTTGTCTGCCTTTCTTCAGGCCCCACTACATCATTTACTTACCTTGACAGCTGACATGTTGCAAATGTTAATACAAGGAGTCATGTAAAAGAGATTATGTAAAATGAATGTAAATTTAATGTCAAGTAGACTTTCTTGTCGAGAACAAGTTCAGGACATGTTCAGGGAAAACAGGAATACATGTGTCCTTACAAAGAGCTGGTTAGCATGCGGAGGACAGTGAAATTAGTTCTACATCTGTGATCCTAGAATTACTGACCTTATATAAGACAGAAATGTCATGAATACATTTGTTCTCTGTCTCACACTCACACATATGACTGGCTTTATGGCTTATAACCAGCACATTTGAACTATCACTTATAACATTCCTGTTTGTGACCCAGATAACAGCTTAGGAAATGTAGCTTACAAAGTGTTGGAACCTAAAATAATATTAAGACAGTGTGTAAAAGTTATAAATGTCATATGATTGAATGAGAAAGATGTGTTTAGGGGAGGGCTGCCCAATGTAATTTGAGTCAGGTATTGAACGAGTGGAAAGTATCAGTTGCTAATTTGTATTGTCCTTTCCCGGCATTGAATTATTCACATCCAATGGTCCGCTCCCAAACACATCCTCACACCTTTGACAGTCAGCACCCATCTCTTGCAAGGAACATCTGATAAATGTATTTGCTTTAATTCTTTTCGCATCACATTGTCAGTTTGATTGACACGTGGCAGAACATTTCAGGGTCGGTCTCCCTCCACGTGAAGCTGTCAAAGCCTGCCTGGAATCCACTCCTTCTCCTGGAGACTTCTCCCAGGTGGTTTGGGCTGTCTGCCTGTCTTGAAAGTGCTCTGCGTCTGTGGAGGAGTCCTCATGGACCTCCCGCCCGTCGTCTGAGGATTTACACCATTTCATTTTTTTTTTTTGAAATGTCATGGCTCAATACGTCTCCCACAGTTGGAATCTAGGGCAATGGCTTATTTATTTCATTTCGTGTTAGCTCGTTGTTTTCATTATTATTATTATTTGGTCATTGTTGTTTTTCTTCTCCCCTTTTTCTCATGCATAAAATACATGGGTCTGTCAACAGGTCTGTGCTGATAGGGATGAGCAGTTCCACAGTGAAATACGATGAGACCCAAGGTCATGTGTAAAGGGAGATGGGGTTGGGAGGGTGGTTGGAGGAGGTTTGCAAAGCACACTGGGGAATTAGATTAGTGAAAAAGCAAAGCATTGGCCAAACTTTTGACTTGCTTTGAGAGAGGCTATGTTTACAGGGAGGGGCATTTAGTTTAAAGGAATATACATGTATGTTCTGTGTGTCATTGAGTGCATTCAAATAATGAATGCATGCATTCACATGCATATGTGACTCACCACCTGGATTCTGTCTTATATAGCAACATTTCAAATTGTGTTTTTTTACATTCGATAAAGGTAGAGACTCAGAGCTACAAAATGGTATATCATACTGCATTTTTGAGGAACAATGGGACAGTAATTCTGCTTTGAAAGTTGATAAACTTGTTAACTCACTTTTCAGAAAATGGCCTTTGAATGTTTTGGTATCTAGTGAAGAGCTATTTGTCTACACCCATTCAGCATCGTTCACATCCTCTTAAGCTTTAGCCCCACCCATCTTGTTTCGCCCTCAGAGTGTGCAGAGCACACGCTTGATGCTCTGGCCGATGATTAGTTTACCTATGGATAACATGAAAACAGCTATGCTGGCAACAATTGCATTACGCTTCTTTGCAGACGTTTACCGACACCGACCATATTCAACGAGTGTGATGTACAGTTTAGCTTAAGACATATACAGTTGAAGTCGGAAGTTTATATTAACCTTAGCCAAATACATTCAAACTCAGTTTTTCACAATTCCTGACATTTAATCCTAGTAAAAATTCCCTGTCTTAGGTCAGTTAGGATCACCACTTTATTTTAAGAATGTGAAATGTCAGAATAATAGTAGAGAGAATGATTTATTTCAGCTTTTATTTCTTTCATCACATTCCCAGTGGGTCAGAAGTTTACATACACTCAATTAGTATTTGGTAGCATTGCCATTAAATTGTTTAACTTCTTTTGGCTGCAAGCCCGAGGCCGCCCACAATATGACAACAGCCACTTCAAGTGCAGGGCGCGAAATTCAAAAAAATATATTTTTTAGAAATATTTAACTTTCACACATTAACAAGTCCAATACAGCAAATGAAAGGTACACATCTTGTGAATCCAGCCAACATGTCCGATTTTTAAAATGTTTTACAGCGAAAACAGCATGTATATTTATGTTAGCTCACCACCAAATACAAAAAAGGACAGACATTTTTCACAGCACAGGTAGCATGCACAAAGCCAACCTAACTAACCAAGAACCAACCAAACTAACCAAGAAACAACTTCATCAGATGACAGTCTTATAACATGTTATTCAATAAATCTATGTTTTGTTCGAAAAATGTGCATATTTCAGGTATAAATCATAGTTTACATTGCAGCTACAATCAGAAATTGCACCGAAAGCAGCCATAATAATTACAGACACCAACGTCAAATACCTAATTACTCATCATAAAACATTTCTGAAAAATACATAGTGTACAGCAAATGAAAGACAGGCATCTTGTGATTCCAGCCAATATTTCTGATTTATTAAGTGTTTTACAGCGAAAACACAATATAGCGTTATATTAGCTTACCACAATAGCCAGAAACACAAGCCATTTCCCAGTAGCAAAAGTTAGCGATCGTAACAAACAAGCAAAATATATATAATTTTTGACTAACCTTGATATGCTTCATCAGATGACAGTCCTATAACATCAGGTTATACATACACTTATGTTTTGTTCGAAAATGTGCATATTTAGAGCTGAAATCAGTGGTTATACATTGTGCTAACGTAGCTACTTTTTCACACAACGTCCGGATATTTTTCTGACACATTTTCTGACACACATATTCTGACCAAATAGCTATTCATAAACATAACTAAAAAATACATGTTGTATAGGAAATGATAGATCCATTAGTTCTTAATGAAATCGCCGTGTTAGAATTCTAAAAATAACTTCATTACGACATACAGCTTCAGTATAGCTAGAGAGTACCCAAAAGCTGGGCGCCGACGACTAGTTCACATGTACGACAGATATATGAAATAGCATCATAAAATGTTTCCTACTTTTGCTGATCTTTCATCAGAATGTTGGACAAGGGGTCCTTTGTCAAGAACAATCGTTGTTTGGATTTAGAACGGCCTCTTTCCCTCTCGATTTAGCAAGCACACTAGCCAAGTGGCACGAATCTCTCCATGTCAACAAACGGAAGAGAACGGAACACAGCAAAACTCCCGAAAAAATTTCGATAATCTGATTAAACTATATTGAAAAAACATACTTTACGATGATATGGTCACATGTATCAAATAAAATCAAAGCCGGAGATAGTAGTCGCCTATAACGAAAGCTTTTCATAAGGCAATCCCCGGTCCCTTCTCGCGCCTTCCTGAAAACAGGAAATGGGTGACACGTCATTCCAAGAGCTTTTATTCCACTTCAGACCAAGATAAACACTCAATTTCTTCTCTCACCGCCTCTTGACATCCAGGGGAAGGTGTATGACGTGCATGTATACTAATACGTATCATGCCCATTTATAGGCAGGACCTAGAACAGAGCCTCAATTTTAGACTTTCCACTTCCTGGTCAGGAAGTTTGTGCCAAATGAGTTCTGTTTTACTCACAGATATAATTCAAACGGTTTTAGAAACTAGAGAGTGTTTTCTATCCAATAGTAATAATAATATGCATATTGTACGAGCAAGAATTGAGTACGAGGCCGTTTGAAATGGGCACCTTTTATCTGGCTACTCAATACTGCCCCTGCAGCCCAAACAGGGTAACTTGGGTCAAATGTTTCGGGAAGCCCTCCAGAAGCTTCCCACAATAAGTTGGGTGAATTTTGGACCATTCCTCCTGACAGAGCTAGTGTAACTGAGGCAGGTTTGTAGGCCTCCTTGCTCGCACATGCTTTTTCAGTTCTGCCCACACATTTTCAATAGGATTGAGGTCAGGGCTTTGTGATGGCCACTACAATACCTCGACTTTGTTGTCCTTAAGCCATTTTGCCACAACTTTGGAAGTATGCTTGGGGTCATTGTCCATTTGGAAGACACATTTGCGACCAAGCTTTAACTTCCTGACTGATGTCTTGAGATGTTGCTTCAATATATCGACATATTCTCCCTCCTCATGATGCCATTTATTTTGTGAAAAGCACCAGTCCCTCCTGCAGCAAAGCACCCCCACAACAAGATGCTGCCACCCTGTACTTCACGGTTGGGATGGTGTTCTTCGGCTTGCAAGCCTCCCCCTTTTTCCTCCAAACATAATGATGTTCATTATGGCCAAACAGTTCTATTTTTGTTTCATCAGACCAGAGGACATTTTTTTTAAAGTATGATCTTTGTCCCCATGTGCAGTTGCAAACCGTAGTCTGGCTTTTTTTATTGCGGGTTTGGAGCAGTGGCTTCTTCCTTGCTGAGCGGCCTTTCAGGTTATGGCGATATAGGACTCGTTTTACTGTGGATATAGATACTTTTGTACCCGTTTCCTCCAGCATCTTCACAAGGTCCTTTGCTGTTGTTCTGGGATAGATTTGCACTTTTCGCACCAACATACTTTAATCTCTAGGAGACAGAACGCATCTCCTTCCTGAGAGATATGACGGCTGCGTGGTCCCATGTTGTTTATACTTGCGTACAATTGTTTGTACAGATGAACGTGGTACCTTCAGGCATTTGGAAATTGCTCCCAAGGATGAACCAGACAATTTTTTCTGAGGTCTTGTCTTATTTCTTTTGATTTTCCCATGATGTCAAGCAAAGAGGCACTGAGTATGAAGGTAGGCCTTGAAAACTATCCACAGGTACACCTCCAAATGACTCAAATGATGTCAATTAGCCTATCAGAAGCTTCTAAAGCCATGACATCATTTTCTGGAATTTTCCAAGCTGTTTAAAGGCACAGTCAACTTAATGTATGTAAACTTCTGACCCACTGGAATTGTTATACAGTGATTTATAAGTGAAATAATCTGTCTGTAAACAATTGTTGGAAAAATTACTTGTGTCATGCACAAAGTAGATGTCCTAACCGACTTGCCAAAACTATGGTTTGTTAGCAAGACATTTGTGGAGTGGTTGAAAATGACTCCAACCTAAGTGTATGTAAACTTCCGACTTCAACTGTAGCTAGCTAGGTAAACAATTAACCTTGCTAGGTAAACAACGTGTAAGATCACACACGTCACGTAGCGTTAGCTAACGAGCCAGCCAGCTAACGTTAGCTAGTTAAACAACAATGAACATAGTGCCAAATCATGTCGTTACTACCCTTCATGAATATGCTGGGAGCTAACCATCCAGGTTCAATGTTAGCTAGCTAACATTAGGCTTTAACTAGTAAAGCAAACAGCTGTGGAATTCAAATAATAACGTCAGCTAGGGAGCAAGCCAGCTAACATTAGCTAGCTAGCCGACAGTGCACTTTAGCTTATAATGAAACCACTTTCTGTCAAAATTAGAAACGTGTAATATCTGAAAATGTAGCTAGCTTACGCTACACTATCTTACCTGTATACATCATCATGCATGATGGTCTATCATGCATGATAGTCTCCCTGTCATGGATGCCCTACCACAGTTGCCCTACCACAGTTGCCCTTAGTTTGAAGATGTAGTCCGGAGACAGGTGTTTTCTCCATCTCTTTAGCTATCATAGTCTAATTCCACTGATTTCAAAACTTGATCCTCCAGAGAGTGGAGAGCAACACATAGCTATGCAGATCCACTACACAAAACATTTAAAAAAGCTGCATTCGACAGGATTACCAACACAGACTGACCAGCTCAAATAGACAGAAGCCTTCTATATGGCAGACCAATCCAAAATCCTCTCTCGGTATATCCAGCCTACTCATTATCTCAGCCAATCATGGCTAGCGGGAAGGTTGCTGACTTTTTCTGTGGCTTAACCAACAAGGCACGTAATTTAACAATGTTATCCGTATTTACAGATGGCATACAAGTTTGTTATTAAGGCACATGAAAGTTCACATATTCGAGAAGGCATTTCTGACCAAAAACGCATTTTGAGAAAATAATATTTTTTTTGTTCAAAGGGCTCTCCTGTGAAGTCGTGACTTGCGACATACGCCTAGTTTCCTGAATCGGATCACATATAAAATACCTTTTAAAGGCCTTGTTGCTCTTGGTAACTTAGATTTTTCTGACTGGCAGCCTTAATTAAGGGCAATTCATATTTGTTGATAACATGTTGTGTGGCATTGAGTGCATTTAATTATTGAATGTATGCATTCAAATAAATATACAAAAATAACACTTTTCACATCAATAATATGTTTTTCACATGCCAAGTGTGCACGTGTGTCCTTTCTGAAAGCGTTCGAGGAATTGGCACCACACAATGCATTGTGACGAATCCAGTTCTAAAGTTACAATGATTTTAGAAATCCACATAAATATTAACTTGAGGCTTTTTTAATGGTCAATGTTTCATCATGTTGTTGCTATTGGTGAGGTTGTTGAATTATATATAAGGTTGTTGCCCTTGAAATGCTACTTCCGTCTTGCTTCAATCCACAGTACAGGGACATCAGAGTGAACGAGGATGGTCGATTTGGATTTGAATTTAAATGCAACTTTACATTGTATCCCTTCTACCTTGTGACTTTCCCACCCCTCCTTAGTTTGATCCCTGTGACGTTTTCAAACGAGGTCAAGGTAAAGTCACAAGGAAAGGAGAGAATGTGAAGAAGGAGGATGGTGCTGATGCTGCTGGGCCCTGCAGACTTCACTAATGACCTATTTGTAGGGAGGGGAACATTAAGGAGCCACTGTTTGGAGACCAAACCAGACTCACGTCCACTTTAGTTTTTAAAGAGCCTCCTAAACCGTATTGTGCTTTAATGTCCTCTCCTGCTAATCTGAGGCCTGTAATTAATCCTTATATGATAATTGACTTCCTACTGCTTTTCCCATACATTCATCCACAGGAACCTCTTGATGGATACGTCTCCATTAGTCAGTGCACCCAAGGGATTGTCGAGAACGGTTAGTTAGTTACGTGCGGCATTTGGAACTTCTAATGATTTTCTCTATTTCTGTAGGTACTTTATTGATCGCCACACCGATCTGGAGAGGCAGTTCAATATTAACGTAGACGATGGGAAGATAACGTTGGCCAAACCGCTGGACCGAGAGACAGATGTGTGGCACAACATCACAGTAACAGCCACTGAAATCAGTAAGTAACATTTCCAATAGACAATTTTGAACGCTGTTCCTGGTCTACTACATGATTAACTAAATGCAATTTCCTTTTCAAATCAATGCAATGATGAGGGACAAGTGTAAACTCAGGCGGAAGACAGCTGCTTGTGAACATTCAGATCTGTTTACTAACACAGTTTGAACAACTTCATTGCTGCCTCCAACAAAGGATTGACTGGCTTTCATAATCCTCTATAAAATAGTCTCGCAATTGTAACCTATCTGATGTTAATGGCCGTAGTGCGGTACAAATAATTAGAGGTTGAATTCACAGGGGCGGAAAATATGTTCATCTGCAGAATTTTGATTGAATTAAACAGGTCAGTAGTCAATTTGTGGAAGAGCGAGTACATTAAGAAGTATCAAATAAACAGTTGTAAACACAAACACCAACGCTGTATGCACCAATGCCAGCTTCCATTACAGATACAGGAACATCTGTGATCCAGGAAACTGACTAACTATACAACATATTTGAGGTAGAACTACAAACAACTCAAACCATGTGTAAAACTTTATTTTCATACAGATTGTTTCAGGGGGACTGTATGTTGCGATAAAATGTAATGTACGCCTTGAAGCTATTGAATGAGAAATGGACAATACTTGTAACTTGGTCTCCCTCACCTTTCATAATCAAAGTGAAACACACTAATTGCCACAACCATAATAAAATATATGCTGTAGAGCATACGTTCGTGGCATGTTATTGTAAATGCAATGCGTCTCTGTTGATATTCATGCTAGCCTTGTCAAGTATGGTGTTACACATCTCACTGTGCCTTTCATGACTTTTGCTAAACTGACTGTGACTCAAGACAGCAGCATCACTGAACACACTTAATAGAAATTTACCAAAATAAATATGTCTGTTTACTATTCTTTGTGGATTGGAGGCAAGCAGGAATCCTCTCTGGCGTGAAGAGGAAGAATTGTGTTCCCAGTCCAATTCCATTGTCATTTGCCACCCAAACGGTGTGTCGTTCTGCTGCTTGCACCAGTTGACATCTGACTAATCAGATGGCAATTCTTGCTGTGGTGGAGTGAAAGTCACATTAACAGAGCACAAGGAAAATGTGGACACTTCTTTTTTTCCCACTCTGTACATCTATCACCTTCTAGCAAACTGTCTATTTTAGTTTCCCTCTGTTTCCCACTCTTTTTCTCCTCTCTTATGCTCACCTCTGGGCATTTTGTCCTGAATCATTCTTAAAATTAAGTGTAAAATTCTCCACTTGCTGCAGTGTTATGTGAGTGAGCTAAGGGGTGCTTATATCACAACCTTGTATCTCACAACCATATATCAAAACCATTTTCTGTTTTTCATGTGACAATATGCATCATGTACATCATTGTTTTGAATGTTAGCTATCTGTATGGTCTCACAAACATACAAAGGAAAGGTGTCAACAGCCAGAGCGACATCTATTGCTCTATGGACCAAATTAATAGCTACATGTTAGTGGTTGCAACACTTAAATACAATCATTTATCTCAAAAGGGACTGTCAATTACAGGCGATGAATAATCCCAATAAAAATCTAATCTAATTAAATGGCCCTTTATTATCTTTTTAGACTTCTGCTGCCGTTGATTCATTAATATGCATTTTTTAACCCTCATGCATAAAACATGAGCGTGTTCAGGGGATTTCAAAAGCACTTTGAATGTGATTTTTTTTTCTTACTACCACTCCTGTTTTGCATTCTTGATATCAGCTAAAACTCAGATTGATGTGGCTTCTCATCTGTCTTTATCAGCCTAGGGAATTAAATAAAATAACAGAAAAAAATGTATCTGGGTCATGGAATTTACCTGGGATTTAATTTCCCCGATGTACAGTATCCAATGTTATTGTATTCATTGTCTGATGTTGGGTTTTGTTTATCAGGAAACCACAGCCAGATATCACGGGCTATCGTGGCCATCCGAGTGCTGGACATAAATGACAACGCCCCAGAGTTTGCGACGGAATACGAGGCTTTCCTCTGTGAAAATGGCAAACCTGGCCAGGTACGGGGCATTCATCAAGGCTGTCATTGTTGTCTCCCCCTGCATCTCCTCAGTAATGATCACCCATGGTGAATTATAGCCTATTTATTTCAATGGGAAAGTACAGAGGCAGGAGTGTGGCCTTTCTCCGAGACACTCCTCCCCTGACACAACACACAGAGACTGAGGGAAAATGAGAGCAGTCAGCATTGATCAGAGTGAATCATAATTCAGAGTTGTCTTTCATGTCCTCCTCCAGATGGCACAATGGATCTCTTGCCAAAATTCTGCACAAGTGCTTTGCATTCTCCTTCACATCAATCCTATTCATTCAGACAACTACAATAAATTAAAAAAAGACCAATGACCAAGATAGCTGAATTCTCATTTCTAATCAATCACAGACATACAGCTTGATAAGAACTATGATGGCAGATAAATAGATGAACCCAGGAACCAAAAGTGTGCCAGATGAGACAGCACCGCATATAACAATTTCAAATTCCTGGAATGAATGGAGGATATATTTCATTTTCTCTGAGCCAATGTCACGGTCAGGCTTTTTGTGAGGGCAAAAACAAAGTAATGGATGACCTCTCTCTCTAATGGCATTGGGCTCCTCTCTTTCTGTCTGTTTCCACAGGTGATACAGACGGTCAGTGCTGTCGACAAGGATGACCCAATACAGGGACACTACTTTGAATACCGCCTCATCCCAGAGATGCTAAACAATCCTAATTTCACGATAAAAAACAACGGAGGTAAGGACAGAACGTGAGAGAGAATGACAAAAAATGTCTTCTATCCTGCGGCATATTAGTCCAATCGAAGATTAAATCTGGTTGGATTACCGTACCCAGTAGTTAGCAGATGCGCAATAGCCTGGTCATCAGCTACTCTTTACTCCCCAGTGGATTTTGAAAGAAAGTAAATTAGTTGAATCCAAATAGTCTGCGGGTAGTCTTGCAGCTCAATGTAGGGTGACTTCCTGAGAGCTGTTGCCGCATGGCAGATGGCACTACATTTGTTTGCTAAATACGGTGATTGGTTTAGCAGGCTTTCTGGTCTACTTTCTCCCCCTCCCCTGCTCTTTTCCATTACTCTCACTGAAGAGCCCACGCTCATCCTGATGTTGTTGCGTAATGTTTTCAAAGAGCTTGGGGCGAAGAATCTTCATCTGGTTCTGTCCGTCTGTTTTGATGCGAAGCCTGCAGGCAAGAGGAACTGCTGTGTCTAGCTGTTAGTAAAAGGAAAATATAGAATCAGGACATTAAATGCACCAGCCTCTTTATCTAAATGGAAACCTGCCACCATGGAAACAGGTGTATTAGGAGACAAATAGGATAAGTTCCTGAATCTAGAGGAATTTGTAATGAAGAAACCATAGGCAACATTGAAGCAATATTTTCACATCTAGATATCATTAAGATATTAATTAAACTGCTACAAACTAATACAAATATATACCTATCGCTAACAGTAGAGACAGGGTTTTACATTTTGATGTTCACATTTTCTCAGCAAAAATTGGATAGTTGAAGAAATCATTGTTCTTGTTAAAGTCTACATCTAGCTGTTATGAAGTGTCAGTGTTCTACATGAGAAATATAAGCACAGCACTTGTATGACTATTTCCATCTGCATACTGCAGGCAGAGCCATTCCAGTGAAGAGTAGCAGACCTTCTGAACTTGTGTGTGCTGGTTTGTTTTGTGATGATGACTCTAATTGCAGTGAATGTGCTGTGGAGAGGATAGGGTTAGCCAGGGCCAGGGAACAGGGTCAGCCAGCTAGGATATCCTACTGCACACAAGCTGTTTAGTCTTTAACCTCATAGTCTTAAGTTAAAATACCTCGGAGAAACTTTCAGGTATATATTGTGATCAATGTAATACTGCTGTATTGATTGCACTAAAGATTGACACGATAGGAACCAGCATTTTACCAGATGCTCTTATCTAAAGCGACATTATAATATTTTTTGTACTGGTCTCCTATGGGAATTGAACCCACAACCCTAGAATTGTAAGTGCAATGCTCTACCAACATACATACGCTGAGTCTACAAAATATGACAGATTGACCAGGTGAAAGCTATGATCCCTTATTGACGTCACCTGTTAAATCCACTTCAGTCAGTGTAGATGAAGGGGAAAGAGAGAGGTTAAATAAGGATTTTTTAGCCTTGAGACAAATGAGACGTGGATTGTGTGTGTGTGCCATTCAGAAGGTGAATAGGGAATCAAATCAAATCAAATTTATTTATATAGCCCTTCGTACATCAGCTGATATCTCAAAGTGCTGTACAGAAACCCAGCCTAAAACCCCAAACAGCAAGCAATGCAGGTGTAGAAGCACGGTGGCTAGGAACAACTCCCTAGAAAGGCCAAAACCTAGGAAGAAACCTAGAGAGGAACCAGGCTATGAGGGGTGGCCAGTCGTCTTCTGGCTGTGCCGGGTGGAGATTTTAACAGAACATGGCCAAGATGTTCAAATGTTCATAAATGACCAGCATGGTCAAATAATAATAATCACAGTAGTTGTCGAGGGTGCAGCACCTCAGGAGTAAATGTCAGTTGGCTTTTCATAGCCGATCATTAAGAGTATCTCTACCGCTCCTGCGGTCTCTAGAGAGTTGAAAACAGCAGGTCTGGGACAGGTAGCACGTCCGGTGAACAGGTCAGGGTTCCATAGCCGCAGGCAGAACAGTTGAAACTGGAGCAGCAGCACGGCCAGGTGGACTGGGGACAGCAAGGAGTCATCAGGTCAGGTCGTCCTGAGGCATGGTCCTATAGCTCAGGTCCTCCGAGAGAGAGAAAGAGAGAATTAGAGAGAGCATACTTAAATTCACACAGGACACCGGATAAGACAGAAGTACTCCAGATATAACAAACTGACCCTACCCCCCCAACACATAAACTAATGCAGCATAAATACTGGAGGCTGAGACAGGAGGGGTCAGGAGACACTGTGGCCCCATCCGATGATACCCACCCACTTTGCCAAGGCACAGCCCCCACACCACTAGAGGGATAACTTCAACCACCAACTTACCATCCTGAGACAAGGCCGAGTATAGCCCACAAAGATCTCCGCCACGGCACAACCCAGGGAAGACAAAAGATTGAGGAGCCTTTGAATGGGGTATGGTAGTAGATACCAGTTGCACCGGTTTGAGTATGTAAAGAACTGCCACGCTGCTGGGTTTTTCATGCTCAATAGTTTCCTGTGTGTATCAAGAATGGTCCACCACCCAAAGGACATCCAGCCAACTTGACACGACTGTGGGATGCATTGGAGTCAACATGGACCAGCATCCCCGTGGAATGCTTCTGACACCTTGTAGTCCATACCCCGACAAATTGAGGATGTTCTGAGGGCAAAGGGTGTGCAACTCAATATTAGGAAGGTGTTCTTAATGTTTTGTACAATCTCTGTATACTGGACTACTGTTGACCAGAGCCACATAGGGTTCAGCACATGTTGAATCAATATTATAATTTATTTCACACTTTTGGTATGAAGATGCTACAATGTGATGGACAACATGTTTCCTTTAGGCTTTATTGCTAATGTTTCACATTTCTCTGCCACGCATGCTCAGACAGAGGGTAGACAATTGAACTGACCTTATTCATTTCCCATGTGAAGTGTTCTAAAAACACGTTTTCATGTGATCACGTGATCTCATGTGAAGTTAATGTGATAACATGTGACAATAAACATATTTTCTACTACACCGGCTTGAGTAGACTCTAACAGGAATAAAAGTGTTTGACAATATGTGTGTGAGTGGATATGATTAGCTAGATAATGAACACAGAGCTCACAGAAGTGTCATCAAAGAGCCCCTGGCACCTCTCAGAGTTGCCTTGTACCATCTTCTAAGTCAGTGTCGCACTCACGTCGCTTCATTTCCACATTTTAGTAAGGGTATGACAAAATAGGGTTCAATCTCTTACAGAGTTCTGCGATTGGAATATGTTGAGGAGGAAGGTGACTGAAAGCCATCAACATAATATAAATGTGAGACCACAAACCACTTGGCAGCCAATGCAACTGCTGTTTTTCTAGTGTCATCACCTCAACCTCATTTGAATTTGTATTTTATTTTACTGGATTGCAAAACATTTTGGTTTGTCACTCTACAAAAAACACGCTCTTACTCAGCAGAAGCTAGTTTGCTACATGTTTTTTTACAACTACTTTCTCTCCCCACAGACAACTCCATCAGTGTTTTAGCCAAGCATGACACCTTCCGGCGCCAGAAACAGGAGGTGTATTTCCTGCCCATAATTGTGACTGACAATGGAAATCCTCCAATGAGCAGCACTAACACATTGACCATCCGGGTGTGTGGATGCAGCAGGGAGGGAATAGTCCAGTCATGCAACGTGGAGGCCTATGTCCTACCCATTGGCCTCAGCATGGGAGCTTTGATTGCCATTCTCGCCTGCATAATACTACTTTTAGGTAAGATAATACTGATACTTAATGCAATTTGATTACATCTGAAAAATAGTCATGTAACAAAAATCTACAAACATTGTCTTTGTGAGCACATGACTTTGACATGTCCTCTTATTCGGCAGTTATAGTGGTGCTGTTTGTGACGCTGAGAAGACACAAGAACAAGCCACTTATCATCAAAGATGACGAAGATGTGAGGGAGAACATCATCCGGTATGATGATGAGGGGGGTGGAGAAGAAGACACCGAGGCCTTCGACATTGCCACACTGCAGAACCCTGATGGAATCAATGGTTACCTGCCCCGCAAGGATATCAAGCCAGACCTGCAGTTCATGCCAAGGCAGAGTGGTGGTCCTAACGGTGTGGATGTGGATGAGTTCATCAATGTCAGACTCCACGAGGCGGACAACGACCCCACAGCCCCTCCCTACGACTCAATTCAGATCTATGGCTATGAGGGCCGGGGCTCCATTGCTGGGTCCCTGAGCTCCCTCGAGACTGCATCCTCAGACTCAGACCAGAACTATGACTACCTCAGAGAGTGGGGTCCGCGTTTCAGAAGACTTGGGGAGCTCTACTCAGTGGGTGAAAGTGATAAGGAGACTTGACCTTTGATCAGCAGATACCCTTTGATTTTGTCCACATACTTGTGTATTATGCTAGGGTTTGCCGGCTTATAGAAACAGCTGTTTAAAAAAGGGGGCCACCTTTTGTACTCTTAGAGTGAAGTATAGCGTTCATCATCTATCACGTTAAGCGCTTTGTATTGTTGAGCCAAACTTAACAATGTCGATATATTAGGAGGTCTAGGATTCTTGTGGAGTGTAATTTAGATTCCGTTGTGGAGTGTCTAGCAGTATTTTGGGTATTTGTCATTCGCTGTGACTGCCAGAAGCATAAAGACCTGGATTCTTGGTAGTTGCCTGATGAAAGAAGAGAGGGATTGTGTGACGTTCTACAGCCTTCATGGACAACATGGAGATTCAACCACAGAACAATTGTACTACTGAGTGGCCCTCATCTCAGATCTCTACCCACCACCCAGATAATCAGAGATAAAATAGGAAACTAAAAGAAAAAGCAATATTTGGTCTACAATACAATGTTGAATGTATGTATGATTTGAAAAAGCAAAATGAGAACCACTACAATATTGGCTTTAAAATGAATTTGTTTAGATATCATTTGATACCAGGTGGCCACATTTATAAACTGTTTGAGCCAGACAGTTTGCTTTATACAACTATTTGTAATTACACGCTCCAAGTGTGGTTTGCAAATATTATTAGCCTATAAAAGACTAAAGC